>NC_052529.2:24870075-25180761 GCF_016746365.2 Drosophila yakuba | reverse complement strand
AGTCGCTGCAGAATTTTTAACGAAGTCAGTCGATGCGTTTATTAGTGCGAGAGTCGTAGTTTTCTTTTCATTTTTAAATTAATTTAATTTCAAACTTTGTGAACAATACCCTAAATAATAAACTTAATTTGTACCATCCCTACAAATTATTGGGGGCTCGTCCGGGAACGTTCAAAGAATAAATTAATAAAAAGTGCATTAACACTAACGAATTTGAGAGAACGAAGGAGAAGATAAAACTGGCGTGCGACAATTCGACGAAGCAAAACTGGAGCAAATTCTGGATCTTTCTCGACAAAGAAGAGACCTTTGAAAGAATATTTAAGTGACGGTTGCAACGACGACGCAAGAGCAACGGTGAGACTAGTAGAAAGTCTTTCGACGTGCACATGAAAGTTCTTGGGCATTTTGAAGACGTGTCGAAAACAAGAATTTTTCGTGGTGAAATTCCGTATCGAAGAGCGGATAGAGCTGGCGAAAGGAACGACAACGAAGGATAACGACAAAGAGAGGATAACGACAACGAGAGGACAACGACAACGGACAAACAAATAAAGAAGGAAACAGTAAACGAGTAGAGGAGATCATACGACGCAAAAACAAGAGAAGCATCGACGGGCGTGAAAAAATACGTGCATTTCGACGGGAACGACGAAGAAATAAAAACAGCAGCTGAGACGCAAATAGAGGCAAGACTTGGAGCTGGCAATATAGCAACAACTAGTTTTGCACAAGCGACGAGTATATAAGTACATATTTTTGAACAAAACGACGAAATAACGAAGAGCAGGAGCAGCGACGGCGACGTAAGAGCAATCGACGACGTGATCTGTAACGCAATACGGAGCGAGGTTACGGCGAAGACGAATTTCGCAACGCAGAAGAACGTAAATACGACGACATTGAAGAGACGAGAAGTGCGGCGGAAGAGAGTCGTAACAACTGGTTGGGTGAGCGACAGGCTGCGCATTTAACAAATTGGTTTTAAAATTTGTTTAACATTGTTTAATATTTTTGAATTCATTGTTTAACATTTAAATTAATTTGTAAACGGCTCACGCACTAACATGGATGCTAGACAAATTCTCGAATTGACCGTGCCCTTTTTAAAAGCAAAATTAACGGAATTGGGTTTGGATACCAATGGGCGAAAGAGCGCTTTGCAGGACAGATTATTTGAACACTATGGCATAGATGCGGGCGGTGAGGAAGAGGATGCAGTGTTTCGGGTTCATCTAATTATCAAGATGTTAGTCACCACGTAGGCTCGAGATTTACTCTACGCGATGTCCAAGACAGCATTTCATCATTTTCTGGCTCAGACCACGAAGACGTCAATCATTGGTTGTCTGAGTTCGAAGACGTTGCAGTAACCGTAGGCTGGGACAATTTGCAAAGATTTATTTATGCTAAACAACTTTTGACCGGAGCCGCCAAGCTTTATATCAAAAGCACAAACCGAATTAGAGGGTGGGTCGAGTTACAGCGCGCGTTAAAAGATGAGTTCGGCAAAAAATTATGCTCGGCTGAGATTCATAAGCTTCTGCGGCAAAGGCAAAAACAACCAAAAGAGACATGCATTGAGTTTTTGTACAACATGATGGAGATCAGCAAATCGATAAATCTTGATGAGGAGAGTTTAGTTTCTTATGTTGTAGAAGGCATACCGGATGGCAGGATAAATAAGGCTGGGCTGTATCGCGCAAAAACTATCAGAGAGCTGAAGGACGAAATTTCTATTTACGAAAAGATAAAGGGAAAAGGAATTAATAAGGAAATTGTTAAGAAAGAGGTGGCAGTGAAACAAGGACAGAGTAATGGCCAGAGAAAATGCTTTAAGTGCAACAGTGAAGGCCACATTGCCAGAGATTGTAAGGGCGACGTAGTTTGCTATCATTGCAATCAGAAAGGGCACATATCCAAGAACTGCGCGGAAAAGAAAAATAATGTTGTCGTGAAGAATGAGAAAGCGAATGTCCTGGAAGTCAATGTTGAAAAAGGCTCAATATATAAAATGATAGTAGCAAATGGTTTGACATTCGTAGCGATGATCGATTCGGGATGCGACTTGTGCTTGATGAGGGAGGATATTTTCAGAAGCTTTGAGGATTTAAGGCTGAAGCCTGTATTTAAACATCTGAGAGGCATTGGCAAAGGTGAGCTAAGGACAATAGGATGCTTTGATATTAACCTTCAGGCAGATGACGTATGCTTTACCTCAACTTTTCACGTAGTAAAACAGAATGAATTGGAGTACGCAGCCATTATTGGAAATGATGTGCTCCAATGTATCGATGTCGTGTTCAGTTCGAAGGGGGTCTTATTTAAAGAAAAAGAAAAGGATTTCGCTACGGCATTCAAAGGAATGCGTGTCACTGAGATCATCGATGAGTCCTCCGTGCTCGACAAAATCGATCTATCTCACCTTGAAAAGAGTCAGAAGCTAAAGGTAGAAAATCTAGTTAAAGATTATAAACCAGTAAAGTCATTGGCGTCTCCAGTTAATATGAAGATCATATTGGAAGACGATGTACCCGTTTATCAGCGACCACGACGAACTTCGTATGAGAACAAATGTTTCATAGACAAGCAAGTGCAAGACTGGCTTTCAGAGGGAATAATCGTACCAAGTTGCTCAGAGTATGCATCGCCTGTGGTACTAGTGTCAAAAAAGGATGGATCGAAGAGATTTGTTGTGACTATCGGAAACTTAACCAGAAAATCAAGAAGGACAACTTTCCAATGAGCCTGATAGACGATGTTCTGGATAGATTGCAGAAGTCGAAAATCTTTACCACTCTCGACATGATGAACGGATTTTTCCACGTGCCGATCGACGAAGATTCAAGGAAGTTCACAGCATTCGTGACTCACAACGGACAGTATGAATTTACGCATGTTCCATTTGGCATCTCAAATTCCCCAGCTGTGTTTTGTCGTTATGTTTCAGCAGTCTTGCGAGAACTCATTCAAAATCAGACAATCGTAGTATACATGGACGATATAATAGTACCAAGCAAGGACGAGAACGATGGAATCAAGGCTTTGGAAATCGTATTGAGCGCAGCGTCGAAGGCAGGTTTGCGAATTAAGTGGGAGAAAGCACAGATTTTGAAAAGAAGAATCAACTTCTTAGGCTATACGATTGAGAATGGAACCATATCCCCAACTGACGAGAAAATCAAAGCTGTTGTTAACTTTCCAATCCCTCAAAGCAGGCAAGCTTTGCAGAGGTACTTGGGCTTAACGTCATACATGCACGCTTTATCAAAGACTATGCCTTGGCAGCAAAGCCTTTGAGTGACATGCTTCGAAAGGAATGCAATCAGAAGAACGATAGAACCTCGTGATGACTGAGTTGGGTATCGCTTCCTTCAACCACTTAAAACAACTATTGGTATCAGCACCAGTACTGAAACTGTTTGACCCTTTAGCTGTTACAGAAGTACACACAGATGCGAGTAAATATGGCTTTGGCGGCGTTTTGATGCAGAAGGACCCAGATGATCAGCAATTTCACCCGATTGAATTTATGAGCCGCAAAACAAACAATTGTGAGGAGAAATACAGTTCCTATGAGCTCGAGGTTTTAGCCATTGTGAATGCGTTGAAAAAATGGAGAGTGTACTTGTTGGGAAAGCCGTTCACAGTGGTCACAGACTGCAACGCTTTTGCAATGACCATCAAAAAAGACGATCTGCCTCCTAGAGTTGCAAGATGGGCAATGTCATTGCAGGAATTCGAGTATAAAGTGGAGCACCGAGCCGGAACGAAGATGAGACACGTAGATGCACTCAGCCGTTTGTCGTGCTTTCTTATAGCGGATTCCACAAATCACGCTTGATCGAAGCACAGAACAGGGACAACTGGATAAAAGCCGTCAAAGTTATATTGGCAAGTAATAAGGAGCACGAAGATTTTTATATAAAAAATAATATCCTTTGCAAGGATCCAGTAAATGAGCTGATAGTTGTTCCCGACTCGATGGTAGATGAAATCATTGCTACAGCACACAAAGAGGGTCACTTCGGAATAAAAAAAACCAGAGACATTTTGGAGAAGTCCTATTACATTCCAGGAATTCTGCCTAAAGTAGAAAGAGTGGTTAGAGCATGTGTAGAGTGCCTGATCATTGACTCTAAGCGCGGAAAAAAGGAGGGATTACTGTCGCCGATCGACAAGGCTCAAGAACCACTCGGAACCTACCACATCGACCACGTTGGCCCACTTACCGATACAAAAAGAAGTATAACCACATATTAGCAGTCGTGGATGGTTTTTCTAAATTTGTTTGGCTTTATCCAACAAAATCAACAGGAACAGATGAGGTTATAGAAAAACTCAAGAAGCAAGCAGCAGTTTTTGGGAACCCTCGCAGAATAGTTACGGACAGAGGAACCGCATTCACTTCAGGATCCTTTACTGAATATTGCAATCGCGAAACATTCAACTACTCCACATTGCGACAGGTATTCCCAGAGGCAATGGACAAGTCGAACGAATACACAAAATTGTCATCCCGATGCTCGGCAAAATGTGTCAAGAAAACCCACTAAATTGGTATCGCCACGTAGACAGAGTTCAACAAATCATAAACAATACTCCACCTCGAACCACTAAATATAGTCCATTTAGAATTTTGACAGGATTGAATATGAGACTTAAGCTGAATGATATAAAAGACCTAATAGACGACTTAGAAATAGAAGAATTGAACGATGAGAGGGAAGAGATTCGAAAGAAAGCACAGGAAAACATAGAAAAAGTGCAGCAAGAGAATAGGAAAACTTTAATGAGAAAAGAAAGGTTGAAAATGAATATGAAGAAGGAGATTTGGTAGCCATTAAGAGAACACAGTATGGAACAGGAATGAAACTTCGGCCAAAATTTTTCGGTCCGTATAAAATTACAAAAAAACTAAACCACGGTCGCTATGAAGTAATAAAGGAAGGGAATCAGGAAGGGCCAAAAACAACAACGACTGCAGCCGAATATATAAAAAAATGGAGTTCATTCAGGGGCGAATGAATATTCAGGATGGCCGATTGTGGGATTGGAGTAAGTTGGCATTATCATGCAGCCTAGATGTTTGGGAGTGCACACACTGTTTTCTATATCAGCCAGATCCTAACAGCATTGCCAACAGTCTCTCTCTCCCATGGTGTCTCTGAAGTAATTCAGTCGCTGCAGAATTTTTAACGAAGTCAGTCGATGCGTTTATTAGTGCGAGAGTCGTAGTTCTTTTCATTTTTATAATTATTAATTTCAAACTTTGTGAACAATATCCTAAATAATAAACTTAATTTGTACCATCCCTACAAATTTATACTTTATATGGTCGGAAACGCTTCCTTCTGCCTGTTACATACTTTTCAACGAATCTAGTATACCCTTTTACTCTACGAGTAACGGGTATAAATATCAAAATATTAAACTACCAACCGAGTGATTTGTTAACTGGCGCCCAACCAACACGCTGCGTGTTAAAAAGTGCGAAAATTCAGCAAAAACACACGACTTAAAATAAAACAAGAGAGAACGCTATAGTCGAGTTCCCCGACTATCTGATACCCGTTACTCAGCTAGTGATAGTGCGAAGGAGGTCTTCTACACTGACAGTTTTTGGCGGTTTGTGGGCGTTAGAGTGGGCGTGGCAAAAAGTTTTTTGGCAAATCGATAGAAATTTACAACACTAATTCAAAAATGAAAAAATATCAAAACATTTTTCAAAAGTGTGGGCGTGGCAGCTTCGAGCGGTTTGTGGGCGTTAGAGTGGGCGTGGCAAAAAGTTTTTTGGCAAATCGATAGAAATTTACAACACCAATACAAAAATGAAAAAATATTAAAACATTTTTCAAAAGTGTGGGCGTGGCAGTTTTGGGCGGTTTGTGGGCGTTAGAGCGGGCGTGGCAGCATGATTCGACAAACTTGCGCTGCGTCTATATCCCTGGAGTCTGTATGCCTAATCTCAACTTTCTAGCTTTTGTAGTTCCTGAGATCTCGACGTTCATACGGACAGACAGACGGACGGACAGACGGACATGGCCAAATCGACTCGGCTATTGATCCTGTTCAAGAATATATATACTTTATATGGTCGGAAACGCTTCCTTCTGCCTGTTACATACTTTTCAACGAATCTAGTATACCCTTTTACTCTACGAGTAACGGGTATAACAAGAGAGAACGCTATAGTCGAACTCCCCGACTATCTGATACCCTTTTACTCTACGAGTAACGGGTATAACAAGAGAGAACGCTATAGTCGAACTCCCCGACTATCTGATACCTGTTACTTAGCTAGTGGAAGTGCGAAGGAGAGTCTTCAACACTGACTGTTTTTGGTGGTTTGTGGGCGTTAGTGTGGGCGTGGCAAAAAGTTTCTTGGCAGATCGATAGAAATTTATAAGACTAATACAAAAATGAAAAAATATCAAAACATTTTTTAAAATTGTGGGCGTGGCAGTTTTGGGCGTTAGAGTAGGCGTGGCAACATGAATCAACAAACTTGCGCTGCGTCTTTGTCTCTGGAGTCTGTATGCTTAGTCTCAGCTTTCTAGCTTTCGTAGTTCCTAAGACAGCGTTCATACGGACAGACGGACATGGCCATATCGACTCGGCTATTGATCCTGATCAAGAATATATATACTTCATATGGTCGGAAACGCCTGTTACATACTTTTCAACGAATCTAGTATATCCTTTTACTCTACGAGTAACGGGTATAACAAGTGCAGAAGAACATTAACACATACAAAACTACAAAGGGGAACTGCAAAACTTCTCACACCAGAAAAAAGCAGCAGCGGTGGCAGCTACAGCAACAACAACAATACCAGCGGTACCAGCGGCAACAACTGCAGCAACAGCGCCTGTACCAGCGGCAGCAACGGCAAGCGGCAACAGCAGCATAACCAGAAACCAAAAGACACCAAAAAACATTTTTCAAAAGTGTGGGCGTGGCAGTTTTGGGCGGTTTGTGGGCGTTAGAGCGGGCGTGGCAGCATGATTCGACAAACTTGCGTTGCGTCTATATCCCTGGAGTCTGTATGCCTAATCTCAACTTTCTAGCTTTTGTAGTTCCTGAGATCTCGACGTTCATACGGACAGACAGACGGACGGACAGACGGACATGGCCAAATCGACTCGGCTATTGATCCTGTTCAAGAATATATATACTTTATATGGTCGGAAACGCTTCCTTCTGCCTGTTACATACTTTTCAACGAATCTAGTATACCCTTTTACTCTACGAGTAACGGGTATAACAAGAGAGAACGCTATAGTCAAACTCCCCGACTATCTGATACCCTTTTACTCTACGAGTAACGGGTATAACAAGAGAGAACGCTATAGTCGAACTCCCCGACTATCTGATACCTGTTACTTAGCTAGTGGAAGTGCGAAGGAGAGTCTTCAACACTGACTGTTTTTGGTGGTTTGTGGGCGTTAGTGTGGGCGTGGCAAAAAGTTTCTTGGCAGATCGATAGAAATTTATAAGACTAATACAAAAATGAAAAAATATCAAAACATTTTTTAAAATTGTGGGCGTGGCAGTTTTGGGCGTTAGAGTAGGCGTGGCAACATGAATCAACAAACTTGCGCTGCGTCTTTGTCTCTGGAGTCTGTATGCTTAGTCTCAGCTTTCTAGCTTTCGTAGTTCCTAAGACAGCGTTCATACGGACAGACGGACATGGCCATATCGACTCGGCTATTGATCCTGATCAAGAATATATATACTTCATATGGTCGGAAACGCCTGTTACATACTTTTCAACGAATCTAGTATACCCTTTTACTCTACGAGTAACGGGTATAACAAGTGCAGAAGAACATTAACACATACAAAACTACAAAGGGGAACTGCAAAACTTCTCACACCAGAAAAAAGCAGCAGCGGTGGCAGCTACAGCAACAACAACAATACCAGCGGTACCAGCGGCAACAACTGCAGCAACAGCGCCTGTACCAGCGGCAGCAACGGCAAGCGGCAACAGCAGCATAACCAGAAACCAAAAGACGTTGGCAAACAAACCGCGACGACAAAAAAAGCAAGAGGGAACGCTATAGTGAAGTTCCCCGACTATCTGATACCCGATACTCAGCTAGTGGAAGGGAGAAGGAGAGTCTTAGGCACTGACAGTTTTTGGCGGTTTGTAGGCGTTACAGTTGGCGTGGCAGAAAGTTTTTTGGCAAATCGATAGAAATTTACAAGACTAATACAAAAATGAAAAAATATTAAAACATTTTTCAAAAGTGTGGGCGTGGCAGCTTTGGGTGGTTTTTGGGCGTTAGAGGGGGCGTGCCCAAAATTTTTTTGGCAAATCAATAGAAATTTACAAGATCAATAAAAAAATGAAAAAATATCAAAACATTTTTCAAAAGTTTGGGCGTGTCAGTTTTTTCGCGGTTTGTGGGCAACATGAATAGACAAACTTGCGCTGCGTCTATGTCTCTGGAGCTTGTATGCTTAGTCTCAACTTTCAAGCTTTTGTAGTTCCTGAGATTTCATACGGATGGACAGACAGACCAAAGACATTATAATAAAAAGATGCGTAACGGCCATACATTGGTTTTGCACTATGCAGCCACTTTTTTGGTGACGACCAAAATTGCTCTCTTTTCGCTCGCCTAAAATCGTGAGCGTTAAAATCTAAAAATAGAATTGTCTTGCTTGTATGAGTAAAAACAATAAAGGAGATCGTGTGCATGTGTGCGTGCTTATGCTAGCAGACGATTTTAGGGCCGAAATCAATTTTGATCTAAGAAACAAATTTGATTAATGTTTTGGTTTGAAAGAAGTTTTTTATACCCGTTACTCGTAGAGCATTTCTTACCACCCATAATTGCGCGCTTTTTTAAAAATTTAAGTGAATCTTATTTGCATTTTAAATACTGAAAATTGGTAATTTTATACTAGTAATTTGACTAAATAACTATAGTAAATAATTAAAATGTATATAAAGTAAATTATTAAAACTACTGTAATTTAAAACAAAGAATTTTCAAAAAAAAAAGAAATTACATTTAAAATATTTCATAAAAATAATTTATAAACTAAAATATTAATTATAAAATAAATAAAAATATGGAAACTCTTTATTGCAAAATTGATTTCATTGATGCACGAAGTGCGGACATAAGCACCGAAGAATCATTGACGTCTTATATTTTTCACACGTCGCACGCTGAATACTCTAATAAAAACTATTCTAATATAAAATCATATTTGAAAATTATTATGCATTATTAGGTACATAGATTGTGCTATTATTATTTCTATGTTGAATTTAAATAATTGTTATGTTAAGGCAATGCAAAACTAGAGTTTTTAAGTGGTGGCAATTTATAAAAAATAATATAGATTTAAAGTCTAAGAACTTCTAAAATGAAGGGCATATTTTGTCATTTTTACAATGCATGTGCATACGTGTGCACCAATACAGTGGTCAGCTGTCGCTGTATGCGTACAAGAGAGCTGCTGGCTCTAGAGCTCTCCGCTCACTGGCTTTTGAACAAAATTTCGAGAGAGCCTGGAGCCACTTGAAAAGCCACCACGAAAAAATCGTGTGCAAAAAAATCGTATGGCGTTACGCATCTTGTTATTCTAATGTCTTTGGACAGACGGACGGACGGACAGACGGACATGGTCATATCGACTCGGCTATTGATCCTGATCAAGAATATATATACTTTAATGGTCGGAAATGATTCCTTTTGCCTGTTACATACTTTTCAACGAATCTAGTATACGCTATTACTCTACAAGTAACGGGTATAAAAATACAAAACTACAAAGGGGAAATGCAAGACCTCCCACACAAGAGAAAGGCAGCAGCGGTAGCAGCTACGACAACAACAACAGTACCAGCGACAACGGCAGCAGCGGCGACAACACCTGACCTATACCAACGGCAGCAGCAGCAGCAACGGCAGCAGCGATGACAGCAGCAGCACCAGCAGCAAGGGGCCGTTGGCAAAACGCAAATCTAGACGATAAAATAGGAACATGTGAGTAGGCGTTTTGTCTAAAGTGATTCGCTAATAAAAAATATCTAGAAACAGAAGTACAAAAACAAGCCAATAGAGCTGCACACATTCGGGACAGCATTCTCGACGGTAGAAATTCAGGAAAGTAGCAAGTGTTAGGAATGCAAGCAGAACAGATTGCAAATATGGAGGCCGCCATAGCCGGTGCGCTCCAAAGGCAGGGAGAGATATTCGAAGAAAAATTAGCCGCCATTGCGGGGGAGTTAAATTTGCTTAAAGGCAAAACTCCAAAAGTCCAGATATATCGCGAAATTGAAAGAAGACCAGGAAGCGAGTGCAACGAACCTCTCGACATAATAAAATCCGTCCCGGAATTTGACTGGAAAGACAGGAGACAGGCCGCAACTGCGGCATACAAAGTATTTGAACCTTACGAAGGCAGCAGCCGACACTACCAAGTGTCGGAATTCTGAAAAATAAAGTTAGAGGGCCAGCGGCCGCCGTGCTAGCTTCATTTAACACTGCTTTCAATTTCCATGCGATAATAGCACGCTTAGACTTTATATACGCGGACAAGACTCCGACACATGTAATCAAACAAGAATTAAGTTTGTCAAGACAGGGAGAATTACCCTTACTCAAATATTACGATGAGGTAGAACGGAAGCTAACGCTTCTAACAATGAAAACAGTTATAGCACATGACGCGGCCGCAGCAGCCGTTCTCAATGAAAAACACAGAATCCCCATTTCATAAAAACCCAAAGGGGAGGAAACCATCAAACTGGCTCGCTTAGGCAGCAGTCTCGTCCGTATGTGGGAAACACCCAGAGCCAGCAGCCCCACCCGAACCAATGGAGGTTGATAACTCATCTCGGTCCAGGCAGCCTGCTACTTGGCAAAGGGGCCAGTCCACACAGACTCAACAAAGAATTAACTATATGCCAGAACAGGGCCCAGGCCTTACAGGCATTGTGGCAGCAGAAAAACCATTTTGCGTTAGGTCAATTCATGGCCAGACAAGAATAGAAAAAAAGTGCCTAATTTCTCTGTTTAATCTAAAGTCACCTTTTTTTATATATAAAGTTCTTAAGGACTTTGATGGAATCATCGGGCTTGACTTACTTAAACAAGTTACCAAAAATATACTAGTAACTAGTAACGGGGTAGAAAAAATCGAATTCTCCAAAACCGAAAACGTTAATTTCATCCAAATAGACGACAAAGACGTCCCACCGGCAATAAAACCCGCATTTGACAATATGATAGCACAAAATTGTAGGTCCTTCGCCGACACAGATGAAGTCCTACCATACAACATAAATACAATGGCAACCATAAAAACAAACGGAGAGCCGGTATACTCTAAATCATACCCGCACCCCATGAACCTAATACCTAAGTATGTTACGTCATCGGCTTGTGGGATGCGCGTGTGGTTCATAACCAAGGGTGGGCAGCTTTGTTTGTTAAGGGTAAACGTAACTTGTTTGCATTTTTGTTCGTTTACTCGTATGCGCCAATCTACAAGCCAATTCTCTACACATGTTAGATAGCGTGCTAGTTGCAACTTTAAATCATACCCGCACCCCATGGGCGTAACGGAATTTGTAAACGCAGAGGTTAAACAACTTCTAACGAATGGCGTAATAAGGCCATCCCGATCGCCCTACAACAACCCGACTTGGGTTGTAGATAAAAAGGGACTTGACCAAAACGGGGTAAAAAAGAAACGGTTGGTTATCGACTTTAGAAAGATGAACCAAAAAACCGTGGATGATAGGTACCCTATTCCTTCGATTTCGACTATATCGTCATCGAATCAAAATATTTCTCAACGCTCGACTTTAAAGCGGGCTTTCACCAAATCGAGTTAGCAGAGAAAGACCGAGAAAAAACACCTTTCTCGATAAGCAATGGCAAATATGAGTTTTGCAGATTCCCATTTGGGCTCAAGAACGCCCCAAGTATTTTTCAGAGAGCTATAGATGAAGGAATCTCGAAGATATGCTATATATGTATGTCGACAATGTTATTTATTTTCTCAAAAACTGCTTGAAGCAGGCATGAGGGTATCTCAAGAAAAGTAAAAGTTTTTCAAAAAAAGCCTCTAATACTTGGGATTCATCGTATCGCAAGGGGGTCTCCGAACCTCACCTGACAAGGTGAAAGCCATAAAGGAGTTGCCCGTGCCAAAAACTCTTTTTTTTTTTTTTTAATTTCTCTTATTTATTGAATCTTCCCTTTTACTTAAGAGACTAACAATAAGTTTTCAAATCTTATTCTAAGCTAGCTAATTATCATTTTATGAGATGATTTGTGCTATGTGGCCTAACAAATTTAACGTTGGGCTGGTTGATCGTTGCGGTGCAGTCGACATTGGCTGCATACTCGAAGAAGTTTTCTTGCAAGGGGATTTGGATGTGAGCTTAGTTTTTCCTTGTATTTTACTTTTCTCTCTGTTATTGTCTCAATGACTAGTTTTATTTCTAGGTCTTTGTGTATATTCTCGTTCCGAAGATACCATGGAGCTCCAGTTATGATTCTCAGAATCCTAGACTGTGCTCGCTGTATGATGTCGATGTTGCTTCTCGATGCATTGCCCCATAGCTCGGAGCCATAGGTCCATATGGGTTTAAGAGCGGAGTTATACAAAAGGACTTTGTACTCCAGGCTTAGGGGAGACCGAACGTTTATAAGCCAGTGTAGATCCTTTGCTTTAAGTCTCAGGTGCGTCGTCTTGCCCTCCTTGTGTTTCCGCCAGGTGAGCCGCTTGCGAAATGATGAATACCTAAGTATGTTACGTCATCGGCTTGTGGGATGCGCGTGTGGTTCATAACAAAGGCCGGGCAGTTTTGTTTGTTAAGGGTAAACGTAACTTGTTTGCATTTTTGTTCGTTTACTCGTATGCGCCAATTTGCAAGCCAATTCTCTACACATGTTAAATAGCGTGCTAGTTGCATCGTAGCTTTTACTGGGCATCTGGATCGACTCAGTATTGCAGTGTCATCAGCGAATGTGGATATTGTTAGCTGGTAGTCTGTTGGGATGTCCGCCGTGTATAGGGTGTATAGAATTGGACCTAATACACTTCCTTGGGGCACTCCAGCTTCTATAGTACAATCGCTTGAAGTGCTTGAACTACATTAAACCGCGAACACTCTTTTGTATAAGTAAGACTTTAGAAGCTTATGTATGTTTTGAGGCAGCAGTTTGGTTATTTTAAACATAAGTCCATCCAACCATACTCTTTCGAATGCTTGTGCAACGTCTAAGAATAAAGCTGTACAATATTCACGATGCTCAAAAGCAGTGCGAATTTCCGTTGTGATGCGGTTAACCTGCTTAATAGTTCCATGTTTTGCCCGAAAACCAAATTGGTGCGATGGGAGTGTGTCGTGTGTTTTAAGGTGGGGACTGATTCGTAGCAGCAGTACTTTTTCAAATTACCTTGAAAGACAAGTAAGTAGGCTTATTGGCCTGTATGATGATGGCTGTGTTTCGTCTTTCCCAGGCTTAGGGATCATAACTATAACTGATTTCTTCCACTTTTGAGGAAAGTATCCAATTTTGGTAATAGCGTTGAAGAGTAGGCAGATTTGTAGAACTGCACACATTGGAAGCTCGATGATCATTTTTGGTGTTATTAAATCGAAGCCAGGCGATTTTCCAGTCTTCAGTTGCTCTCTAATGACTTTCGTTATTTCGCTTGGCCGGAATTCTATGGGATCTTGTGGTGCTAAGTCAGATGCAGTTAAGGGTGGGAGAGTAAATAAGTTAGTGGCTGGATTTGGTTGGAATACCTTTTTGAGATGATCAGCGAAGACTCTTGCTCTGTCCATGTCACTACGAGACCAGTTTCCGGTAGAGTTTTGGAGGGGTACGACAGTTTCTGCTGGTGCCTGCAGATTATTGTGGGCTTTCCACAATGAGTTTTTTGTGCTAGTGGGCGTGAGATTCTCGATGTAACGCAGTTGTGCGTCCGCTTCTTTTTTCTTAAGCGCTTTAGTAAGTCTGTGCTCCTGCCACTCCCTTCGAAGTCGTCGTTTTTCAAGCACAAGGAGTTCGGTATCTCGACTTGTCATGTTGAACTTTTTACTGTATCCGTGGGTATCTTGTGGAGTTGACGCTTTTGCTGCTGCAACTAGTGTTGATTCTAGGCTACCAGCAAACTGATCGATGTCTGGCAATAGACAGCAGCCAGAGTGAGAGCATCGTTATAGCATTGGAGGCTTATAGAGGTAGATTGTAGGCAGTCTTCTTGCCAATTACTAACAAAGTGGTGTTTGATTCGCGATCGTATTAGTATGCCAGTGCCTCCATGGGCCTTGCCATCCGGGTGATTCGTAAAGTAAAATTTGTATCCTGGTATTTGAAAATTGTACTTTTCAGTAAGGTGAGTCTCTGAGAGTAGCATAACATCAATGTTTCTGTCGGCTAAGAACTGAGCCAGTTCTAGCTTGTGCCGCGAAACGCCATTAGCGTTCCAGGTTGCTATTATTAGGGGAGTCATTATACTGTTTTAGAAGAAACGAGCATTTGAATAAGGATGTTTTGGTTCCTCTCTTTTTGATCTCAGATCAGATGGGCTTAGCAAGTTACTACAGGTGTTTTATCAAAAACTTCGCATCAATCGCAGGCCCCCTAACGGGAATCCTTAAAGGCGAAAACGGGAAAACAAGCAAGTATCAGTCAAAAAAATTAATATAAATATGACTGAAGAACAAAAAACAACATTTAAGAGGCTAAGAGAGGTACTGGCATCAGAAGATGTTCTTCTTTCATACCCAGACTTCAAAAAACCTTTCGACTTAACGACGGATGCATCTGGGTCGGACTTGGAGCCGTATTATCCCAAGACAAGCGCCCAATTACAATGATATCGCGCACGCTGCGTGATAACGAAAAAAATTTGCAACCAGAGAGCGAGAGATTCTTGCAATAGTTTGGGCGCTTAACAACCTTCGTAATTACATATACGGTGTAAGTTATTATTGCGCGTATCTTCAGTGAGTAACCTTATTCTCTTTAAAAACAAATTGAGGCACGTAATAAGATTTTCTGAACGGGATAACCTTATAAACACCATTAAAGATGTGGTGAATGCGGGAGTCGTCAACGCAATACATTGCACACTTACAATCCTAGCATTTATTCAACACTCACTAATTGAAGCATTCCCAAATACCACATTTAGATATTCAAAATATGTGGTGCAACATATTACAGACAAAACAAAAGAAAGTGAAAACGCCACAGCCGATCACAATAGGGCCCAATGCTTCGCCTAACAACGGAAACGGCATCTAACTGCAAGATCTTCTCTATGGCCAAGTATAGTCGGTACCCCAATAAATATAAAATCGGACAGACGCCAATTCTCTCTTATGCTGGAGAAATACTCCACATCGATATATTCTCAACAGATCGAACCCTCTTCCTTACGTGTGTTGACAAATTTTCAAAATTCGCCATTGTACAGGCAATCGCATCAAGGGCAATGGTGGACGTAAACTCACCATTATTAAATATAGCCAACTTTTTTCCAAACATAAAAACCATCTATTGCGACAACGAAAGGTCACTAAATTCAGAAACTATTAAATAGTCCTCCTTAACAATTTTAAAATTTCTATCGCACCACCTTTACATAGTTGTACACACTATAAACTAATGCGTACACTTAATGAGTTCAATTCGGGTGTTTGAATCTAACTGACTCGCTACTGCGAGGGCATCGCCTTTTATTCATTCTTACATAGGTTCTTATCATCTAATTATATAATGCAGCGCTTGTAAGACGCTGCAGTCTGCGTTGGTCAATGCAGCTGAGGTTTATCTTAAATCTATATTTGTGACCTATGACCGCGCTAATCACCTCCCGCGTGATCATACCTCTTAACACTTCGGCAATAGACCCCTGCAATCGTACTTATCTGTAGTTGCCACTTATGTTGTCCCATGCCATGTTTATTGCAGCCCATAAAAAGAAAAAAATTTATAGTTTGTCTACTTATCATGTCTAAACACATCTTTAGACATTCTCCGGGGGGGAAAAGTGTACGGCCAGTAGTTGTCTCTCATTTATGCGTTGCCTCCGGATATAAATGACCATTATAATTATGATAATCGCTGTCAACGCTAGAGCCGAGTGTCCGCTTACCGTGTGAAAAATCAAGTCATCAATGTGTACTTTGTTATTTTTCAGAGTATTGATGCGCATTTGAAGATTTTGTAGTTCATTAGTGTTGTTGACAATCAAGTGCTTCAGCGGGACCACGTTCCATGTCTCCTTGTCATCTATAATTCGTAAACTGGGAAAGATAGACATTTCAGACGCTGTCGAAATTACTTTTTGAGGAGTAATTATTGTTGTATCCCCTAATATTGCTGTGCATCCTGCAGGTAGTTGTATAATGCCTTGATTGGGCAGTCTTATAACTTGATGCTGTTTGTTGCATCTTATATTAGCTGTTGTATTCCGAAACAGTCTAAATAGCCAACGGTTGGATCCACTTATCTCTTTGATGAACGAATTGCCTTGGAATTCCATCATTTCGCATGAGTGTGCCTTGCTTGGTTTCAATGGAGATATTTCGCAAGAGTGATCATCCGCGTTTTTCCATGCCCAATTATTTTCGCAAAGCCATGTTGTCGAATCCTCTTGTCTGCATTGGTTAATTTCCATTTCAGACATTAGGTGATATGCGTTTATGTCGGTATTGAACGCAAAATATTTAGAATTCAATTTCGGAATAAGCTTTGTTCCGTTTGTCCACAGTGGTATTGGGATTACTTCAAAGAGATCCGTTTCCTGATTGTTGTATATCGGCAATTTTGCTTCAATGAATAGGACATTATCCTTAACATAGCTTGTGCCTTCATCAGTTTATAGATCAGTGGTAATTGTATAACTGAATTTCCACCCGGTAGCATTTGTTTTCGTCCTAATTTTTGCTTAACTTTTTCGAGCTCCTCCAGCATTTTGTTAGGCGCAATTAGTGTAGGATGAATTCTTCCTTCACTAATGTCCGTTACCATTGAGATCGCTGTTGCTTGTAGGCTTTCTGCCTCTTCAATCCAGTTTCGCACTTGATTTGATAACATAAGGAATTTAATTGACTCCTTATATACCATAAAGTGCTCCTTCATGGTTTCTGCAATAATATTGACTTGTTGGGTCAGTTTTCCCAAATTCCGGTTTGCTTCTATCGTAGTTGTTCTTACTAATTCTTCCGAGGCATTGATGACCGAGGTCTGATTGTCAACATATTCCATTAGATGGTTTTCGTTTTTTATGATTGTTTTCATATTTTCCTGTATTCTATTTGCATTTCCGATATCAAAGAACAGTATAAACCTTTTCTTTCGGTTGGTACGGTGCCGTAGTATTTTGTCTTTTTCTTTTATGTTGTCAATTTTTGTCCTTATTGTCGTGCCGAAGAAATCGCAGTAGTCCTTGAAGTCTCCCATTTTTTCGCAAACCAGGCGGGATTTTTCCAGGAAGTCCTCTGATTGTTTTATGACATCAAAATAGGCTTGCATGTCATAATAAAACAGTAATTGCCAACTGGATGTAGCGACTTCAATTTTACCAATTTTGTTTACCATAACTGCAGCTTTTGCGTCGATGTCGTAAATTTTTCCAAGTTCTTTGGGAATTTCTTCCGAATTTTTTGTCGCAGTTGTAGCTTGCAACATCAATAAACAGCATAGCACAGTAGCTATGCTTCCAGTGCCATTCCTTTTGCCTTTTGGAACTCGCTGCTTCTTGTCCTTGCGTAGCTGCATTGACTCCGTTCTAGATGGCGTTGCAGCTCCAGCTGGTTTTGCTTCGCTAACAGGAAGTTGACAGATCTTGTTTAGCGATCTTTTTACTTCCCCATCGCTTGTTTTAACCGTGACTACCCGGACTTTATCATCTTGTCCTTTAGTCGTACTAATGATTCTTCCCATTGGCCATCTTGCAGGGTGAGTGTTCTCATGTTTTATAAGAACCAACTGTCCCTCCTTCAGATTTGGCTTTACCTGGCGCCATTTGGTTCGCTGCTGCAATGACACCAGATACTCCTCTTTCCATTTCTTCCAAAAATCACCTCTGATGCGTTGAATAAGCTTCCATCTATCCAAAGAGCTGATTGTCTTACTTTCGTCAAAATGTTCAGGAGCTCCAATTAGAGGTCTTCCCACCAGAAAATGACCCGGCGTTAATATTTCCTCACCATCGTTTAGTACTGCTTCGATTTGACATAGCAGTGATGCAAATTCTTCATATGTAAGCTGTTTCACCAGTTATGAGGTCATCCATATAAAGTCGTCTCTTATTGTTTGCTAGACGCTATCCTTGGCAAACGATCTGCCAGCTCTCGTAGACATCGGACTGCTAGAAAGTGCTGCGAGTGCATACGTTACGGTGTACTTAAACTCACTGATCGCAGTTTGGATCATCTCTCCATAGATAGGTATCTTGGTCTTTCAGCAACCTTATTTGGCGATACATTTTTCAATGTCAGCTACCATAACATATTGCACTTGCGCCATTTAATTAGAATATCGAATATATCCTTGATCTTAGGCACTATAATAGTCTTAGCTTGCATTGTTTTGCGATGCGTCAATATCTACTTCGTAGTTGCTATATTCCACTTGCGCATTTAATTAGAATATCGAATATATCCTTTTGAATCTTAGGACCAGCTATAATAACGTCATTTAGGCTTAGTCCATTTGTCGTTTTTGCGGATGCGTCAAAAACTACTCGTAGCTTCGTAGTTAAGCTTCCAGGCCTGATGATTGCTTGATGGGGTAAATAGTATTTACCTTGACCCGTTGTCTTTACAGATTCCATATGTCCCATCTTAAGGTATTCTTTCATGAATTCGTTGTATGCAGCCCAGTTCTTTGGGTTTCTTTGAAACTTCTTTTCCATTTGCATGAGCCTTGCCATTGCCTGTTTGCGAGAGTCCCCCAGCTTTGCCTCTTGGCGGAATGGAATTGACACCACAAATCTGCCTTCCTCGTTGATGACAGTTGTTTCTTGGAATTTTCTTTCGCATTCGGCATTGTCTGTAATCGTCTCATCGGCTTCATCTTCCAATTCCCAAAATCGATCCAGGTCCTTTAGATTTATTGTGGTAGTGGCACTTATAATTTTGTGCTTTGCTGCTCGAGTTATATTTCCAGACACAATCCATCCAAATTTGGTTTTTTGTCCCAAGATTCCATTCACGGTTTTTATTTTTTCCATCATAATCAGGGGAAATAGATCCACACCTATCACCATGTCAATTCTGCTTGGCTCGTTGAATCGTGGATCTGCTAGCCTGTAGCCCTTCCACTCTTTGTTGATATCAATATCAAACTTTTTGCTGGGAAGGGCTCTATGGAGTGTTGGTAAAACCAATGCTTCCGTTGATGCTTTGAAGCTGCTTGGAATTTTTGGTTTGATCGTCCGGTGGACACTATTTTTTGACAATTGAGTAGTCTGGGAGATACCTTCGACCTCTATAGTACTTCTTACTCTGGGAATCCTTAATATTTGTGCTGCTTCCTCTGAAATCAGCGTCTTCTGGGATCCACCGTCCATAAGCGCCCTCAACTCGTTGTAACCTCCAGCTTTGTTTTTCACTAAAACAACAGCTGTAGCCAATAGTGTGTCTTGCCCTTGCTTAAGGCTATTGCTGTTGATACTGCGTTTTGTCTCTTCATGAAGAAGGCTGTTGTGTCTTTTGGAGCATCGATTGCATGTAATTTCCTTTCTGCAATCGATAGCATTATGCTTTCCAAAGCATCTAAAGCACATGCTGTTCTTTTGAACGAATTCTTTTCTTTTTTCGATTGATTGTGCTCTGAATTTGAGACACTTTATCATATCGTGGCCATCCTTAGAGCAAAAGGCACACGATCTAACTTGCACTTTTCTTGTAGCAAGCTGAGCGGTATTTTTGGTAATGGCATTTACTGAGTTGTATTGTTGCTCAATAAACTCTAGTACATCTTGTAAGGACTGTATAGCTCTTGCCTTTTTTACATGCTGTTCATACAGCTGCAAGGCTTCTGGCGAAAATTTCCGCAGCAGAATTTCAGCTAAAATTACGTCAGCAGAGCTTCCTATTTTTCCTTTTTGATTTATGATGAATATGCTCTCGGTCGCAGTATCTAAAAACTTCCCTAAATTTTTCTCATCGTGGGGCAGCAAGCACTCCAGTTCCATTAATTTGTTGAAGTGTTGGGAGAATATTTTTCTGCTATTCTCATAGCGTTTGCTCCCACGCTGCTGCATAGCTACCCGCTGATCCCGTTAACAAATGGCTAACCACCATTTGAGCTTCTCCTTTTAAGCAGGCTCTTAAATATCCCAGCTTCCTTGCGTTGCTGAGATCCTTCCTGCTGTCTATTAGTTCAGAGAACAGCTCGTAAAATGTTGGCCATTCCTTCGCATTTCCATTGAACGTTGGAAGGTCCACTTTTGGGAGTTCTGGCACGTCGTAGTTGGAACTTTTGAACTGTTCCAACTTCCTCTGAAGTACCATCTCTAGTGCGGCAACATCAGATTGCAGAATGTCTACCTCATCTTGATCAAAGGCAGTTCTGTCATACTTGTTTTCAAGCAGTTTCAGTGTGTCCGTCACGTTGGACCAATGACTTTTCATCATTGCCAGCTGCTTGACTAGTTCAATCTCACTTGAACTATCCAGGGTTTCGTATATTAGGCTTATCTGTTGCCTCACCCTGTCCGCTCTTCTGTCCACCAGTTGAACCAGATTATCAACTGGACTGGAGCTCCGAGCTGATGCGGAATCAGATAATTTTGATCCACTTGGTATATTTACCTCTTCAAGTGTTTCTACCTTTAATTGCGACTCCTTGTAGGCCTTGACAGCATCCATAGTTTTAATAAATATTTTGTCATTAAAATATTGATGATCGCCAACTCCCAATTTTACCAGCGCATTGTTGTTAGTAGTAAATTGGTCTACCAATGCTTCTATTGCTGGTATAGATGCCTTGTCCTTGATGGCTTGCAGTATTTTGTTCTGCAGCACTCCTTGGTCTTGCATCAATTTCACAGATCTTTCCGACAACATGTTGGGAAAACAATCACTGTGACTTGTACTTTCTGCTTGTATTCTTTGGCGTGATCCGTTGGAGGATTTTTTGATTGGTCGCCCAGTTGACCTAGCTGTGCCTCGACTCACAGCTGATTGATCAGCCAAAGAAAAGCAAGAACACAATGTTTCACCTTATAGTCCTAGTACTTTAAGGCGTGGTCTTTTATTCTGTGTTTCTTACCACTGGTGGGGGAAACAACAGAATCACTCGAATAACCTTGCTCTTTTTACTTTAAGGCGCTGGTTTTTTCTTCTGTGTTTCTTACCACTGGTGGGGGAAAACAACAGAATTTCTCGAAGGACCAAAATGTACACACTATAAACTAATGCGTACACTTAATGAGTTCAATTCGGGTGTTTGAATCTAACTGACTCGCTACTGCGAGGGCATCGCCTTTTATTCATTCTTACATAGGTTCTTATCATCTAATTATATAATGCAGCGCTTGTAAGACGCTGCAGTCTGCGTTGGTCAATGCAGCTGAGGTTTATCTTAAATCTATATTTGTGACCTATGACCGCGCTAATCACCTCCCGCGTGATCATACCTCTTAACACTTCGGCAATAGACCCCTGCAATCGTACTTATCTGTAGTTGCCACTTATGTTGTCCCATGCCATGTTTATTGCAGCCCATAAAAGAACATATTTATAGTTTGTCTACTTATCATGTCTAAACACATCTTTAGACATAGTACTTCCAACGGACAAGTAGAACGGTTTTACGGCACACTCGCAGAAATAGCCCGATGCCTCAAAAAATAGAAAAAGGGATTAACGACACGACAGAGATAATTCTATTAGCAACTGCCTGGTATAATAGAACCATACATTCGGTAACGGACAAATAACCAATAAATATAATACACTCAACACCAGTAGAATTCGAGAAAAAAATCAGCGAAAAATATTAACAAGCACAGAATAAGAGCTTGGAAACATCCAATAAAGAGAGGACAGATAAAAATTACCAAGTAAAAAATTCCTAAAGTCAAACGAGCTCTTGGGAAACAAACTTTCGTTGCTCTGAACAAAAACATCGAAGCAGATCTGGGGACCTCGGTTCTCATTAAAGGGAGGTTGATCCATAAGGACAATATACGCTAAACACTCCAGCGAGATTATTGACTTTTTTCCTTATTCTTTTTAGGCTACGAAATTATCTTTTATTCCTCGTACTTACGACCGCTAGAACGAACGCGACAATAAGACTACATCCCAATAGAAGATGGCAAAATTGTCATCTGGGATTCTTACGGTTACCTACAGCACTCAACGAACATGATGACTTATGAAGACTACGCTGACCAGACAGAAACGATGACGAATTATCTGCGCCCACCTCCCAGCCTCCACCACATAGGGACCCTCAGGGTGAACTCACTTCAGGCTCCCTCCTCAGCAACTCACTCGCCGTACTCATCGCCTTCCTACTGTGCTCTACCGTCTGGCTCGGATACCATCACCTGAAGGCCAGGAGGCGAACAAAACCGGGAACTGGCACTGATGTGAAGCTAGCAGGTCATCGGGACGGCGACCACTTGAAAAGGGGAGAAGTTAGCACAGGCGGTTCTCACGGAGAGAAACTGTCGAATTGCAGGCCACCATATGCGGTGGCGCATTCCAAGGGCAATTGCCCGGAGCCCAATCGGAGCACTCGCTTCGGAGACTGCGCTGCAGCGAGGCAGAGGCCTCAAGCTGGGAAACGGGTAGCTCTTTAATTTAGTCTAATTTTGTACTCCGGGTTTAACAGTCTCGACAATTTAATTTAAACCCTCGGCCTAACGGGAGAGCGGATAATAAAGTTATCAAAATATTAAACTACCAACCGAGTGATTTGTTAACTTACACATTGTGTATCAGTTTGCTATATCAACATTGTTTATAAGTTTGTTTCGCATCATCGCTCTCTAGCAACATGCGAAGAGGCAGATCGCGAACGGAGAGAGTCAGTGAAAGGCTAATGCTACTACAAGTGCGAATAAATTAAAGCGAGAAACTGAGTTGTGCGTTTGCGTTTTACTCAAGGGGGGTATATATTTTATACCCCTGCATATTTAAGAATATAAAAAATTTTGTTTACAAATAATATCTTTATCTTATAACTAAATAATAATAAATAATGCTAATAAGTATATCAAAATATTACTTAAAATAGCTTTATAAAATTACGTTTTTTTTAAAGGGTTGGAGATGTGGCGCACACATCAAATCAGAATGTGTATGTAAGCCTCTTCAAGGCACAAGCATTTATTAATTGGCATGAAATAAGACCACACATGCAGTGTCGGCATGTTTTACCACTCCATAAAAAACGATTCCGTTAATACTTAATACATAAGAGCGACGTCTCTGCCAACAGCACATACTTAGACATAAGCATATAGTATCCAATTAAAGAACAGAGAACGGACCTATGTCCGACAAACTACGGAAGTAGAATGTTTCCGTTTAAATTAAAGTGTTGGCAGTTGTATACGAGAAAACGGTATAAAATTCCGATTAGCGAAAAATAAAACGTTCTGTTGCGTTGTCAGGGTTAAAGAGGTCGACAGTTAGCTGAGTAACGGGTATCAGATAGTCGGGGAACTCGACTATAGCGTTCTCGCTTATTTAATACTCGAAAGCCACGACGAAGGAATGCTGGCAATAAAGAATGCGGCGAGGGAAAACGATATACAGTAGGACAAGCTGAGCAAAATATGGATTTATTATTGCGCAATATTTAGGATTTTTAATAACAAGTAAGGGAATACAGGCCAATTACGGATTTTCCAGTACCAGATAAGGTGCATGGTGTCAGAAATTTTTTGGGATTGTGTGCATATTTCAAAAGATTCATTAAGGGTTTTTCAACTATTGCAAAACCCCTACATGACTTATTGAAGAAAGACACAGAATTTAAGTTTGAGGAAAAAGAGTTAGAATGCAATGAAACACCTAGAAAAAATAAAAGCTCCAGTGCTAGGCTTATATTATTATAAGGGTGAAATAGAGTTATATATAGATGCAAGTGCACAAGGTTTTGTTGCAGTGTTATAATATAGGAAATGGCACCCTATATTTATACCCGTTACTCGTAGAGTAAAAGGGTATACTAGATTCGTTGAAAAGTATGTAACAGGCAGAAGGAAGCGTTTCCGACCATATAAAGTATATATATTCTTGATCAGGATCAATAGCCGAGTCGATCTGGCCATGTCCGTCTGTCCGTCCGTCTGTCCGTCTGTCCGTCTGTCTGTTCGTATGAACGTCGAGATCTCAGGAACTACAAAAGCTAGAAAAATGAGATTAAGCATACAGACTCCCAAGATATAGAAGCAGCGCAAGTTTGTCGATTCATGTTGCCACGCCCACTCTAACGCCCACAAACCGCCCAAAACTGCCACGCCCACACTTTTGAAAAATGTTTTAATATTTTTTCATTTTTGTATTGGTACTCTAAATTTCTATCGATTTGCCAAAAAACTTTTTGCCACGCCCACTCTAACGCCCACAAACCGCCCAAAGCTGCCACGCCCACACTTTCGAAAAATGTTTTGATATTTTTTCATTTTTGTATTAGCCTTGTAAATTTCTATCAATTTGCAAAAAAAAATTTTTCCACGCCTACCCTAACGCCCACAAATTGCCAAAAACTCTCAGTGTTTAAGACTCTCATTCGCACTTCCACCAGCTGAGTAACGGGTATCAGATAGTCGGGGAACTCGACTATAGCGTTCTCTCTTGTTTATTAGTCGAAAGCCACGACAAAGGATAAGGCCTGTATTAAGATTTCGAATTTATGTGCAGGGAAAGAGATTTAAAACGCATTGACGTTAACGTGAAACGTTAAAGTGAAATTAAACCCTCGGATTGCGAGATGGGCATTATAAATATTAGCGTACGGTTTTGAGGTAGTTCCTAAAGTTTGGTAGCATATGCAGCATGTAAATGTATTAAGTATTAATGCGAACATATTAGTGACAGAAACTAATAGTTTTAGAGAAAGGTTAGGTTAGGTCGGAAGGCCCTCACGGGGCCGCGCACTGGCCATGTCCGAATGTTTCTTTATGGACTTAGAGAATGTTTATGCGGTTTTCGAAATCTTTTAGGATCGAGGTATTTTTCGCGGCGTCAAGTAGTTCGCCTGGGTTTTTCCTGGAGGCATCTTTTAGCGATGCCAGAACCGGAGCGCCTAGCTAGTTTATTCTTGCCCGTGTTAGGGCCGAACATTTGCAAATGAGATGCTCCAAGGTTTCGATTGCCTCAAATTCATCACATTTCCGGCATTTGGCGTTGTCGGTAATGCCCAGTTTGACTGCGTGTGCCGCAGCTAGGCAGTGACCTGTAGGAATTCCCACTAACAGTCTGCAGTCTTTCCTTGGAAGATGCAGCACGTAGTGGCTGAGCTTTGCGTGGCGCTCTTTGAACATGATTTTTTAAATTTAGCAGGTGGGTGAAGTTCTCCTCCATGCTTTTGGCTCGTGTGTCCGCCCGTTTTCCAGTTCGCTTTGTAGCGTTCTAAGGGAGACAGGAATGTTTTTTGATCTTTCATTCGCCAGTCCGACGCCTTTCCTTTCAAGTTCGGCTGCCGACTCATTATCATCAATGCCCTGGTGGCTGGGAACCCAGTAGATCGCCGCTTGACTGTCTACGAACAAGTTGACCACTTCATGTGCGCGGTCAATGCTCTGCGCAAGCTCTGCCGCTTTCCCTATGGCGAATACTTCCGCCTGGAATATGCTGCATTGGCTTGGTAGCTTATACGACAGTCTCATTTCAGGGTTTGTACAGTATATGGCCGCTCCAACTCCTCCTTTTATCTTGGAGCCGTCGGTGTATATATGGAGGTGTTGAGCATGGTCCTGACCTGTTTTCCAGTCGTCAGGTCCCATGAATGTTGTTGTTCTTACATCCGGGCACGTTCTGGTGACAATGTAGTCAGATATACTGCTCATGTCTCGACCAACTATGCCCGAGTCCTTGTAGAGACATATTCCCTGATGCAACTAGGCGTTGTGCAGCCTTTCCTGCAATCATTTGCGCGTGGATGTCTAGGGGATCAACTCCAATTATAGTTTCGATTACTTTTGTGGGGGTTGACCTCAGCGCCCCTGTTATGCAGAGTGCCTGCCACTGAGTTCTCTCCATGAGCTTGTTGTATGTCGTCTTTTCCATGGCCTGGCACCAGGCACTAAGACTCCATTTATCAGAGTTGGACGCACCACAGAGATGTAAACCCAGTGCATTAGAGCGGGTAAGAGGCCCCATGTGCTGCTAAGCATCTTTATGGATGCATATAGCGCTATGGTGACCTTTTCAACCCTCTCTACATTGGGCTTCTATGTCAGCTTGCTGTCTAAAACAATTCCGAGGTACTTGACCTGTGTCTTCGCGGTTAGCCTGGTTAAGTTAATCTTCGGGGGGACCCATAGCGGCACCTTGTATCTCTTGGTGAAGAAAATGTGGCCCGTCTTGTCCGCGTTGATAGTGAGTCCTACCTTCTTCGCCCACTCACATATCTCCGTGAGTGTTGATTCCATAATCGAGCTGAGTGTCGATGGACAGACTCCCGTGATAATTATGCTTAGTTCGTCAGCATAAGCTGCTATCTTTGGGACCTTCCTCTCGAATCTCTTGATCAGGTCATCTAACAACAGATTCCACAGGAGAGGCGACAGGACCCCCGTCTACAGCTTAGAAGATTTCTTATCCACAAACTGATAGCGGGGGGCGTGTTGGCCGCTTCTAGGCGGTCCATTATAGCGTCTGTGGTCACGTTGTTGAATGCTCCGGATATATCCACAAACACTTCGAGAGCATATTCTTGGTTATGCAGGGCTTTCTCAATGGTGGTTACTAATGAGTGTAGTGCCGTCTGACATCAGTCGTTACACATCGTTTCTGATGTATATGTCCAGCAGCTTTTCTAACGTTTTGAGTAAGAAAGAGGTTAGACTAATCGGCCTTTAATCCTTGGGGCTCTTATGGCTGCACTTCCTTGCTTTTGGCAGAAAGACAATCCTAGAGGTCCTCCATTGGATAGGGATATAGCCCGTGCTTAAGCAAGCTGTGAGTGTAGCGTGTAGCCATGGGGTGATCACTTCTTTGGTCACCTGTAGCTTGGCTGGAAATATTACATTTAGTCCCGGTACTTTTTTGCCCGCAAAGGAGTCTATAGCCCATTGGATTCTTCTAGAGGATAATCTGTTGGGAGATGCTTTCTGCAGTTACGAGGTCCTGGTGCTTGTTGGCATCGAATATCTCGGTGCATCCTGGAAAGTGAGCATGCATTAGTGCTGTTAGGGCCTCTTCGCTGCCCTCACTCCACTGTCCGTCATCGCGTTTGAGCTGACTCTGTATGGTTGGCTGCTTCGATAGCAGCTTTCGGAGTCTAGCCGTTTCTGGGGTCTCGAAGTTTATCCACGATCTTCTTTGTGCCCTGCGTATTTCCTTCTTGTAATTCCTGAGTAGAATCATGTATTCCCCATTGATTATATGATTATTCTAAAAATTCTCGGAGGTTATTGCGTAGAAGCAAAAGATTACCGTTCCACTATGGTGGCCTGGTCCTCTTCCTGGCATGGGTCTCTAGGGACTTTTCTATGTCTTACGAGGCCCGGGCCAGTCGCGAGTCGTGTCGAGATTATCTTTTTGAACTTTCCCCAGTTAGTGTTCCGGTGGTTTCTGAAAGAGGTTGGTTTGGGAGAGTGGTCGAATTCGTATGTACTTATGATCTAAGAAAGATGGTCTCTCCAGGACTCTCCTTTCTGAAACCATAGTACTTTGTCCCCTTACGAGTGTTAGGTCTAGCACGTTCGAGGAGGTGGGACCTACAAAGGTATGCTCTTACCGTTAGCTATGCGTAGGGTAGTTGATAGTAAAAAGTTTAAGAGTGACTCACCTCTGTTGTTGATGTCGGGGCTCCCCCACACGCAGTGATGCGCATTGGCGTCTGCACCCATGATCAGTTGCTGGTCGTTCGGGCTGGCTTCCACCATGCTCCTGAGTTCCTTCGGTGGGCCGTCCTATCATGTGCCTTGTAGCAGGAAGCTACCAGAAGGCGCTTCCTCTCGCTCTCCAGCATCACAACGTCAGGTCATCCGTGCTGTAATGAGACATAAGGTTTGCATGCAGGCCCTTTCGTACAAGTACGGCAAGTACAGGTCCTGCCTCCTTCGGCCAGCGTCGCCGCTTGCTCCCCGGTGCGTCCTTATTGGCGCTCTCGCTTGAGCGTTGCCTCTTGTTGGCAAGCAACTCTTCCACCTTGTTGGCGAATCCGCCGTGGATGCCATGTTAGGGAGGTTGGCGAAGTGCAGCCTGCCCTCTGCGACCCTATGCTCGGCCCAGGTAAGCTTTGCCTTCTCCTGTGGGGATAGGGCGGCTTTACCCTTGAGCCGGCTCACGATGCGAAGGGCGCCTTTGTACTGCGCCTTAGCTTTCATCCCCTCGCTTGAACGCTTCGGCCCGTCCCTGCGCGGGGAGATGGTGCCTGGTTTCGGCGAGCGGAGAAGGCTTTCCTGCTCTTCTTTAGAGAGCTGCACGCTCTCCAGGTCCGAAGCTGTATCGACAATAACACCTGAGCGGCTTAGCTTCCCTTGCGTCCAGAGGTGTGACCGTTGGCGACACGCAGAGGGGATTGCTTCACTCCTACACATCGATCATAATGGACCGGTAGATAACGATTATTGAAGATGTAGCATTTTTTTTTAATACATAATACCAAACAAGAAGTATTGTTTGGAACTGAGCAAAAGGGGAAAGTTATTGATGAGTTAAGACCAAAATTAGAAGCGTTACTTAACTTTAGTGAAATAAGAGACTTGAAAGAAATTAGAAATAAAGGAGCGGAATCGCAATTAAGAGCACAGAGTGATAATGAAAAAAGATATAATAGTAAGAAGAAAGCAAGTACGCAGTACAAAGTAGGAGATTACATTATGGTTAGGAATTTCGATAGTACAGGGAACATCCAGTTCCCTCGATAAATTCCCTAAAATATAAACAGGCAAATTAAATTCAAATAATACAAAAGTCAGTGGCCACCAAAAAAAAAAAAAAAAAACAGGCAATTTTAGAGGAACTACTTACAGTGGTGAGTCACTGACTGAGTCGTGACTCATTGTTAGAAACAGAAGTTTAGTTTGCCTGTGGGCCCGTGCTATGTTTCCGTCGATGAATCAACAACTATGCTAAATTATGTTGTGATTTTCTGGGAAGACATGGAATAAGACATTCAAAGTTCACGGAACTCTTATTTCATTAGTGTGACCCCCTCTTGGCGTCTTGGCTGCGGCGCAGCGCAACTGAAATAATAAAATTCGTATATAATAATGTTGAACATTAATATAGGCGCACTTTATTGATCAACATCACGGTTCCCTTGAAACATGATTTCTGATGAAGGGAGTAATGCTTCAGGATCGGGGGTGTTATCTCTCCAGTTACTGTCTTTAGCTTTACAGAGCGCACGTGTCCATCTGGTCCAGGATAAGTTTCAACTACGCGTGCTAAGAGCTAAGCGGCTGGTGGCTGATTAGAATCCTTGCCAAGTACCAGATATGTTGGCTTTCTTATTATTCCACTTGAGACGCTGTTGCATTGTTGTTAAATATTCTTGTTATCATCTTTTCCAAAATCCTTGGTACATGGATTGTAAATGCTGACAATAGTCCAAGCGATAAATTAGCAAATGAGTTAGATGTCCTTCTGGAATGTGTGACCAAAGACAAAGGGCTCATATCCTATTGTCCGTGATTTTCTGAAAGTAAAGAACAGAACATTGAGGACTTTAACTGTACCGCAAGTCTTTACTGATCGCCCAGCCACGATGGGCCCGTCCACCAAAGGTCAAATTTAAGCAGGTCAGATGCCAGCATGCCCCGAGACACGCAGTTCACAGGATTTTCAAAGGTGTTAACTTGACGCCATGCATTGCGTGGAATATCATCGAGATCGACGTGGCGTGTCCCAGCCAAGTTCCAAATAGTCACGCATAAACTTAACATACTGTGTATGCAAATCGGAGTTTTGTTTCAGATGGCGTACCTCGGAGCCATGCCAGTGCTCCTTGTAGAGTGTCTGTTATGTGTTGGTTATGAGTTTTGAATGGCAGTTTAAAACGTGTGTCAGCTCCACTTTTGCTGAGCTAGAGGTTGTCAATAGTTGGAGTATCCAGATCGCGGCTGCCTTCGATCCACTTTAGTCGAGTTTCAGCATCAACCTTGGCCAGAATGGAGTGGATTATCCAGTAGTCCCTGGATCCAAGCCGCGTACAATTTCAGTAGCTCCATGTATCCAGCAGATTGATCACAATGTATCGAGGACGGTTGTAGCGTTCAATTAATTCCGTAATAGGCATGTGACTCTTTATGGTGATACTTCTGAATGTCCGTCCAGTGCTGCATGCTGTGAATAGTACTTTCGGATGTGTTCTTAAATGCTGGTCATTCCTTTTAGTCTCCAGAAAATTGCTAATCCATTCGTTAGATTGATCATATACCCTTCAAACTCGTCGTAAAGAGCCATTTGGTTTGCAAATTTTTCGAAATCTTTCCAAATTGAACCCAGTCTGTCCAACTGTGAGGTTCTTTCCTCCAGTATATATCCATCACGTGGATTCAGTGACCAGGTGGTTAGTCAGCAGGCACGATATGCTTGATTTTGCACGACTTCTAGCAGACTTTAACACTTTAAACTGATCCATGTCGAAAAGGTAATTAAAAAGTAGTTTGTATAGGTTCAGCAGATCCGACACCGAAGGTCCACAGATATGATGAAGAATAAAGCACTCAAATTTAATGGAGTGTTTTATTTCAGTGTGACCGCCTCTTGGCGACTCAAAAAAATATCATATTTACGTGCGGCACAGCGCAAAAGAAATACTAAAATTTGTATATTTTACAGGTGATACAGGTAATACAATATAGGCGCAAATCGTTCATCAGCACAACCTATTTAGGTCGTGGTATCGACTTCGGTTTAGGCGGTGTCGAATTGCTACCGCGTTGGTTCATCCATCCTCTAATACCACAAGATGTTCCCCACTTGAGTGCAGTTGCACCAAACTGGCGAGTTAGTGTGTCTAGATGCTGTATTAAGAATGGACCCGCGCCTGTGCGAAGTTTTTGGATTTTTAATCAATATAAACATGAGATTATTACAAAATACTAAATAAAAAAATGGCTAAACCGTAGTGGTAACATGATCCGGAGACTGTAGAAGGAAAAAAACCGTTGGAGGAGGCCTATATAAGCAGGCCAAACGCTGGAAGTTGGACAGTCAAAGAGAACGAGGATACGAGTAAACAACGTAAAGCAACGAAGTCAGCAAGGGTGCTACAGCCTTGATAGTCAGTAAGGAACTAGATCGCTACGTCGAGACGTTCGGGACAAGGGAATCCGAATTCATACACAGGTAGCTGAGGAGGCCAAGCCTAACAAGGACCCGAATAGGCAGCAGGAATTCCGGTGTTGAATACCCGGTCGAGTGTGTCGGAGACTACGTACGTAAACCAATCGATTGCCTGGTGAGTCAGTGCGAGCCGAGCAGGCGTATTGTTGTTTCACCGCAGCCGTTAGATACCGTGAGTCCGCATACGACGGCAACCCTCAGGCCATGTCACGGGCACCCAGCGACACGGTCCGCACCACTTGGAACCAGCTAGAGGAAAGGGTTAGGGTGGAACGTTCGTCTTTCACTGGGCGTCTTGCTACAGGCACTGCAGCGTAAACCGGTAGCTACTGAACAGGCGAGACCGGCCGGGACAGAGCAGGAACAGGAGGTAGCGGCTAGCAAGGCGTTCATTTGAGAACCCAGTACTTGTTCACCCTAGTCTGGAACGCTTCCCTAAGCCCACAGCCTTTCTCCTCGCCACCGATAACGCGTGGCCGCGGCAGTACCGAGGGTCTAGGTCCAGAATCGCAGTATTAATCTAGTCAGTATAAATCTAGTCAAGAATAAATATCAAAGAAACGAGAACTGCAAAGTGTTTTTACTGGTAACCGGGTGATAACGTTTTAAAATAAATTTGGTGCGACGAACACACAAAATCTTGTGAGCTAGCCGCACGTATCTCGTAGCGGCCAGACCAATAAAAATCAGTTCGTTACAACAGCTATTTTTGTAGTTGGTCCAACTCGAACGTCATTTACAGTTTTAATGGTAGCAGATCGTACCTGACTATCTTTAGCTGTACAGACTTCTAAGACTCTTTCTTTGGGCCAACGGTTCCTTGGGAGTTTATCGTCCACTATAATTACTATGTCTCAAACGCATAGGTGTGGTTGTTTTAAAATCCATTTTAACTGTCTCGTGATGCTCCTTTACCCACCTCTTCCAAAACAGAGCTGCTATTTCCTTGTAGTAGGCTTGTAGCCATCTGCAGATCCAAGTGTTAAGTGATTGGGCGTCAGTGCGTCATCGTCCTCTGCCTCGTGGGATGCAAAGGTAAAACTCATTGGAGCATTCCTAAAAGTCTCGTCGTTGTAGTTGAATCTGGGCGAAACCGATTTTAGTACGACTTTAATGGATCGGGTCAAGAGCTCCCACGCTCCGCCCATATGGGGCGCTGCAGGTAGATTAAAGCGCTGTTTAATCTAATCATGTTTAAACACATGTTTTTCGAAGTCTTTTAAGTTCTTCCTTCTCCGTCGCCTTGAAATTAATTCCATTATCTGAGAATATGACCCTTGGTTTCCTCGCCGAGACATAAAGTTAGTAATGCACATTGCACAAGACCTGGTATCCAATCTAAGTATATTACATTTCTTTATGAATGGCGCGTAAAGTTAAATTTTCCTTGTGTTGTCACACGGTCACGAGGATAGGCTCAAAAAAATCTACTCCTGTGTAGGTAAATGGCCTCTCATACAAGGCGTCCATGGCCGGGACGGCGAAAATGTTTTGACATTTTTGACAAGATTTTCGGACCTCTTTATAAAATTCCATTTATTCCAATTGTGGAATAAAGTAATGGCTTCGTATTAAATTAATGGTCCCTTCATGAAGCATATGATGATTTTATTCGTTCATTACTATAAGATGAGTGATGTGATGGCGCCAATTTGATATAAGTTTTGGTTTATGGAATCTGACCGGCCTTGAGTGCTTTTTTATGACTTCGTTTAACTAAAGTATGTCGATTCCTGATTTGAAGGTATCTCGTTGAGCTTTCTTGCGACCATTATTTGCTCAGAGGTTACAGTCTTCGCAATTTGTTCAAGTTTGCATCTAGGTCGAAGAATCGCTGATATAAGGAACGTAGCGGTCGCTCTATATAAGCGCTTCCAGTGGGAAAAACCCTTTACGTTTAATAGAATCGCTGGTATGTTGGCCCTCTGCATTACCAAGTCCGTTTTTCGAAGCTCGTCGCTCTCTATTAGAAACGGTGGGCGGGTATGGCTATTGGTCCTTTGGTTGTCGAAGAAACTGCAGAACACTAACCCATTCGGCGACGTTGGGCACAGAGATGAACTGTGTTGCCGAGTCTGCTACTTTGGAAACCAGCGCCATTAATTAGCGCTCGTGGTCTCTATAATTTCTCCAACTCGGTGCATTACAAAGGAGTAAAAGTTGCCCGGGTCCATTGTCAGCCAGGAGAGTACCGTCCTTGAATAAATCAAAAATGTTTTGTGATCGGTTTTCATATTACGAGTTTTGAAAACACTTTTAGCAATGCGTGCGCCGATTAGTGCAGCGAGTAGTTCCAAGCGTCGAACAGAAAGTTGGATGCCAGCCTATTCCTGTACGCCACATATCTTGAAGAATTATTTTAAGAAGAATGGTGAAGCAGGACAAGAATCTTAAATGGTCAAGTATAGACATTAAGATTTGCAGAACCTCTCGATTCGTTGGGTTTGATGCTTTGGAGAAAACGTTTCTTTTTATTCGCTTAAATTAAAAAAAATATTTAAGCAGGTCAGTTTTCGGTTCCTAATACATACCGAGGACTTTCTCTGCGTCTCCGAGCTCCTTGAATGTTTGCTTGTATGTCTCGGACTTGTAAGGTGACATTTAACGGTTGCTAGGCTGTCTATGTAGTCATCGACGAAGTGTGCTTCTGTAATTGCTTCGAATACTCGTGGGCTTTCTAATTTGAGTTCCCTCGCATTCTAATCTCGAACACAGTGTGCAATGCATGTAGCACAGGATATTCCGAGGGTCATTAATTTTATCACAAATATTCTTGGAGCTTGCGTTCCCTTGTTGAACCAATTCTAATTTTCGGAAACAATTCACCAATGTCTCTGCAAACAGCAACTTTACCAACCTGAAAAGCCTGTAAAACGTCTGTGAGCGGATTGAATAGGTCAGGACCAGTGAACATGAAACCGTTGAGGGATTTTCCGTGAGATTTAGCTGCAGCATCCTATATAAACCTTACCTTTTCCGGCTTATTTGGGTTGTGAGCTATAAATATTGGTAAGTACCAAATGCGCTCGTTTTGTTCAATCATGTTGTCACTGGACAACCCGACAGCATATCCCTTCCATAGGAAGTTGTTAATTTGTAGCTCATTTTTAGTGTAAAAATTAGATGCTCAGCTGATTTTTGTTTTTAGACAGTTTAGTCTCTTCCAAGCGGTGTTATAGCTTTCCGGTAGGAGAGGGTTTGAATCGCGCCAAAGAAGTCCGAGCAAAGAAGTCATTAGCTTCTAGTATGCCAAGAGCTTTTTCGTCCTTGATGGAACGAAACGTTTTTGGATAAACAGAGTCGACGGTATAGCTGACTTTTATGGTTTAATCAATTTCGTTACAGTTGCATTTATAGAGATGCATAGTAAATACGGATTTGGTTCTGACGGAGCCTTGTAGTCCCTAGCCAAGCAGAACCTACCCAATGGGATTTTAAAGGTATTCTATTTATATGTTGGTATTAGGTGATATTTACTTCGATGGTCTGCTTGGGTAAACACAAACTTTTGACGGTGTGGATGTCATTTAGCCAGTAAGATTTTGTATCGTCTGCCCCAGAGACTGGAATATTAAAGCGAACTGAGTTTATTTCCAACCACTTAGATTGGTCCACTGCATGCATAGTAGATCCAAATTCCCTTATGTGCTTAAATGCTTAAAGAACGCGTTGTCTGTCATCGAGAATCCCTCATTCAAGAGAGTGTAGGTCTCGACGGTAATATGGTCGTTTCGAACCGTAAAGGGACAATTCAAAAATATTGTTCACCGTTAGCGGGCTTGACATGGTGAAAAATTACTGTCAATCGACACCTCTTACATTTTTATCGCAATTCACATTCGAAGTGGTACCAGGATTTACATTGTACCCAAATAATGTCTGTATCGGTGCGATCTCGTTTGAAAACTGTACACACAGAGCTATTGTAGTCTCGAGAAAACATAGCTTTTTTGGGGAAAACGCTCTCACTGGCTTACAAGATAACACAGGATAACTGCTTCAATCTTTGTGTGTATTGGTGAATTAATGTGTCAAACAACGGGTCTTGGAATTATGAGTTGCGGAACATAATTTTTCTAGACCCATTTTTTTTTATTTCCAAACTAATTGAATATATTTAGTTTTAGTTTGCACATGCGGAACATAATTGTTCTATGTGCATATACAAATATGTGTTTATGTATTGGGACGGTTAGTCGATGGTTTGGTCGGCTCTTGGGTGGCCCAGGGTCGTCGCAGGTATTTATTTGTGTCAGATGTGGTTGCTGGAATAGCAAGCCGATTCGGTCCCAGGGTAGAAGTCGGGTTCTTAAGTAATGGACGTGTTTATTTAAGAGAAAATAACCACAGAGTTTGGATTATGTTCGCCACGGTCCGCGCAGCTGGTCTGGACTCGACGTCCGGCAAAGCGTCGTTTTGCGTCGAGCCGCGGCGCAGCGTCGTTCCTCGGCGAACCGTCGTCCGGCATCGGAACGGCGAGAGCGTCGTGGAATCCCTTGAGAGGTTGTTCAGGTCAACCGCAAGAGTGAGAAAGAATCACTTGGGGACCGCGAAGGTCATCCGCACGGGAAGAGAACCCTAAATTGGGCACTACACAAGAGAAAGAATCATATGGGGACTGCGAAGATCATCCGCAAGAGAATCCTATCCAGGGAACCGCGAAGTTCAGCCTCGCAAGAGAAAGAATCACCTGGGTACCGCGAGGGTCATCCGCAAGCGGAAGATAACCATATATCGGGGACCGCGAAGGTCAGCCACGCAAGAGAAAACGACTTGGGAACTGTGCGTTGGTCAATCATTTTATATAGGCCCCGGCTAGGCCTAGTGTGCCCCCGAATGTTCATTATTCATTATTCATCATTATTATTTTCTTATTTATTTATTACCATTTATTTCATCTAGTTTGTTTATGTGAGGGGCCACTGTACGGCCTCTGCGCACAGAGCTTTCGCTCTCGTTCGCGCTCGCCCCTCTTACGCACTTACGCTCTCGCTCTCATCCGAGCTCGCGCTCTTCAAGCGCACCCGACCACCAGAGCCCGCTTTAGCGATGTAAAGCGGGTAAGAGCGCCGCTCTAGTTTTAAGCTACAATTAGTCTCATGTATGCACCCGAATAAACAACATATGCCCACGACGTCCCCGCTTACTCTTCGGTGGTCCCCTTTTCGATATATTCGTTTGCGTCGTGGGAATTTGTCCCAATTTCAACACTCAGCTCAAAACATCTTGGAGGACGAGCCCCCTTACACATAGTTAACTCCATTGTATTACTATATACATATTATTTGTACTTAATCTATATTTTTGGTATTCGTCACAGTAGATATTATTTGTTTTTACTTGCTGGAACTTGATTGCTAGGTACCCGTTTACCAAGATTTTTTAAAGAATGTTGCAGCCGACCGTTAAATAACAAGCTTTCAACAGCACCTATTAATTTATAGACATTAAAACCGTGGCTCATGCGTTGTGGTAACAACGGCATTACGGCAACATTTATAAAGACGGACATGGCCAGATCGACTCGGCTATTGATCCTGATCAAGAATATATATACATATACATATATATATACATATATAATATATATATGGTAGGAAACGCTTCCTTCAACCTGTTACATACTTTTCAACGAATCTAGAATACCCTTTTACTCTACGAGTAACGGGTATAAATATAGGGTGCCATTTCTAATCCTCTTTCCTTTGCAATAACACTGCACCAAAACCTTGTGCACTTGCATCTGTATATAACTCTATTTCATCCTTATAATAATAAAAACCTAGCACTGGAGCTTCCACCAACTTTTTCCTAGGTGTTTCATTGCATTCTAACTCTAAGTCATGTTAGGGTTTTGCAATAGTTGAAAAACCCTTAATGAATATTCTGAAATATGCACACAATCCCAAAAAGCTTCTGACACCAAGCAACTTATCTGGTACTGGAAAATCCCTAATTGCTTCTATTCCCTTGTCATTGGCCTGTATTCCTTTACTTGTTATTAAAAATCCTAAGTATAGTACACTCGATTGTCCATTCTCAGTATTTATTTGTTACTCGTTAATCTGTCAAAAACTTTACGAAGTACTTCCATATGTTCCTTTATTCCTTTGCTAGCTATCATTATATAATCCATATATATATTAACTTTAACCTTAGATCTCCTGTTTTCCTTTTTTACTAACACTATTGGAGATGCATACTCTAATTCAGTAGATTTAATGATTCCTTTTCTTAAATACTTATCTAAAATAATCTGCAACTTTTCTTTTCTTGGTTAATCTTCTCGGCGAACAACTAAACACAGAATCTCCGGTTCTTTCGGTCTTACTTTATTAACATAACAATTTTCTACCAACTCAGTGAATTGACATCTCACATTATTATCTATCTCAATTATTATTACATTATTATTACACAAATTTCAAACAATTCCCTCTCCACTGTGCCTTTTTCAAAATTTGCAGATTTTCCTAATCTTGTCTACCCTGACTAACACTATCTCTAACTGTTTTATTATTATTTTACATTTTATTGGCTTTAACATTAACTTTCAATTTTATACACTTTTCTGTGGATATTTTCTAGGTGTCAAAACTGAAATTTTAATTGCATGCTTCCATGAAATCTCTTTCCAAAACTACATCGCACATAGGCTCGTTTTCCACAATTATTAAATTGAAGTGTATTTCATCAAAATTTTTCATAACGTAACACTATATTTTTCCATATGTTTTTAAGGAACTATTATTTAATTCATAAGATGAATTTAATAATATCTTTCGGTACTTTACTAATATTAATGAACAAAATTGGGCTTTCCGTGTCTTTAAGGCATGCTGTAATAAATGTTGTCTTTGAATAGTTCATAAAATTAATTTAAAAATATCTTACGTAATTGTTGCCCTTAACTTTCTAGCTTTTTTAGTTCCTGAGATCTCGACGTTTATAGGGACGGACGTACAATCAATAAAATATATACTTTATACTTCCTTCTGCTTGTTACACACTTTTCAACTAATCTACTACACTTAAAATACATGAGCATACGTGTGAACCCATACAGTACTCGACTGGTACTGCATTCGTTTTGCAAGCATTAAAAATGTTGCATCCACACTGCTCACAGATGCACTATCGGAAATTTGACCACTTTTTCTGGCATAAATTAATAACTCCAGAACGGGGAGAGATATTTAATTTGTGTTTTTTGTATGGGTTACACAAGTCCATAAATTTAATGGTACCAAAAATTGTGGACATGTCCACGCCCACACTTTTGAAAGTGCTGTTGATATTTTTTCACATTTTTGTTAGTCTTGTAAATTTTTCTCGATTAGCCAAAAAGCTTTTTACCACGCCCACTCTAACGCCCACAAACCGCTTATACCTCTTATAGTTCCTGAGTTCTCGATGTTCTGGATAGACACGACGGACAGACGGATATGGCCAGATCAACTTGGCTATAGATCCTGATCAAGAATATATATGGTCAGAAACGCTTCCTTCTGCCTCTTACATACTTTTCAACGAATCTAGTATACCCTTTTACCCTACAAGTAACGGGTATATAAATAAAAAAAAACTGTGGCGCAGCTATGCGATCAAGAAATCTCTCTTTAGTCGAAAACTTACTGATAACGTCAAAATCGTCAGGTATTTTAGCCCCAAAAATAGAATCAAATAATTAACCGGATTTTGGTCGTTTCCATGGCATGGTTACACCCAGCCAATATGTCTGCATTTTCCACTTCTTAGGAAGCTTTAACGGTCCGTTCAGTTTTCTCACCTTTCTGTCCACGATTGACAAACAAACTATAGATCCGCACCGCATTGCTAAATGCGTTACGATTACATCTACGCTTCTGCTCATTTTGGAATTGGACCTCTCAATTTAAACCTCTCAACAATTAAAAACAAAGGTCGGTCTGCATTTAGCTGGTTGGTATTATAACAAGGAAATCTCACATAATTTTTGATTTAAGGAATTTAAGATTTATTTATTCCAATAACAATAATAATATATTCTAACACATTTACACATGTTCTCTGTCGCAGAATTTTCGGACTTTATGTTACGCTGTTTACGAATATAATAATATAATTAATTAGCAAGCGCGCATTGATACCACCTATGTAAGTCCAGTGTTTTATAAATATTGATCTTGGTAAGCCGTTTACCTCTCCAACATAATAAATATTAAAAGTGCCTGTAAAATATTATGATTGTACCGTGCGTCAGTCATCAGACCTCACTGCCCAACAAGCTTAGTTATCGCTTTATGGTTAAGCGATCGGGCAGTGTTTCGACATGACAGTTTGTTTGGCGGGGAGTATCGAGTTTACCACCGAGCAACGTCGCTTTTAAGGCGCTTCCCTTTATGCATACATAAAAAGGCTGATGCTTGTCGATAAAAAGTAAATATTACTTATAAAACATTTAATTTTTGTCAGTGGAATGTGTGGCGACCGGTATTTCCAACAACCAAGCATCGGAAAAGCGGCAACGCGACGTTGACACAAAGCGGTTGACAGTTAACTTTCTTACATTGGCGACAAGTGTAAAAATATAAATAATTATAATAGGTTAGGTTAGGTTAGGTGTGATACCGTGTATGTTTTCCCCTTTTGCCCGTAGAGGTTCGTGTGAAGTTAGCAGTTTCCCCAGCCAGAGGAGCTGGTGAATTTTTGTATCCGATGTGGATCGGTGTCGGACAGGTCGGACGTGTCTATCAGGAATCTGCTTCCTAATTGAGCAAGTCTTTTCGCTTGCAGTGCTGGACAGTGGCATAGTAGATGCTCTACCGTTTCTTCCATTTCTTCGTCCCTACAGCTACGGCAGAAATCATTATTCGGGGCATTTAGTCTTCTGGCATGGGTGCCTATTAACGAATGCCCTGTGATGACTCTCATAGCAGTGCTGAGGTTTGCTCTGGTCAATCTTAAAAGTTTTGACGTTCTCTTTGAGCTTATTTTTGGCCATATTTGGCGTGTTAGGCGACAGTGTGTGGTGTTTTCCCATATTGTCTGTTTGTTACGGTTTAGGATTTCCCTAAGTAGTAGTTTAAAAGTGGCTAAAGACATACTCATGCCCTCCATCTCTTGTATGAGTGGTGCGGTAGTGCCTTCTCGAGCTAGTTCATCTGCGATGCAGTTGCCTTCTATGTCCCTGTGTCCGGGTACCCATATAAAGCTGATTACGAATTGTTGTGTCATCTCGTGTAAAGATGATCGGCAATTCGATACTGTTTTCGAGTGACTTGAGATTAAGCCAATCGATTTAATAGCTGCTTGGCTGTCACTGAAAATGTTTACATGTGAGCCTTCCGGCTTTAGTGATTTTAAGTGTTTTAGGGCCTCCCTTATTGCTGCCACTTCAGCTTGGAAGACGCTGCAATGATAGGGGAGTCTGAACGAGGTGCGTAGTCCTAGCTGTTCGGAGTAAACTCCTCCTCCTACTCTGTTCTATAGTTTTGACCCATATAGCATTCTGGGAGCCAGGTTTTTGTGAGTTCCAATCGTCCCTCTCTGGGATGATTGTGTTGAAAGGTGTGTGTATGTACTCTGTTGGAGTGCAGTAGTCTGTCCTGGAGGGGACTATTTGAATGTTTTTAGGATACATAAGTGACCCACTTCTTGTGGGTTCCACTGTTTGGTATGTCTAAGCCTGATTGCCACTACTGTAGCCTGTTTTTCGCTCATGAGATCGCATTGCGTTTGGGGGTATTTGATTGTGAAGATGATAGCAACGTCACCCGCATAGGCTATTATTCGGCAGCCCCCCATCCCCTTTTATGTCGCGTAGTATCGAGTTGACTGCTATGTTCAATAGAAGTGGGGAGAGGACGCCTCCTTGCGGAGTGCCTCTGCTGACGTGCCTAGTGAGGGTTGTCGCGCCTAGTGAAGACACCTTCGTGCAGGTGAGCAGTTGGTTTATGAGTCCCACCAAGTGGCGGTCCACCCCAAGGTCTGTCAGGGATCCGGTAATTGCCGTTGGGATGACGTTGTCAAAAGCTCCTTCTATGTCCAGGAAAGCTACCAGTGCATATTCCTTTTGGAAGATTGATTTTTCTATCTTGGAGACGAGAGAGTGTAGTGCTGTCTCTGTCGATTTCCCTTTCTTGTAGGCGTGTTGCGTGTCTGTGATGAGACTAGGGTTGAGAGTTGATCTCAGATGCAGACAGATGATTCTTTCAAGGGTCTTTAGTATAAAGTATGTCGTGTGATGGTTTCCCAGCTTTGGGGATGAAGACAATACGGGACTCTAGTTACGATTGTGGTAGGTGTCTGTTCACGCCAGAAGGGCGCAAACAATTGAGCGGCAGTGTAAGCAGTGTAAAGCTCCTCCACGGCTCGCAAGCACCGCTGCTCGCGCTCTCCTTCTCTCCTCGCGCTCTCCTTCTTTCCTCTCGCTCTATTCACCACTCCGCGGTCCCGCGGTACTCCCAATGTTAGTTTTAAGTTAGTCTTAATTTACAAGTGTTGATATAAAGTGCGAAATTGAAGTCGATCCCGTGACTTTTCATTTCTGGAGGAACTGATCAGCAGCAGCCGCAACAGCAACAACAACGACGTCAGAAGCCAAATTGTCTTGGACAACAACTCCGCCCACTCCACTTCATGGTCCTTCGAGCCCGCGACATCCTCATCCTACCAGCGCTCCTTGCGGAAAAAATCAAGATAAGTACGGCTTTATATCCTATTCCGTCCGTGGTCGCCATTTTCGTTTTTTCCAACGGCGTTATTCTTTCCGTCCATCCGTATCAAGTGAAAAGTGAAAATTAAGTGAAAATATATAAGTACATGCGCCCAGCCACTGTGATTACTTCTTTTTTTTAAGTGCATAAAAAAGCACTTTGCCAATACCGGCCCCCAAATTCGTCTCACGGTGATCCGCTGGTATCCAAGCGCATATACATATATATATATATATACATTTTTTTAGAACACTGTCCAAAATTCACTATTATCGTCCGCTGCTAAACTGCTGTTTTTTTTGCCTCAATAAAAAATACAAACCACATATACATATTCAGCAAAATTTTACATACACATAAAATTATACATACCCATAAATATACATATCCATACATATATATCCATACACATATATCCATACACATATAAATATACAATTACATATTCCAATAAAATTTACATCTACATGCATATATAAAAATCACTCCATAGATTTAACCAATTTAATACACAAAATAAATATATTACCAAAAATAATAAATAACATCGAATGCGAACTGAGAACAATTTTTATCTCTTGGTTCAAAGTAAAACACAAATCTCGACATACAGAATAAAATAAAACCTGACTTGTTTCTTCCGTTATTACATTACATATATATGTTTAAACTCCAAATAATACATACATACATACACACAGTCGCGACTTACATAGGCTTGCCAAGTGCAAGTTCTTTCGTCTCCTCTTTGTTCTTTATTGCCCTGATAAAAACCGGCGCATAGCGACGAGATAATACCCTAGAATCGAAACATAAAAATAAAACAAATAAGTCCGACGACAAAATTTAAGAAAAAACTGACCCGATTATTTAATAATTATTTAAGCCAAATAATAATTTTTTACAAGCTATTTCTGGCTCCTATTTCTGGTTCCTAAATTAAAATAATTATTTATCAGTTCCACCCAAATTTATCAGCCTCCCAACTTGGCTTTTTGTTGGTTTTTTTTGGTGTTTATGTTTCGCATCCGTTTGTCGCGATTTTTCGTTGTGGTCCTAAATCCGGTAGCTATTTTTATAAATTATTAGCTATCATCCGAACTCTATTCGGTAGCTATTATTTAGCTATTTTTCCATAAATTCGAAATTATAGCTATTTTCTATATATTAGCTATTTTTTTCGGGATTTCAAGTCGGTAGCGATTTTTTATAAATTATTGGCTATTACCCAGACTCCATCTGTTAGCTATTTTTTAGCTATTTTTTTTTCCATAAATTCAAATTTATAGCTATTTTCTATATATTAGCTATTTTTTTTTCGGGATCTCAAGTCGGTAGCGATTTTTTATAAATTATTGGCCATTACCCAGACTGCATCTGGTAGCTATTATTAAGCAATTTTTCCATAAATTCCAATTTATAGCTATTTTCTATATATTAGCTATTTTTTTCGGGATTTCCAATCGGTAGCGATTTTTTATAAATCATTGGCTATTATCCAGACTCCAGCTGGTAGCTTTTTTTAGCTATCTTTCTAGAAATTTCAATTCATAATTTTTTTTTTTATATAAATTTGAGCTATTGTTTCCAGATCCCAATTGCAACTTTCTCCCGAATTCCGACGGGATTCTTTGTCCATCCAGATTTGGGTGCTCTCTGTGTCTGGTTCTTTTTCGATTCCACATTTTTTGCGGCGGGCAGGCCTTCTTGACTTCCTTCTCCTAGGGCATAGCTGAGCATGCCCCTTGAGGGAGACAAGAAAAAGACACCCGCACCTGGATAAGAACAAAAGTTCAACCCGCAATCTCCGCTATCCACTCGCGGTAAGCCAGCACCCAAGTCCGTTAGTCCCAGGGTCAAAACCGCGACTCCCACTCCGAAAGCAAAGGTTTTGCCATCGACCAGTTCGAAGACAACTCCTAGGATTGTCATTTCCTGACCAGTGACGCGAGCGTCTAGTGAGTCTTCTCTATCGAGAAAATCCGAGAGTCCCTCCGCTGTCGGGACTGATTTCCTCCGCGTCACACGCTCTACCACAAAGAAAATGGCATCCTCTGAGCAGCCAACGCCCGCAACCGCAGCGTTGCATAAATTCATCGCCGTCAGCGATCGCGTAAGCCTTTTCGAAGCGAAGATCAACACTCATGATCAAGCTTCTCCGTCCCTACACACGTTACAAGTCCGTCTGCAACAGGTGCGAGCCTTATGGGACAAAGTGGAAAGAGAGTACGAAACATGCTCTGACCTAATGGCCCAAGAAGGATCCCTCGACACAGTGTCTATTCTCCAGGCCAAATATGACTACTGCTACTCAGTATACGCGTCATGTGCAGCACAAATTGGCGAAACAATCGACAGAGCAACGCCTCAAGTCGCGCAAGCACCCTCTCAGCCGCTAATTTCGTCCGGCTGCCGCTTACCTCCATGCGACACGGAAGTCTTCGATGGCGACTACCTCCGATGGCCCACTTTCCGGGACCTATTCACGGCAATTTACGTAAACAACCCCAGGCTGACTCCGGTCGAGAAGCTATTCCATCTCCTAACGAAAAAAAGTGGCGAAGCAAAAGCCATCGTGGCGAAATCTCCTCTCACGAATGATGGTTTTGCTTCAGCGTGGGAGGCGCTTCGAGATCGGTTCCAAAACAAGCGACTTTTAGTCAACAGCCAGCTCAAGCTGTTTTTTAACTTGAATTCAATTTCGCAAGAATCTGGTCATGCTCTGAAAGAGCTACAATCCACGATTCAGGGGTGTTTAACGGCACTAGCGCATTCCCAGGTATCCACAGAAAACTGGGATTGCCTCTTGGTTTTCCTTTGCGCGAGCAAACTGCCCAAGCAGACCCTGTCCTTATGGGAACAGTCGCTAACTGCCAAATCCGAGATCCCAGCTTGGGAAGAAATGAATGCCTTCCTGAGCGAAAGGTATCGGACATTGGAAGCCATCGAAGATATGAAACCGACTCAGGCAGTTCCAAAAAGGCTTCAATCCTTCGAGACAAAGGTCAGCACCAAACAGAAAGGGTGTGACTTATGTTCTTAGGAGAACCATCCGGTCAGATTGTGCCCGCGTTTTCTTCAAATGTCTTTTGACTCGCGCTCCGGCTATATAAAAAAGAAGCAGCTATGTCTGAATTGTTTTGCCAGAGGTCACCAGCTACGCGACTGCAAGAGCACACACAGCTGCTTTACATGTAAGGGCAGGCAACATACGCTGCTGCATCGCAACCCCCCAAATTCCGAAAATGCGAGTTCCTCAACCTCGCCCCCTACACAGCAACCTCCGAGACCCTCCAGCAGAAATGCATCGGCAAGCACCTCAGCGGTGCAAACTTTTTTCGCGTCCGGCACTTCAGCCGTCCTACTGAGCACAGCGATCATTGACGTGTGCCATTTGGGGACGAACTACCGAGCCCGAGCCTTAATCGACGCGGGATCCGAGGCGACGTTCATTTCAGAACGCCTGTTCAACCTCATCAAGTTGCCATTCCGCAACACCCAGACCCAAGTCTCCGGGTTAAATCATTCGGTCTCCGCGAAATCCTTGAAGCTGTGTCACTTCGGGATTCGCTCTCCTACTAAGCCAGGTCTACAGTTAGACACTGAAGCTCCTTCCGGAGCTCTCAGGCAAACTGCCCTCCTTTCCGATCCCTCGGAATTCTTTGAAGGACCTGCCCGCACTCCGCTGGGCAGATCCTACCTTTTTTGAGAGCTCTCAAATTGATGTACTGATCGGGGCTGACATTCTACCATCCATAATGATGGATGGCACCCGACAAAATATTTGCGGCTCGCTCCTGGGCCAAGAAACTATTTTCGGGTGGGTGCTAACGGGGCCGATTTCCAAGGGTAAGCCGAAACGGGTCGCATCCTTCACGACCCAGGTGCACCAAATAGGCGACCCTGATTCGCTCGACACGCTTCTCAGCAAGTTCTGGGAGGTGGAGAATCTACCAGTAAAGATGGTAAAAGAGTCGGACTCCTATTGTAAAAGGAACTTCCTCCAAACAACAACAAAAGACGCAAGCGGGAGGTACGTGGTGACGCTCCCGTTCCGGGACCCCGAGAATACCGGATCCGATTTAGGATATTCAAGGTCCATTGCGTTAGCTCAGTTTCTTAGAAACGAAAATCGTTTAAAAAGAGACTTTCCCTTAAAAGAGCAATATGACAGCGTGATCCAGGAGTACCTGGATCTGGGTCATATGAAAGAAGTTCCGCCGACTCACAATTCTCCCTCGTATCATCTTCCTCATCACCCGGTAGTTAGGCCGGAAGCACCACTACAAAGCTTCGCGTTGTATTCAACGCTTCAAGTCCGTCGGCAAATGGGACCAGCTTAAATGATATCCTTCATGCTGGTCCAGTCCTACAATCCGATCTAACGATCCAGGTCCTGAAATGGCGTTATTTTCAATACGTCTTCAGTGCAGACATTACGAAAATGTATCGTCAGATCTGGGTCGATCCAAAACATACCCCGTTTCAAAGAATTCTGTTCCGAAACAAGGAAGGAGACATCCGAGACTTTGAACTAAAAACAGTTACCTTCGGGGTCAACTGCGCCCCCTTCCTCGCCATTCGAGCCTGCAACAGCTGGCAGAGGATATCCAAGTGCCATTTCCAAATGCCAGCCGCATCATCCAGCAGCACATGTACGTCGACGACGTTCTGGCAGGGGCGAATTCCGTAAACGAAGCCCAAAGTTCGATTCGAGAGTTGCAAGCAGCCCTAAGTGCCTCCGGGTTTCCGCTAAGAAAGTGGACCTCGAACCACAAAAGCGTCCTTAAAGACGTCCCGGCCGAACACCTCCTTCATAGCGAGTTCCTCGACATCGATGCCGAAAGCACGGCCAAGACGCTCGGTATTCGGTGGAGGGCAAAGTCCGACGAATTCTATTTCGTTCCCCCGAAATAGTTGCGGAACCCTCCTATACAAAGCGAGAAGTTTTGTCCCAAATCGCTAGGTTGTTCGATCCTGCCGGGTGGCTCGCGCCGTTCATAATCCGGTCAAAAATGTTCATGCAGGAGATTTGGTTGCAGAACTTAGGCTGGGACGATAAGCTTCCCACTGAAATGAGTCAGCGGTGGCAATCGTTTTTAGACGAGTATTCCGACCTCAACCAGATCCGCGTTCCGAGATGGATCTGGTACCAGCCTGAGGTAATCATAGAGCACCACGGTTTCTGTGACGCGTCTCAGAGAGCCTATGGAGCGGCTATATACATCCGCGTCGAGATGGGGCAAAAGATCCTGACTCGCCTGCTTACAGCCAAAACACGAGTGGCCCCGGTAAAAACCGTCTCCCTTCCTCGGCTAGAGCTCTGTGGTGCCGTGCTGTTAACCGAAATGGTGACAGCAATCCTTCCGCACATGCCCTCCGCCAGTTCAGATATCTGCTGCTGGACAGATTCCACAATCGTCTTAGCCTGGCTACGAAAGCCTGCGTGCAACTGGACCACATTTGTGGCCAACAGAGTTGCCAAGATCACGCAGGCGACGCCAGTCGACTGTTGGGCACACGTTCGCTCAGAACAAAACTCCGCCGATGCAGCCAGTCGAGGCGTATCCCTACATGAATTGGCAGAAAACCATCTCTGGTGGCACGGACCAGAGTGGCTGCAAGGGCCACAAGAGCTATGGCCAGCACAAAGCGACACTCTTCCAGTGACAGAGCTAGAACAGCGCGCGGTCAAAGTGCATTTTGTCAAGGCCCCGTCCATCGACTTTCTCGAACGTTTCTCCAAATTGGACAAGGCCCTGCGAGTTCTGGTCTATGTTCAACGCTTCCTTAAACGCTGCCGCAAAGGTTCGTTCTTGCCCAATTCACGCCCTACAAGTGAAGAGATCCGGGAGGCAGAACGAACTCTGACCTCCATTGCGCAGCGCAGAGCATATGGCCAAGAGCTTCAGCATTTGACCGAGAAAAGGCCTCTTCCAGTGTCAAGTCCTTTGGTGAATTTGTTCCCGTTCATTGACCAACACGGCCTTTTAAGGGCGTGCGGCCGTCTCACTGCCTCCAAAACCCTGCAATATGATGAACGTCATCCGATTATTCTCCCCTATGACTGTAGACTGTCGCGCCTCATCGTCCAATTTACCCACCAGATTACTCTTCATGGCGGTAGTCAATTGATCGTACGCCTGATCCGATCGAAGTATTGGATTCCTAAAATCAAGAATCTGGTGAAGGCTGTGGTCAATCCGTGTAAGATTTGCACGATTTACAAGAAGAGACTCCAAAAACAGCTGATGGGTCTCCTTCTCGAGGGCGTTCACCTACACGGGGGTCGACTATGCCGGCCCTTTCGTAGGGATATGTTACGAAGGATTATGGATACGAAGGGATATGTTTGTGTGTTTGTGTGCTTTTCCACGAAGGCTATCCATTTGGAATCCACTTCCGATCTAACAACCGAGAAATTTCTAGCGGCCTTTGCTCGTTTCGTAGCAAGGCGCGGTTGTCCTCAGCGGGTCCATTCGGATAATGGTAAGACCTTTGTGGGGGCGGCAACTTTGATTTCCAGGGACTTTCTCCAAGCTACCAAAGAGTCCGTGACTGATGCACATAGCCATCAGGGACTCGTATGGCGGTTCATCGTACCAGGGGCTCCACATATGGGGGGTTTGTGGGAAGCAGGGGTGAAAAGCTTCAAAACCCTGTTCCTTAAATCGACGTCAGCCCGCAAATACACATTTGAGGAGCTGGCGACGCTTCTCGCTAAGATTGAGGCTTGCCTCAACTCTAGACCCCTCTCCCCTATGTCCGAAAATCCCTCAGATTTGCTGGCCCTCACACCAGGCCATTTCCTTATTGGAGGGCCGTTGCTTTCCACGGCGGAACCCGAGATAAAGGGCGAAGCCAAGTCGATAATAAATCGATGGCAACACCTCAAGGCACAACATCAGCAGTTTAGTGCACGGTGGAAAGAGGAGTATCTTAAAGAACTCCATAAACGTAACAAATGGCAATTTCCGACCAGGAACCTCCAAGCCGACGATATGGTAGTTGTCAAGGAGGACAATCTACCACCGAACGAATGGCGGCTCGGCAGAATCGTTTCTGCCTTTCCAGGAGCCGACGACCGCATTCGAGTCGTTGAGATCCGTACGTCTCGCGGCACCATAAAACGCCCTATCCACAAGGTTATTCTTCTACCGATGGAGGACAAAGAGTCCTCCGTTCCTAGGGATTAGGGCACTTCCCCCATTCCGGGGCCCAAATAGTAGTCGGCTCATACTAAGCTTTTTATTTCTTTTATTGGCAGACTTACTATTCACTTCCTACAATAATGGCTCCTCGTCCTCGTGCCACCCAGTCGTTGGAGATCACACGTACTCGAGGTATTAAATCCTACCGCTGCCGAGTCTGCTCTGGAATCCATCCTCTTCGGAAGTGCAAGAGGTTCCACAAACTGAGCTCTGAAAAGCGCCTTCGGGCAGTACTTATTAATAAGTACTGCTCGAACTGCCTCGCCCATCAGCACTCAGGAGGAGACTGCCGCAGCCAAGACGGATGCAAGAAGTGTGGAGGAGACCACCACACACAACTCCACATGCACGAGGTCCTCCCCGCTCCGACCCCGGCAGCGCTACCAGCTCCGACGCGCAGAGAGCGCCATCCCGCTGCACCTCGTCCGGTCCGGATTTCCCGCACTCCGCCACCAGCCCCAGTCGCCAACAATCGCCCGCGTCCGAAGGTCTCCGTCGGTGGCAACGGGGCAGCAGAAGGCTGTCCCCATCCTGCCTACAGCCGTCGTCGTGCTGGACACGGGCTCGAAGACTTTCGAGACCGGGGCCATGATCGACCCATGCATGCCGGTGAGCAGCATCGACCGGTCGTTGGCGGCTGCGTTCCGGCTGCCCATCACACGGCTGGGAGACGACGAGGTCTGCTCGGTGACACTCCGGTCCCGAACAAGCACCTTCCGACTCAACGTCGTCCTGAAGATCGAACCCAGTCTAAGGATCCGGACTCTGAGCGACGCCGCAAGGGCCAAATTTGACGGTGTTCGTCTCGCGGACGAGCGCTTCCACCGGCCGGCCACCATCGTGTTGGGATCAGATGTATATGCCAATCTGATCCAACCGGGGTTCCTAAAGATTGAGGATGGGTTGCCCGTCGCGCAGAACACGATGTTCGGATGGACCGTTTCTGGAGCGTGCACGGAATGAAGAGGCCGATCCTGCTGTCTAGCCGGCCAGGGATACCTTTGCATACGCAAGGGCGGGGGGGAGAATGTTCACGCCAGAAGGGCGCAAACAATTGAGCGGCAGTGTAAGCAGTGTAAAGCTCCTCCACGGCTCGCAAGCACCGCTGCTCGCGCTCTCCTTCTCTCCTCGCGCTTTCTCTCTCCTCTCGCTCTATTCACCACTCCGCGGTACTCCCAATGTTAGTTTTAAGTTAGTCTTAATTTACAAGTGTTGTAATGAAGTGCGAAATTGAAGTCGATCCCGTGACTTTTCATTTCTGGAGGAACTGATCAGCAGCAGCCGCAACAGCAACAACAACGACGTCAGAAGCCAAATTATCTTGGACAAAAACTCCGCCCACTCCACTTCAGTGTCCAAGAAGTAGGGACCTTTTAAAAATTTCAAGAAGCCAGATTATGGCTATATTTCCCGCATGCTGGATTTGTGCGGGTATGATCTTGTCTGTACCTGCAAATTTGTATGGTTTAAAGCTGTTTATGGCCCAATGGAGGACCTTTGGGTCTATGCACAGTTTGATACTTGCCAGTGTGGCGTTTGTTTGTTGGGAGTTGAGAGCGTTTTGGCTGTTTCCTGGGAAGTGATTGTCTAGAAGTATCTCCAGAGATTCCTCACTCGTGCTGGTCCAGGAGCCATCTGCTCTTTTAAGGTAGCCTAGGGTTGTGGCCGATTTGGATAGTATTTTTCTTAGTCTGGCTGCTTCAGTTGTATTTTCAATTTCTGAGCAGAAGGAATGCCACGAGGATCGCTTTGCTTTCCTAATGGCTTTTTTGTAGTTTGCAAGGGCTCTCTTGTAGGCGGTCCACAGGGCCTCCTCATTTCCTGCCTTGGCCCTGTTAAAAAAGGGTTCGGAGGGGGGAAAGTTCTGCTGACCACCAGGGAGGTTTTCTTTTTCTTTTGGGCTATTGGGGCAGGCCCTTTTTAGTGCAGGTTTCTGTGAAAATTGAAACTAGTTCGTTTAGACTAGAGATTGTTTGGGGGTATGGAGGGGGATCCGTTGGGATTTTTTCCCTTAAAATATTTTTGTATTTTTGCCAGTCTGTTTTTCTTGGGTTTGTGAAAACTGCTGGATTTGAGGGGTTGGCTGTGAGGGTCGTTTCTATATACCTGTGGTCCGAAAAAGAGTGCTTCCTACCTTCGCTGGGAGCTGTTAAAAGCTTATATTCCTTAGTCCCCAATCCTGAAACCTTTCCCCCACTATCCAAGGTTCCTGGATCAGGACTGTGTCGACTCCATCTTCAGCCAGATGGAGTTGAAGAGCAGCGGAAGCTGCCTTACTGTGGTGGAGGTTTATCTGCAGAAGCCGCACGGACATCTGCTGTGGGCCTCTCCACCACGGTTGTATCGGCTCCCTCCTCGTCCGATGTGTTTAGGTCCGTCATTTGACCCATGCTCGCAAGGCTGCGGAGGATTGAGGCATCGGTCGAGTAGCCGTCCTCGGTTTCCGATGCCTCGATCTCGGAGGCAATCTCCTCGATCACTCCTCCACTGCCTTCCTGAACCTCCTTGGCGGAGTCCGATTTGTAGACCTTTATGGTCACTGAGCTAAACCCGAAGTTTAGCTCCGCGTGAGCGGCCTCAATGGGAGCTAGGGACTCCTTGTTTAGGGTGAGGATGGCCTGGTTTGTTGGCCGGTCGTTTCTGTCGACCACGCCCAGGAGAATGCGGTATTTCGCGATCTCCGCAAAGCGGCTGTACGCGTTGCTGCTTTTCCGAGGGGTCGGAGGAAACGTCCTGGTAGCGCTCCCTCTTAGGTGAAGGTCGCTTTTTGACCTTTGTAGGCATGGGTGGTTTGGGGGCTTCCTTGCCGAAGTTTGACAAAACGGATTTAGCCCGAAGGAGCCGTTTTCGATCTCTCCTGGCTGCGTAGGATTTGACCTGCAGATCGTTTCTCTGCGTAGGTGTGTTTGCCTTTACCGGTTGCCACTGGGTGCTTGCCGTCCTTGGCTGCGCCTGAAGGGTGTCGAATGACACCTTAGTCCGGCCTGGGACGCCGGACCACCATTTGCCAGCATCCTCTGGCAGGGACATAACCTTGCCAGGGGACCTGTTTCCAGCCGCCCTCGCGTGAAGAGTATAGTCGCACTTCCGGGTGTATGGGCAGTATGGGCAATTACGGCGCGTTCTTCTAGGAAGCTTGAAACTACACGTTATTCCCCTTGTCCATCACCCGACTGACGGCCAATAATTATAATACTAATTATAATAATAATTATAATACTAACTTGGAATCGCTGGATCGCACAAGTCTTGACAAAGTGACTTAGGCCGTGTTTGTGTTTGAAACTCTGATAAGAAAAGAACCGTTTTAAAAGTGACAGCCGACTTATAGAGAGAGAGAAGGAATAAACGGAGTGAATGCAAATCTGCACGTTTCCAACAGAAACCAACTTATGCTATAATTATTCCCATTCCCTCTTTCGTTCGCACACACGCACTCCGCTAAATAGGCTAAGTAAGGAAATTCCCCTTTACAATCCTTACAGTTGCTGAGTAAGAGAGACACTCTCTAGCAACCAAAGAAAACCAAAGAAAATAAAAAGTTTAAAGGCCGAGTACGCATTACAAGCTCTAAAGAGAGAAGCAGAGTAATGGTGCAAGCCAAAGCATATATAGAATAGCAAAATAAAGAGTTTTAAGGCCGAGAACGCATAACCACCTCTAAAGAAAGAAGCTGAGTAATGGTACAAGCTAGAGCATATTAAGAAAAGCCAGACAGGGTATTTTTGAAACCGAGTACGCATTAAGGAGAGGAGAGGAACCTGAACGGCCGATTACCTAAGTCCGACAGGAGCAATATAATAAATTGCTTCGAGTTATTTGTATTTTCCAGGCAGCAACTTTCGTTAAGCCAGGTACCGAAGAGATTGCTTTATTTATAGTTCCACCTTGAACGATATATTCCAAAAAACTTACTCTCCGATGTAATATCTGGCTTTTGCCCCATATTATTCGTAGCCCATTCTAAGAAGATACTTATAACACTTAATTTTATTTTCTTATCCCGTCATCAACGTCGTTAGGCACAATAACATCATCCATATCAAGTATTACAATGCCACTTACGAGCATCTCTCGTAAAACAGACTTTATAAACCTAGTAAAAACTGCAGGCGAAATGCCAAACGATACAAATAAAAATTTGTACTGCCCACTTTGAGTCACGAACGAAGTGTATCTTCTTGAACCTGCTTCTACGGGCACATGAAAAGACCCATTAGTCAAATCAAATGTTGTATATGTCTTCGCATTCTAAAGCTTGCCTAAAACATTGACCATGTGTGTCATCGGAAAATTATCTCGTATAATTTTCTCATTTAATTTGCGATAGTCACAGAAAAGGCGTTTTTTCCCATTTTTTTAGCCACCAGGACAACGGGCGAAGCGTACTCGGATGTACTTGGCAGTATTACACCTTCTTTTAACCATTCCCGCACCTGCTCACTTACAAAGTTTTGGTCACTATAAGGCTGTATCCTGGGATGCTGATAAACTGTAACGTCAATTGTTTCAAAACAATTTTCATCTCGACAGCGTCTGTGTTACGAATTGAAAAAAATTGTTAGATCATCTCCAATACCGTTTTAGCTTTACGCCGATTAGGATGAGGCACAATTATTTTGACGAAATGTTCTTTCGTGTTCATCAGTACTCTTTGATCAGCAGCGTTCAAAGAGTGCGCAAAAATTCACAAATAGCATATTAATAATAGCAATTAAAAAAAATAGCAATAATTTTAGTTCAAGCTGATCAAAGAGTACTGAGAAACACGAAAGAACAGTTCGTCAAAATAATTGTGCCTACCAGTGTAGACCCGCTGATCCACAATTCGAATAGCTTGAAATTATTTAGTTCCATTGTTGTTTTCGTTTTAAAAGTACAAATAAGACTGAACTCCTCAATGAATTTATATATTCAATTTCATATTTATTACCTGTAGTAACAATAATAAGAGCCAACCCCTTTTTATCCTTTATTACCTGCACCGATAAATCTCGAAAACAATATTTCATACCACATATTATATTAAAAAGGGGGATCAGGTAGCTAAAATGTATGCTCAAAATAATCATTCAATGTTACTTCATTTAATATTTTTCTGAAGAATAGTTTATCATTATACATTCATCTAAAATCATTACAAAGTCAGGGATTCAAAAACAAGACGCCAATACAGGAAAAAATGTATGCCCGCCATACAATTTTGAACTGCGGAGCGACTGCGCTTGTAGAGAATTTGCACTAAGCCGCGCGTTTTTTACGCTGAGTTGAAAGTATCTTTTTGATTATGATAAATAATATACCCCAAACCCAAAATCCGGAAAAATCCCCTTCACGTGAACAGAATATTATACATTTATTCTACCTTTTACAGAGATTTGATAACCCTTTCCATAGAGACCATAACCAAGCCGGTCGGTTACATATTTTATCTAAAAATCGACCGCAAAGTCCCAATTTTTCATAAAAAAACACCTTCTTTTGCAACCCAAAAAATGTTCAACTTCGAGCACGTGTAACTTTTAAAATACTGAACCGATTTTAATAATTTTCATGGATTCAACCCATTGAACTATTGCCAGTCGAATGCGATATCCTCTGCATAGTATCTGTATAGTATCTGTATCTTTTGCGCCATTGTGCGTCGGTCATCCAACGGTTCAATTTGACCGATCACTGGTAACTAAAACGAACTGCGTCAAAATTATGTCTTTACACTTAAGTACATTCCGGACGAGCCACCAATTTGTAGTTCTTAGTTTATATGGTTTTTATTAAACGAGTTATATAGCTTAAAAGTGTAAAAAATTATTTATGTTCTTCCAGATTTCACAGTTAATTATATAGACTTAAGACGAAATTAATTATTTAGATTTAGTAACAATCGCTCTTGACAACCTTTTCACTCGACTATACACCCATTCCTTTCTATCGATAACTTGCTCTTGGGTAGTGTTGCATTTTAATCAGGGCTGCAATGTAGAAGTATCAAAACATTAAAACCTGTTACCACTGTGAGTAATCTTACTCGAACCAATTACCAAAAGATAGGATTTGTTAGCTAAATGCGTGCAAATATGTTTTATCGGCGTTACTAGTTGAAAATTAGCCGGAAAAACTAAGCATATTTATTGTCGTGCGAAAGGCTGGAGGACACACTGCGGTGAGCTAGAATTAAGTCAGTTCCAATTATTATATCCATGAATTCTTACAGAATAAATCGAGCGTACGACCCTAGTTAGGTTATCCCTTTCTATTGGGATCCATGGTGGAGTAGTCGTTTAAGGCAACTCCATTCGCGCGACGACAGTCCGAGGGAGTTGCCAGCCACTAGCAGACGCAGTGGATCATCAGCCAGCGGTCACAAGGCGTAAGGAACGTCAAGTATCGCAGTCCGGAGCCAGCGGTAACTAGGCGTCGGGGACGCCATTTAGAGCGCGCACAAGCGCCGCCATATTGAAGCCGGAGAAGATGCAGCATTCTGCCGTTACAGCTGCGAGCTTCGCGACGGAGATGAACCAGTCCCTCACGTTGGATTCCATGTAGGGAGGATCGCAGCATTGGAAAAGAAGCAAGTCACGACTACGCCGCGACTACGCCGTATGGAACCCAGGGAGCACAAAAGCTTCCGGACTTGCATGTATTTGGAGGGCAGGCCGAGAAATGGCCCATCTTCACCTGCGCGTTCGTGGAGACGACCCGAGCGTACAATTGCACGGATCTGGAGAACAACCAGAGGTTGATGAAGCCGCTGAAGGACGCGAGACGGTGAAGGCGCTACTAATTCATCCAGGAAATGACGAAAAGGGCCTCAGCATTATAAGTCTTTGCCTGCTGTGCACTTCCACTTTAGAGGGGGAGCAGTCGGAGTCTGCGGTGAAATCAAGGAGATGTTCCACAAAGTACTGATCCGTCCCGAGGACGGAGAGATGGCGACAACAAGAGAGATCCAGATGACTACTTGATGGACGTAATGACCTTTAAAGCAGCATGCTCGTCGAGCGCTGCACATTACGTCAAGACTGTGAATGCCCTGAAGTTTCGGGATTCGGATCCGAGAGCAGTCAAGGCCATCACCGACTACTACTATGTCGATGATTATGTGGATAGTTTCGTGGCCAGCTGTTTGTCGGCAACCGAGTGGCGGAGATTCTGGATTCGTCAAAGGCTTCCCAATGGAGAAGGGTGCCTACAGCCGACAATACGGCGGATGATGCGACGCGGTCTCAGAGAGGAGTCGACCTCAGCCAGGATTCAAGGTGGCTAAGAGGACCTGCGTTTTTAAGGTAGCCAGCAGCGAGCCTGAGAAAGGAACTGAACGCGTTTCAGATGTCCCGGATGAAGGACAGATGCCCAGTGAGTTTGCGTTAGTTGCGGCAAACGATTTCGTACTCCCGTTTCAGAAATTCTTATGCTTTAATCGCCTGGTGAGGACCACAGCCTGGGTCTTACGGTTTGCGCGCCGGTGCCGCAAACAGATAAGCGATCTCGAGGAATACGGCCTTACTGCAGCAGAATGTGAGACCGCGGAGAACCTGTTGGTCAGACAGGCACAACCGGAGTCGTTACCCGACGAGGTAAGGTCGGCAGGGGCTTAAAAGGACGTCGCTAGCTCGAGCGACATTCGAGGGTTGGTGCCCTACCTGGACCAGAACGGGATTCTGCGAGCTTACGGCAGCAGAACTGATGCTGCACTGTGCATACAGTGCGATGAGGCCCGTCATACTGTCACACAGGCACAGTCTCACAAAGCATATTGTGCGACATTTCCACGCCAGGATGAAGCATCAAAATGTTGATGCTACAACTGCCGAGATCCGGACGAGATTCTGGGTCACGAAGATGAGGCTTTTGATGCGGAGAGCCATCTCATCGTGCAACGTCTGCAAGTTGCAGCGAGCGCGGCCGATGCCGCCAATAATGGGACCCCATCCGGAGGACAGATTGTATGCGTTTGGATGGCCATTCAAACATACCGGATTAGACTACTTTGGGCCACTGTTGGTGGCTGTGTCCCGCCTTGTTCACGTGATGGACGACAAAGGCAATTCATCTGGAGCTGGCCATGACTTGTCGACGGATTCCTGCATAATTGCGATCAGGAACTACGTCTGCCATAGAGGGCCAGTACATAGACTGCACAGCGACAACGGTTCTTGCCGTTCGTTGACAGGAAAGCCAGACGTAGTGGTGACGTTTTCGAGATGGAAAAGATTCAGGTGAGTTTAATTGACCACTAAACCCGTCGGAGAGCGGATGGTGCTGTGCGTCAAAAGAATACTGCGTCATACCCTGAAGGAAGTTGCGCCATGGGACCATGTATTGGAGAGTCTCCTAATTGAGGCAGAGAACATTGTGAAATTTCATCCGCTTACCCATTTGCCTGTGGATGCGGACCAGGACCTACTCAAGGGAGTGGCCAGTCTGCCTGGATTGGACGCGGAGCCGCCCAAGCAGGGTTATACGAAAAAGCAGTGGACGATTACTCGCCTCCTCTGTATCCAATTATCTGTATTTTGTTAAGTAAACTTATATTGTGAACCAGTTTAAATGTGATAGGATTTGTTAGGCAAATGTGTGTGGGCTCGCTGTCTTGCCTTTCTAGTTAGAAATAAGGAAAACTTAGCATTTTCATGTTCGTGCGAAAGTCTGGAGGACAAACTGCGGTGAGCTAGCGTTAAGTTAGTTCCAATTGCTATAACCATGAATTCTTACAGAATAAAACGAGCATACTACCACAAGTTAGTTTATCCCTTTTTTATGTGATGGAGTAGCCGTTTAACGCAACTCTGTTCGCGCGACGATAGTAGTATGTACTGTAGTATGTACCGCAGTAAAACGCGGTACGCTTCAGCCGCTATCTGATTCTGCAATTACTTGGCCACCGCACTTGTTTTGGATGTTATTGATGTTACTTTGTTTTAGCTGGCATTTAAAAAAGAAGAATAGGATCACTATTTAATTACTAATATTGTAGTTATTTGATTTAATTTGCTGGTTATAATCGTCACTGCACTGCTTATATATGCTAAGCAGACCGAAATCTATCGTCCAGTTTGAACACGAAAGTCGGTAGTCTCGCTTTGGACACGAAATCTACATCTCTCAAGACTGTCTTCTTCACTCGCGACTGTCTTATCATTTAGTGGGCTGAGGTCTTTTATACCGGACTAGAGCCTTTTCTTTGCCAACTCACGTAATTGGATCCATGTGTTCCCACCTAGGAGTATATTTCACAATTTTTTATATTTTAAGAATCAATGCCCTACTGCTAAATTTTGCCAATAGGTGCAGTATAATTTCATTCGTTTATTGTTGAACTGCATTTTTTTTTGTTGCATTCAGTCTCACTTAAAGAGGTATTTATACATAAAAAGAAGTCGAAACATAATCATTCGCTCTGGCCAATTCAATGCGACCGGCTTTTTTTTTTGAAACTCGTGGCGGTTATCGCGGCGTAGTTGAAAATATTCAACACTTTGATGAGGAAGGGGCCCCTTCTTGATTATGTATTGAAAATTGTTTTGGTGGCGGGCGCAATTTACTACATTTTTCAGTTAAGTTTTGACCAAAATGCGGATAATTTCCGTTATTTCAAGGTTTGATGATTAAGAAACTAAATTAAGTATTCAGTTCAGAACTTGGAGCGATAGCGATCAACAATAAAATATAACTGGTTGTGTGACAAAGTGATTGTAAATAGCGAAAAAGAGAAAATTATAAAACAGCAGAGCAGATTATTTAACGATGTCCCCTGAAGACATACTTACTTCCAAGAAAAATGCTGTACCATGCCCTACAAGGTTCTTTAATGCAATGGGCATGAGCCAAATGGCTTCTACAAATTAAAAGGGATTGGTCAACAAAATAATTAATAAACAAGAGAGAACCGTATAGTCGAGTTCCCCGACTATCTGATATCCGTTACTCAGCTAGTGGTAGCACGAAAGAGAAATTTCAACGTGGCAAATAGACTTTTGGCAAATCGAAAAGAATTTACAAGACCAAAAAAAATGTAACAAAAAATCAAAACATTATTCAAAAGTGTGAGCGTGGCAACTTTGGGCAACTTTTTTGCCGTTAGCCTGGCGTCTGGAGTCTGCATGCGCCTAATCTCAATGCGGAAAGACGAACATGGCCAGATCGACTCGGCTATAGATCCTAAATAAGAATAAATTTACTTTATATGGTCGGAAACGCTTCCTTCTGCCTGTTACATAATTTTGAACGAAGTTAGTAATCTACGAGTAACGGGTATACAATCTTATAATGACCGTAATCGTCAATAGAGTGCATAATTGTTCTTGAAGTTTTTGAGAAACCGAAGAACATACCCACACTCAGATGGACACAGATAGCTCCTGTAAGCTTGCTTCGTAAGCGAAAGCGCTTCCATCTACATGTAAGTTACAAGTAGCTAATTAACAAATGTGTTAAGTAAGAAATAACAGTTTTGCTGTTCGTGGACATGGAAATACAACAATCTGTAATCTAAACATAAACTTATTGTTGCCAAGATGTAGACATGATATACGAACATGCCTAGATCAACTTGTACTTGTTCAACTTGTACATTTTTAAACAAATCCATAACACTATAAATAACGGGTATATTGGATGCCAAATATATTAATATGTCGGAGAAGGGAATGTTATTTTGAAATGGCGCCCTATCGATTTGAGTCGATTGTGAGATCTTGGTAACACTGAGATCGAGTGTGGCCCTGCTGACCCAGCTCACACGCGGCGGCAGAAATTGAAAAAGGGGAAACTACAGGGACTCGCTACAGAAACAATAACTAAAGAAATTACTATACTCCGTCAAATTTGCAAATTACTTTAATAAAATAACATAAATTTAAAAATGATTTTTTTCAATAGTCTTCTATTTTCTTCGAGACACAGTATTTACTTAGCCATCGTTTAGTAAAACTTTAAATTTCAGTACAAATTTAGCTACCAACCAATATTGGTTGCTTCAGAATATGATTTGCTGTTCGACGAATAGAATTGGGAGAACCACAGCCTAAACTTCTTTATCGATGTATCTTCCTTAGCTAAGATAGGATTCCGATGAAGTACTTTATGATTCCATATGTTAATATCACGTTCGAACTAATGGTAGAAAAATCTTTATTATATTGATGTGGTATAATATTTATACAGTTTACTTACCATGACACTTTCTCCATAAACAAAAATTTTCATAAGTGGTGCACTCCAACGAGGACCATAGAACTGATGAACAACTTTTTGCAACAAAGGCTCGATTGGTGTAATATATTGAAAAACTTTAATCTTTCCAAATGTATTTGAATTAACTTCAAGACACACACAAGACGGTCCAATCTTACAAAAAAAGATTATTTAAAACACTGAAATTTAAACACATAAATGCATATGGCTTACCTGTTTGCCAGAAATTTCCATACGAAAACAGCAAAACTTTCCAAACAGTTGCAATGAATGACTTAGGTTAACTTCCGCTAAGTATTTTAATTTTCCAACAAATGGAGACCACCTTGAGGGAAAACAAGAGAAAACGCTGTAGTCGAGTTCCCCGTCTATCAGATACCCGTTATTTAGGTAGGTAGTGGTATCGCGAAGAACTTTAAACATTTTCTGGAGTATCGGTTGTTGATAATATATCAATATATCGATATTTTTCTGAAAATGTTATATTTATTTATTTTTTTTTTTTAAATGCTTTGCTTTTATTTATTGAATCTTCTCATTTACGAGACTAACAATAAGTGTATCAAATCTTATACTATAACCTAACTAGGAGTCATGTAGACTGAGACAGTGGCCCTGACAAATTATGGCTGGTTTGGAAGGTCTGTACGTTGCAGGCGGGTTCGGCTGGAGACCCGAGTCAAGACCCTTGCTAGAGGATTTGGGTGGACAGAGAGTTTTTCATTGTAGGACGCTTTTTGCTTGTCTATTTCATCTTTTACTGCGAGAATGCCGAGGTCCCTGTGGATGTTTTGGTTACGAATATACCATGGTGCCCCAGTGATAGTTCACAGGATCTTTGATTGCGCTTGCTGTATAATGTCTATGTTGGTTCTGCTCGCGTTCCCCCACAGCTGGGAGCCATACGTCCAGATTGGCTTAAGAGTGGAGTTGTAGAGCAGGACTTTGTAGTCCAGACACAAAGGCGATCGTGAGTTTATAATCCAGTGGAGGCTGCTGGCTTTCAGTTTTAGATGCAGTTTCTTGGATTTGATATGTCTACGCCATGTTAGACGTCTGTCGAGGTGGATGCCCAGATACGTTACTTCATTAACTTGGGGGATCTGCGTGCTATTCATACAGAGCGGAGGGCAAGTTTGTCTGTTAAGGGTAAACGTTATGTGTTTACACTTTTGTTCGTTTATTTTAATACGCCAGTCAGATAGCCACTTCTCGACTACCACGAGGTGGTTGGCGAGTTGTTGCACGGACTGGGCATCTGGAGCGGCTAAGGATCGCAGTGTCGTCGGCGAGGGTGGATGTTGTTAGTCGGTCACTCGTAGGAATATCTGCTGTGTAAAGGACGAATAAAGTTGGCCCAAGTGCGCTACCTTGTGGGACCCCAGCTTCGATAGTGTAGCTGTCGGAAATTGTTGTGTTACATCTTACTGCGAAGGCTCTATTGTAGAGGTAGGATTCAAGGAGTTTATGAGTGTACCCGGGCAAGTGTGTTTTAATTTTATGCATGAGACCTTTGAGCCAGACGCGGTCGAATGCTTGAGATACGTCGAGAAATATCGGGCGGCAATATTCCCTATGTTCGAAGGCTGTGCGAATTTCTGATGTTATTCTGTTTACTTGCTCTATAGTTCCGTGTTTTTCTCTGAAGCCAAATTGATGGGCTGGGATAATGTTGTGGGCTCCCATATATGGTATTATGCGCTTTAGAAGGCATTTTTCGAATAATTTGGACAGGCATGATAATAAACTTATTGGTCTGTAAGATGACGGAATCGTGTGATCTTTTCCGGGCTTCGGTATCATTATAATAATTGATTTTTTCCATTTCCTTGGATAGTAGTCGAGACTTATGATTCCATTGAAGAGTTTACAGATTAGCTTAATAGCACAGTACGGAAGTTCCATTATCATTTTTGTATTTATTAGGTCACCGCCTGGAGCCTTTTTTTGTTTTAGCTCCCTGATGACTTTTGTATTCTCGTTCGGCTGAAATGTAGTTGGCGTGGATTCAGTTTCGAGGTGGATTTGCGGAGGAACATAATCATTTGCTGCGGGGTTCGGCTGGAAGACACCTCTGAGATGTAAGGCAAATGATTCGGCTCTATCTTTGTCGCTGCGGGCCCAGCACCCTGAAGAATTCCTTATAGGGGTGACGATTTGAATTGTAGAGCTTAGATTTGGGTGAGCCCTCCACAATGGATGCTTTGTACTAGTTGGCGAGAGTTTTCCAATATATTTAAGTTGTTCATTTTCAGCTTCTTGCTTCAGGGCCCGGTTTAGATTGCGGGTGGCTTCAGTAAGTCTTTGCTTTGAGCGTGGCGATCTGCTGGTTTGCCAAGATTTTCGCAGACGCCTCTTTTCCAGAACCAGCTGTTCAATTTGCCGGTTGGTCTTGAACTTCTTAAATTCCCCATCCTTCCGGTTAGGGATTGAGATCCTGGCTGCTGTGACGAGTACCTCGGTGGAGCAGTCGATGTCCGCTTCGATATTTAGTTGGGGAGTTAGCTCAATGTGGGAACTCACATACTTTCTGTATTTCATCCAGTTAGTGTTGTGCGACGTCAGCCTGTGGGGGTGGTCCGCAATTTCTGGGCTTTGAAGAAGGCTTATCAACAAAGGCGAGTGGTCAGATTGCGTGGGATGTTTTTTGTCACCGGGAAATCAATTAGATCTGGGAACTTTTTTGGGTCTGCAGGCCAATATGTGGGGCTACCAGGAGAAACGTAGTCCAGTTTATTGCTCACCTTTATAAGTGCATTATACAGTTGCCTTCCCTTGGGAGTCACGAGGCGTCATCCCCAGTGCGTGTGACTGGCGTTGTAGTCTCCTGCGGCTATGAAGCGATCCCCCAGAGTGTTGTAGAAGTCCATGAATTGACCATTAGAGATATTAAATCGAGGTGGGCAGTAGACAGCGGCAATGCAAAGGTTGCCGTTTCCTGAGAACACTTTTATGGACGTGGCTTGCAGGTAATTTGTTGCAAACCTTTGATGAAAGTGGTGTTTGATGCGTTCTCTGATTAAGATGCCCGTTCCGCCGTGGGCCTTGCCATCCGGATGATCTGTGCGGTAAAAGGTATAACCTCTTATATAGAAGTTATATCTCCCTGTGAGGTGCGTTTCAACCAGCAGCATGGCGTCGATGTGATTTACGTTTAGGAATTGAGTTATTTCAAGTTTATGCCGTGAAATGCCGTTGGCATTCCACATGGATATACGTAGGTTAGTCATTTATTATTTGGACTGTTGTGCTACAAGCAACTGAATTACCATGTTCTGGTTCTGTACAAGGGTTTGCATGGTTGTTTTCATGAATGACATAAGTTCCATCATACTTTGTTGGATTGTGAACATCATAGATTCCAATTTGCTTTTCTGAGTGAGGCTGGATTGAGGTGGATTTTCCATGCCTGTTCTTAGTGCTTTGGCGTAGGAGATTTTCTTGGTTGTATTTAGCTGCCCAAATGATGATGTGGCTGCCTTGGCGAAATGTTGTTGGTGCGTAGCTGTCGCTCGTCGCATGCGACTCTTTAGCTCCTTGTAGACCGCACAGCCTCTGTAGTTTGCCGTATGGTTTCCTCCACAGTTGCCACATTTTTTCATTTGGGGGTCTTCTTTGTTTGCGGGGCAGTTTACGGAGTTGTGGAAGTCTCCGCAGACCGTCCGAAGTGTGCAGTATGTCTTGGTGTGTCCATACTCTTGGCAGTTTGTGCATTGAACAGGGCCGTTGCGTTTGTGGGGTTTTTCCACGGTGATTCTTCGATGCAGTAAGAGCTGCAACTTGTAGATCGGGTGCACTTCGTTTTTCTTTAAGGCTTTGCTATCTGGTTCGAGCTCGACCTTGAAAAGTGGTTGCGGTTTTTTGTTTCTGTTAACAATATTGCTAACATTTTTGGCACAGAAGCCCCTGGCCTTAAGGGCTTCTTAAATTTTAGAGGGGGTGACGTCAGGTTCTATACCTTTTAGCACAACTTGCAGTCCCTTGCTGCTTGATAGGTGTAAAAGTTCTTTTTTGTGTCTTACAGGTACTTAGACACAGCTCGGAAGTGTTCTTCAGACTTCGTTTGAACCTTTGTTTCGTGAATGTTCCCTTTAACAAGCGGAACAACATGGAAATTCTCGTCCCCGACCAGCGCAACAATTTTGTTGACCAGGGCGCTTGAACTTTTTTCCCTTACGTAAATAGGGGGGGCTTAGGTTTCCTTTGGGTCTCCTGCCCCAACTCTGGTTGGTTGTTGTCGACCTCTGCTAAGATGGAGAATCGGTTTTCATTGGAGCTCCTCGTTTGATCGGTGCTTTTGTTGGTTCGATTGATCTTTGGTTTATTGCCAACCGTGTTGGGTGGACTAAGCTTGCGCTTAATCTGGATGTAGCGGTCCGTACCGGTCTGTATAGCCGGGACCGCTTGTTGCTTATCGAGGCTAACTGTTTTTGTTGCCATTTTATTTTGTTGTGCGGCCGTTGGGACCGAACTCGCAGTATTGGTAGTTGGTTTAATTATTGGTGGTGAGTTTGCTGCAGAAATTTTAGCACTGCTTGTTGTTGGAGCTTCATTCAGCGAAGCCGGCGGTGATGGGGTTTGGCATTGGTAAGTCCATGATGCGGGAGTTGGGGTGAGCAGAGAGGGTTAGCAAGAGCTGGCTCTCTTGCTGTCGACGGTCAGTAGAGTCGAGTTGCTCTTTGTCGACTTCTGATGTTGATCTATATCTCTAGTTGAGAAATAGGAGTAGCAAGCATTTCTTGGGTTGACGGAGCTTCTACGCTGATCGCTGCTCATTTTTTCGAGCTTGTTGTGCGTGGCACTTATTTGTTTAAATTAAATTAAATCAAATTTTGAATTTAATTTTGAAATTACGCGCCCAACGTTCGCACCTCAGCACTGGTCTTACAGTTGATGTGGCAACGCCACTCGCCTATGATCGCCCTCCGAGATAAGTTGGCAGCGCTGTCAGCTGTTTTATCAGCTGCAAAAATTGCAAACTTATATATTTTGCTAACCACCTGCAACACGCGGTCATTCAGCACGCCTAGGTTACGCGCAGAACTATGGCACAAGTCCACCGTTTGTTTTTGCAGATTTGCCGCTAACACTGTTCAGCACAACCACGTTAACACAAGATTTTCGCGCAGCGCTATCGAAAGACGTCCGCTTCCACGAATGTGAAGACGTTATATTTATATCGTGATATTTTTTTTGCCTAAATATCGGTATTGCGATATTTTTTTTGATACATTATTGATATTTTCCATTCGCTCACTCTGATTGCGACGCGATACCAAGTACACGAGCACGTGATAAAATGAATATCAAATTACACAGAAATAAAAAACAAAACTGCAATATGCAAACTGAGCGAAAGAATTATAAAAACCAGTGGTAACACTTCAACCATGTCCTCGCATTTTAAAAATAAACATTACGATGTTTTCGTAAAATGTGCGAAAAAGAAGTTACATATGTATGTACATATTTGTATGTGTGCGTATGTTCTGATTTCAGAAAGTTCAAAATTTCACTGAAAATTTATTATTATCTGTATTATTATCCTTATTATTATTATTATGATCTGTATTAGAAATCCATGAATTTAAGATATGATATATTAAGTTTAAATGAAAATATGAAATGAAATATGAAAATGAAGTTAATAAGAAACTTTTTTTTTTATTGTGGGGGAAAAAAATTTTATTTAAAAAAAAATTAAATATATTTATATTTTTTTATGATATTTTAAATATTATTATCATTTTGTTTTGTTAAAAAAATATAATCGATACGATGCTTTTTTAAAATCACGACATCCCTAGTAGAAGGTAGGGAAAAAACAATATCTGATACCCGACCCGATACTCAGTTAGTGGAAGTGCGAAGAAGAAATTTTTACACTAACAGTTTAACATCATTAACATTCAATGTTACTGAACTGCAAGTGCAAATTGATAAACATTTAAAAGACAAATAATAAAATTCAAAAATCTCAAAACCTTTTTATACCAACTACTCGTAGTATAAGGGCTTACTAGATTCTTTGAAAAGTATGCAACAGGCAGAAGGAAGCGTTTCCGACCGTATAAAGTATATATATTCTTGATCACGATCAATGGAGTCGATGTTATTTATTTTATCGATGATAAAAATTGGCAAGGCGTCTTAGTGTTGGGTGTCTTGTGTGCATTAAAGTGGGCGTGGAATCTTTCTGAAACAAACTCGCGCAGCGTTGGCGTCACAAGTCTGTATGTCTAGTCTCAACTTTCTAGTTTTTATACATAGCTCTTATGATCCTGAATAAGAATATAAATATATTGTTTATAGGGAAGACAACCAATATGGTACCCTTAGTGTTATAGTTAACAGGAACGCAAGAATAGGTTTTATTCGGGGATGCAGCCTGCCTAAGCAAATACTTGGCTTCAAAATATAAACCTATAGTCATAAGCTTACAAAAGAAGTTTAGCTGAATAGATAACGCGACAGAACCTTAAGGAAATGTTATGGCGTGACCACATCAACCCGTTTAGCATTTTCTGAAATTGGACAAGGTGGGCGGGAGTTAGGCAGAAATCTCATATGCAAAAGATCTTAATTCATTGATGGCTAAAATGGATGCACCAAGGACTCTGCAGAAAGGGTGCATCGGACGCATTTATTGATGACGCTTCCAACGAACTTACGGTCTCCAATCGGCCAGAACCTTTGCCGTAATGTGGAAAGCAACGTCTGTGATCGTGCATGGAAATATTTCTCATGATAATAAAGGATGAGGGCTTTGGTGATGATCGTTTGGTAAAAGTATCGGATGCCTTTTAAGGTATTCCAAGTTTGCGTTCTAATTAATCCCAAACCATACAGGGTCCGTATATACATATGTATACCCGTTAGTCGTACAGTAAAAAGGTATGAAAAATATGTAACATACAGAAGGAAGCGAATCCGACCATATTAAGTATATATATTCTTGATCAGAATCTATAACCAATTCGATCTGGACATGTCCGTCAGTACGTTTTAATGCCTAGCGTATGTCGGCTTTGTTCGTGAAGAATTTCCCAATTATTTATGGTGGAAGTACCGTTTCATATAATGTACAAAGTTTACTTCCTGTAAAAAAGACGAATGCCGTTGGCATTCCACATGGATATACGTAGGTTAGTCATTTATTATTTGGACTGTTGTGCTACAAGCAACTGAATTACCATGTTCTGGTTCTGTACAAGGGTTTGCATGGTTGTTTTCATGAATGACATAAGTTCCATCATACTTTGTTGGATTGTGAACATCATAGATTCCAATTTGCTTTTCTGAGTGAGGCTGGATTGAGGTGGATTTTCCATGCCTGTTCTTAGTGCTTTGGCGTAGGAGATTTTCTTGGTTGTATTTAGCTGCCCAAATGATGATGTGGCTGCCTTGGCGAAATGTTGTTGGTGCGTAGCTGTCGCTCGTCGCATGCGACTCTTTAGCTCCTTGTAGACCGCACAGCCTCTGTAGTTTGCCGTATGGTTTCCTCCACAGTTGCCACATTTTTTCATTTGGGGGTCTTCTTTGTTTGCGGGGCAGTTTACGGAGTTGTGGAAGTCTCCGCAGACCGTCCGAAGTGTGCAGTATGTCTTGGTGTGTCCATACTCTTGGCAGTTTGTGCATTGAACAGGGCCGTTGCGTTTGTGGGGTTTTTCCACGGTGATTCTTCGATGCAGTAAGAGCTGCAACTTGTAGATCGGGTGCACTTCGTTTTTCTTTAAGGCTTTGCTATCTGGTTCGAGCTCGACCTTGAAAAGTGGTTGCGGTTTTTTGTTTCTGTTAACAATATTGCTAACATTTTTGGCACAGAAGCCCCTGGCCTTAAGGGCTTCTTAAATTTTAGAGGGGGTGACGTCAGGTTCTATACCTTTTAGCACAACTTGCAGTCCCTTGCTGCTTGATAGGTGTAAAAGTTCTTTTTTGTGTCTTCCAGGTACTTAGACACAGCTCGGAAGTGTTCTTCAGACTTCGTTTGAACCTTTGTTTCGTGAATGTTCCCTTTAACAAGCGGAACAACATGGAAATTCTCGTCCCCGACCAGCGCAACAATTTTGTTGACCAGGGCGCTTGAACTTTTTTCCCTTACGTAAATAGGGGGGGGCTTAGGTTTCCTTTGGGTCTCCTGCCCCAACTCTGGTTGGTTGTTGTCGACCTCTGCTAAGATGGAGAATCGGTTTTCATTGGAGCTCCTCGTTTGATCGGTGCTTTTGTTGGTTCGATTGATCTTTGGTTTATTGCCAACCGTGTTGGGTGGACTAAGCTTGCGCTTAATCTGGATGTAGCGGTCCGTACCGGTCTGTATAGCCGGGACCGCTTGTTGCTTATCGAGGCTAACTGTTTTTGTTGCCATTTTATTTTGTTGTGCGGCCGTTGGGACCGAACTCGCAGTATTGGTAGTTGGTTTAATTATTGGTGGTGAGTTTGCTGCAGAAATTTTAGCACTGCTTGTTGTTGGAGCTTCATTCAGCGAAGCCGGCGGTGATGGGGTTTGGCATTGGTAAGTCCATGATGCGGGAGTTGGGGTGAGCAGAGAGGGTTAGCAAGAGCTGGCTCTCTTGCTGTCGACGGTCAGTAGAGTCGAGTTGCTCTTTGTCGACTTCTGATGTTGATCTATATCTCTAGTTGAGAAATAGGAGTAGCAAGCATTTCTTGGGTTGACGGAGCTTCTACGCTGATCGCTGCTCATTTTTTCGAGCTTGTTGTGCGTGGCACTTATTTGTTTAAATTAAATTAAATCAAATTTTGAATTTAATTTTGAAATTACGCGCCCAACGTTCGCACCTCAGCACTGGTCTTACAGTTGATGTGGCAACGCCACTCGCCTATGATCGCCCTCCGAGATAAGTTGGCAGCGCTGTCAGCTGTTTTATCAGCTGCAAAAATTGCAAACTTATATATTTTGCTAACCACCTGCAACACGCGGTCATTCAGCACGCCTAGGTTACGCGCAGAACTATGGCACAAGTCCACCGTTTGTTTTTGCAGATTTGCCGCTAACACTGTTCAGCACAACCACGTTAACACAAGATTTTCGCGCAGCGCTATCGAAAGACGTCCGCTTCCACGAATGTGAAGACGTTATATTTATATCGTGATATTTTTTTTGCCTAAATATCGGTATTGCGATATTTTTTTTGATACATTATTGATATTTTCCATTCGCTCACTCTGATTGCGACGCGATACCAAGTACACGAGCACGTGATAAAATGAATATCAAATTACACAGAAATAAAAAACAAAACTGCAATATGCAAACTGAGCGAAAGAATTATAAAAACCAGTGGTAACACTTCAACCATGTCCTCGCATTTTAAAAATAAACATTACGATGTTTTCGTAAAATGTGCGAAAAAGAAGTTACATATGTATGTACATATTTGTATGTGTGCGTATGTTCTGATTTCAGAAAGTTCAAAATTTCACTGAAAATTTATTATTATCTGTATTATTATCCTTATTATTATTATTATGATCTGTATTAGAAATCCATGAATTTAAGTTATGATATATTAAGTTTAAATGAAAATATGAAATGAAATATGAAAATGAAGTTAATAAGAAACTTTTTTTTTTTATTGTGGGGGAAAAAAATTTTATTTAAAAAAAAATTAAATATATTTATATTTTTTTATGATATTTTAAATATTATTATCATTTTGTTTTGTTAAAAAAATATAATCGATACGATGCTTTTTTAAAATCACGACATCCCTAGTAGAAGGTAGGGAAAAAACAATATCTGATACCCGACCCGATACTCAGTTAGTGGAAGTGCGAAGAAGAAATTTTTACACTAACAGTTTAACATCATTAACATTCAATGTTACTGAACTGCAAGTGCAAATTGATAAACATTTAAAAGACAAATAATAAAATTCAAAAATCTCAAAACCTTTTTATACCAACTACTCGTAGTATAAGGGCTTACTAGATTCTTTGAAAAGTATGCAACAGGCAGAAGGAAGCGTTTCCGACCGTATAAAGTATATATATTCTTGATCACGATCAATGGAGTCGATGTTATTTATTTTATCGATGATAAAAATTGGCAAGGCGTCTTAGTGTTGGGTGTCTTGTGTGCATTAAAGTGGGCGTGGAATCTTTCTGAAACAAACTCGCGCAGCGTTGGCGTCACAAGTCTGTATGTCTAGTCTCAACTTTCTAGTTTTTATACATAGCTCTTATGATCCTGAATAAGAATATAAATATATTGTTTATAGGGAAGACAACCAATATGGTACCCTTAGTGTTATAGTTAACAGGAACGCAAGAATAGGTTTTATTCGGGGATGCAGCCTGCCTAAGCAAATACTTGGCTTCAAAATATAAACCTATAGTCATAAGCTTACAAAAGAAGTTTAGCTGAATAGATAACGCGACAGAACCTTAAGGAAATGTTATGGCGTGACCACATCAACCCGTTTAGCATTTTCTGAAATTGGACAAGGTGGGCGGGAGTTAGGCAGAAATCTCATATGCAAAAGATCTTAATTCATTGATGGCTAAAATGGATGCACCAAGGACTCTGCAGAAAGGGTGCATCGGACGCATTTATTGATGACGCTTCCAACGAACTTACGGTCTCCAATCGGCCAGAACCTTTGCCGTAATGTGGAAAGCAACGTCTGTGATCGTGCATGGAAATATTTCTCATGATAATAAAGGATGAGGGCTTTGGTGATGATCGTTTGGTAAAAGTATCGGATGCCTTTTAAGGTATTCCAAGTTTGCGTTCTAATTAATCCCAAACCATACAGGGTCCGTATATACATATGTATACCCGTTAGTCGTACAGTAAAAAGGTATGAAAAATATGTAACATACAGAAGGAAGCGAATCCGACCATATTAAGTATATATATTCTTGATCAGAATCTATAACCAATTCGATCTGGACATGTCCGTCAGTACGTTTTAATGCCTAGCGTATGTCGGCTTTGTTCGTGAAGAATTTCCCAATTATTTATGGTGGAAGTACCGTTTCATATAATGTACAAAGTTTACTTCCTGTAAAAAAGACGAATGCCGTTGGCATTCCACATGGATATACGTAGGTTAGTCATTTATTATTTGGACTGTTGTGCTACAAGCAACTGAATTACCATGTTCTGGTTCTGTACAAGGGTTTGCATGGTTGTTTTCATGAATGACATAAGTTCCATCATACTTTGTTGGATTGTGAACATCATAGATTCCAATTTGCTTTTCTGAGTGAGGCTGGATTGAGGTGGATTTTCCATGCCTGTTCTTAGTGCTTTGGCGTAGGAGATTTTCTTGGTTGTATTTAGCTGCCCAAATGATGATGTGGCTGCCTTGGCGAAATGTTGTTGGTGCGTAGCTGTCGCTCGTCGCATGCGACTCTTTAGCTCCTTGTAGACCGCACAGCCTCTGTAGTTTGCCGTATGGTTTCCTCCACAGTTGCCACATTTTTTCATTTGGGGGTCTTCTTTGTTTGCGGGGCAGTTTACGGAGTTGTGGAAGTCTCCGCAGACCGTCCGAAGTGTGCAGTATGTCTTGGTGTGTCCATACTCTTGGCAGTTTGTGCATTGAACAGGGCCGTTGCGTTTGTGGGGTTTTTCCACGGTGATTCTTCGATGCAGTAAGAGCTGCAACTTGTAGATCGGGTGCACTTCGTTTTTCTTTAAGGCTTTGCTATCTGGTTCGAGCTCGACCTTGAAAAGTGGTTGCGGTTTTTTGTTTCTGTTAACAATATTGCTAACATTTTTGGCACAGAAGCCCCTGGCCTTAAGGGCTTCTTAAATTTTAGAGGGGGTGACGTCAGGTTCTATACCTTTTAGCACAACTTGCAGTCCCTTGCTGCTTGATAGGTGTAAAAGTTCTTTTTTGTGTCTTCCAGGTACTTAGACACAGCTCGGAAGTGTTCTTCAGACTTCGTTTGAACCTTTGTTTCGTGAATGTTCCCTTTAACAAGCGGAACAACATGGAAATTCTCGTCCCCGACCAGCGCAACAATTTTGTTGACCAGGGCGCTTGAACTTTTTTCCCTTACGTAAATAGGGGGGGGCTTAGGTTTCCTTTGGGTCTCCTGCCCCAACTCTGGTTGGTTGTTGTCGACCTCTGCTAAGATGGAGAATCGGTTTTCATTGGAGCTCCTCGTTTGATCGGTGCTTTTGTTGGTTCGATTGATCTTTGGTTTATTGCCAACCGTGTTGGGTGGACTAAGCTTGCGCTTAATCTGGATGTAGCGGTCCGTACCGGTCTGTATAGCCGGGACCGCTTGTTGCTTATCGAGGCTAACTGTTTTTGTTGCCATTTTATTTTGTTGTGCGGCCGTTGGGACCGAACTCGCAGTATTGGTAGTTGGTTTAATTATTGGTGGTGAGTTTGCTGCAGAAATTTTAGCACTGCTTGTTGTTGGAGCTTCATTCAGCGAAGCCGGCGGTGATGGGGTTTGGCATTGGTAAGTCCATGATGCGGGAGTTGGGGTGAGCAGAGAGGGTTAGCAAGAGCTGGCTCTCTTGCTGTCGACGGTCAGTAGAGTCGAGTTGCTCTTTGTCGACTTCTGATGTTGATCTATATCTCTAGTTGAGAAATAGGAGTAGCAAGCATTTCTTGGGTTGACGGAGCTTCTACGCTGATCGCTGCTCATTTTTTCGAGCTTGTTGTGCGTGGCACTTATTTGTTTAAATTAAATTAAATCAAATTTTGAATTTAATTTTGAAATTACGCGCCCAACGTTCGCACCTCAGCACTGGTCTTACAGTTGATGTGGCAACGCCACTCGCCTATGATCGCCCTCCGAGATAAGTTGGCAGCGCTGTCAGCTGTTTTATCAGCTGCAAAAATTGCAAACTTATATATTTTGCTAACCACCTGCAACACGCGGTCATTCAGCACGCCTAGGTTACGCGCAGAACTATGGCACAAGTCCACCGTTTGTTTTTGCAGATTTGCCGCTAACACTGTTCAGCACAACCACGTTAACACAAGATTTTCGCGCAGCGCTATCGAAAGACGTCCGCTTCCACGAATGTGAAGACGTTATATTTATATCGTGATATTTTTTTTGCCTAAATATCGGTATTGCGATATTTTTTTTGATACATTATTGATATTTTCCATTCGCTCACTCTGATTGCGACGCGATACCAAGTACACGAGCACGTGATAAAATGAATATCAAATTACACAGAAATAAAAAACAAAACTGCAATATGCAAACTGAGCGAAAGAATTATAAAAACCAGTGGTAACACTTCAACCATGTCCTCGCATTTTAAAAATAAACATTACGATGTTTTCGTAAAATGTGCGAAAAAGAAGTTACATATGTATGTACATATTTGTATGTGTGCGTATGTTCTGATTTCAGAAAGTTCAAAATTTCACTGAAAATTTATTATTATCTGTATTATTATCCTTATTATTATTATTATGATCTGTATTAGAAATCCATGAATTTAAGTTATGATATATTAAGTTTAAATGAAAATATGAAATGAAATATGAAAATGAAGTTAATAAGAAACTTTTTTTTTTATTGTGGGGGAAAAAAATTTTATTTAAAAAAAAATTAAATATATTTATATTTTTTTATGATATTTTAAATATTATTATCATTTTGTTTTGTTAAAAAAATATAATCGATACGATGCTTTTTTAAAATCACGACATCCCTAGTAGAAGGTAGGGAAAAAACAATATCTGATACCCGACCCGATACTCAGTTAGTGGAAGTGCGAAGAAGAAATTTTTACACTAACAGTTTAACATCATTAACATTCAATGTTACTGAACTGCAAGTGCAAATTGATAAACATTTAAAAGACAAATAATAAAATTCAAAAATCTCAAAACCTTTTTATACCAACTACTCGTAGTATAAGGGCTTACTAGATTCTTTGAAAAGTATGCAACAGGCAGAAGGAAGCGTTTCCGACCGTATAAAGTATATATATTCTTGATCACGATCAATGGAGTCGATGTTATTTATTTTATCGATGATAAAAATTGGCAAGGCGTCTTAGTGTTGGGTGTCTTGTGTGCATTAAAGTGGGCGTGGAATCTTTCTGAAACAAACTCGCGCAGCGTTGGCGTCACAAGTCTGTATGTCTAGTCTCAACTTTCTAGTTTTTATACATAGCTCTTATGATCCTGAATAAGAATATAAATATATTGTTTATAGGGAAGACAACCAATATGGTACCCTTAGTGTTATAGTTAACAGGAACGCAAGAATAGGTTTTATTCGGGGATGCAGCCTGCCTAAGCAAATACTTGGCTTCAAAATATAAACCTATAGTCATAAGCTTACAAAAGAAGTTTAGCTGAATAGATAACGCGACAGAACCTTAAGGAAATGTTATGGCGTGACCACATCAACCCGTTTAGCATTTTCTGAAATTGGACAAGGTGGGCGGGAGTTAGGCAGAAATCTCATATGCAAAAGATCTTAATTCATTGATGGCTAAAATGGATGCACCAAGGACTCTGCAGAAAGGGTGCATCGGACGCATTTATTGATGACGCTTCCAACGAACTTACGGTCTCCAATCGGCCAGAACCTTTGCCGTAATGTGGAAAGCAACGTCTGTGATCGTGCATGGAAATATTTCTCATGATAATAAAGGATGAGGGCTTTGGTGATGATCGTTTGGTAAAAGTATCGGATGCCTTTTAAGGTATTCCAAGTTTGCGTTCTAATTAATCCCAAACCATACAGGGTCCGTATATACATATGTATACCCGTTAGTCGTACAGTAAAAAGGTATGAAAAATATGTAACATACAGAAGGAAGCGAATCCGACCATATTAAGTATATATATTCTTGATCAGAATCTATAACCAATTCGATCTGGACATGTCCGTCAGTACGTTTTAATGCCTAGCGTATGTCGGCTTTGTTCGTGAAGAATTTCCCAATTATTTATGGTGGAAGTACCGTTTCATATAATGTACAAAGTTTACTTCCTGTAAAAAAGACGATTAAGCCAATCAGAGATCCAGTTTCAGACCCTTACTACTGTTTCGATAACTATTTACAAAATCTTAGGAGATTTGTCCGAAAAGTGGAGTTGAAGGGATGTACGCTTAGGAATAAAAGGCCAGATAGATTGTTATGTACAAGAACACATTCATTGTGATATTTTTCATTTTTTTATTAGTTTTGTAATTTTCTATTTATTTGCCAAAGAACTTTTTTCCACGCCCACTCTACCGCCTACAAACCGTCTTCTCAATGTTACAAAAAGTAATATGTGAATATGTGAATTGCGCTGCGTCTGTTTTTGGAGTCTGCATGCTGGATCTCTTTCTAGGTTATATAGTTCCTGAGATCTCGACTTTCATACAGACAGAAGGACATGGCCAGATTGACCAGATCTCGATCTAGTATACTCTACGAGTAACGGGTATAATTAATTGAAAATACGTATTGCACAGGTAAAAGGTTAAGGGGCTTAAATGCTTCAAGCATTTTTTGGTGACCAGATTATTAATATTTTTATTATATATTTTGTCCCCGTCAATGTAATTAAAGAATATTCTTATTATGTAACGTAATGAAATGCTTGAAAACTTTGTGACCCAACAGAATGATATTTTAAAATGCTGTTGATTGTCCACGAAAATAGTTCAGGACACAAATATATGTATTTGATATCCATGAAAATTAATTATGTGCGTAGATTAAAACATTATTTAATTCATTACCTCGCTCTCCAATGATGAGATCCGAAACCAAATGAACTTATTTTTTTAACCCATCTGTCATTAATAAAGCTATTTTTATGAATAGCATTAAAGTGCGCAATATCAGCGCCATTTTCCGGTATTTCTTGAATATGGCAATTAATGTAAAACTCATTGTGACCATGATAGATAAATTTATTGTCAACCTCTCCCATAGGTGAAGGCAGATCCCAAGGTAATTCTGTTGGTTCAGCATGATACCAAATAAAAATAAATCCGTCCACTTCCTGCGAAATCCATTTTTTTACCCTTGATCCTTTAGGAACTATAAAGTAAAATATAAAAAAAAATAAAATAAATACGAATAAAGGACAGTAAGTTAACAACTAAAATGAGCACTGGATATATTTGATTCAGCAATTATGTAGTGCTACTCGTTACTCGTAGAGTAAAAGGGTATACTAGATTCTTTGAAAAGTATGTAACAGGCAGAAGGAAGCGTTTCCGACCATATAAAGTATATATATTCTTGATCAGGATCAATAGCCGAGTCGATCTGGCCATGTCCGTCTGTCCGTCCGTCTGTCCGTCCGTATGAACGTCGAGATCTCAGGAACTACTAAAGCTAGAAAGTTGAGATTAAGGGACATAGAAGCAGCGCAAGTTTGTCGATTCATGTTCCCACGCCCACTCTAACGCCCTCAAACCGCCCTAAACTGCCACGCCCACACTTTTGAAAAATGTTTTGAAATTTTTTCATTTTTGTATTGGTCTTATAAATTTCTATCAATTTGCAAAAAAACTTTTCGCCACGCCCACTCTAACGCCCTCAAACCCCCCAAAGCTGCTACGCCCACACTTTTGAAAAATGTTTTGATATTTTGTCATTTTTATATTGGTCTTGTAAATTTTTATCGATTTGCCAAAAAACGTTCTGCCACGCCCACTATAACGCCTACAAACCGCCAAAAACTGTGTTTAAGACTCTCCTTTTCCCTTCCACTAAGCTGAGTAACGGGTATCAGATAGTCGGGGAACTCGACTATAGCGTTCTATCTTGTTTTGTACTTTAACTCTGTCTAATATCCGAAAGCTTTGAGTATAAAAGAAAAATGACTTTGTCTACTATTGGTAAAATTACTGAGCCACCATTATCATCCTAAGAAACTTTGTTACAATCAAGTTGGAGTTGAACTGCAAGATTTCACGGACAGCCGCTAACGGCGCTGAAACACACCGCAACAGGACGACAAGAGGGAAGTAGTGCAACGCGGGAATAGGGCAGTGAGGTAAAAGCGCAACCTGTTACGCCACTCTGAACCTATACCTATACTTAATATGTATACCTAGTAAAATTAGGCTTTTCAACCCTATGAAGTATATATATTCTTAATCAGATCAGTACCTACATAGGTCGATATGGCTATGCCGCTGGTCCGTCCGTGGGTCCGTATCAAGCTAAAAAGTTTAGATTGTGAATGCAGGGAATGCAAAGATTAAGAGACGTATCGCAAGTTTGGCTTCTGACACCAAAAAGTGGTCAAAAGACTTCACGCCGGCACTTTTGTTAAAAGTTTGGGCGTGGCAAACAGTTTTTGGCAAATCTTTAGAAATTTACAAGACAAATAAAAAAATTTAAATATATCAAAATATTTTTCAAAAGTATGGGAGTGGCAGTTGTTGGCGGTTTGTGGGCGTTGCAACATGAATCAACAAACTTGCGCTGCGTCTATGTTTGGAGTCCGGATGCTGAATCTCAACTTTCTTTATAAATCCTGAAATATCGACTTTCATACAGACGGACAGACAGACATGGCCTGATCGACTGGGCTATTGATCCTGCTATCGAATATATATACTTTATATGGTCAGAAACGCTTCCTTCTGCCTGAGACGTATCGCAAGTTTGTCTTCTGACACCAAAAAGTGGTCAAAAGACTTCACGCCGGCACATTTGTTAAATGTTTGGGCGTGGCAAACAGTTTTTGACAAATCTTTAGAAATTTACAAGACAAATAAAAAAATTTAAATATATCAAAATATTTTTCAAAAGTATGGGAGTGGCAGTTGTTGGCGGTTTGTGGGCGTTGCAACATGAATCAACAAACTTGCGCTGCGTCTATGTTTGGAGTCCGGATGCTGAATCTCAACTTTCTTTATAAATCCTGAGATATCGACGTTCATACAGACGGACAGACAGACATGGCCTGATCGACTGGGCTATTGATCCTGCTCACGAATATATATACTTTATATGGTCAGAAACGCTTCCTTCTGCCTGTTACTTTTTAACGAATATTTTAAATATAAAAGAATACACATTTACTCTACGAGTAACGGGTATACCATAAAAACGTTTTGTAATTTTTAATATTAGAGCGGGGTTTATTTTGCTAAGCTTATTTAAGTTAGATGGTTAGAGTCAGTTAAGTTAGAGTCAAATAATCTTGGCTTATATCGGTGACAGCGACGCGATTCTAAAATTGACTTTGATCAGAAGAATTTCGATTGGCCGAAACTATGAATACGTTTTTAGGCAGCATCTTTTCATGTTGTCCAGTGGGTTTGAAGACCAAGCCCTTTGTCTGAAATTGTGAAAATTGTTTATATCTTCAGTTTACGGCAAAGGCGTATGGAAAGTTTTCAATTGGGGTAATGGGTATTGTTTGGGAACGAGACACCGCGCGAACAAGTCACCCTTTATCTTTGTTTACATTTACATTTGCATTTGTCTGCAGCTGCAGCGGAGCTTATCAGCGGAATCAATGTAATTGTCCGCGAGCTTGCCCAGTACTTTTCCAAACTTCTAACTTCTTCTAACTGTAACTTGTTTACGTCTTATGTTAGTTCAATCGTATGGCGTGAGTACAGCCAAAGCTTAAGTCAGTCACATTTTTGATCTACAAGAAATCGTACGCATCGGTATCGAACTAATTAATATTAAGTGTCGGAAATTAACCAATAAATCAAACTAAACAGTAACACTGGCGGTTTATTTATGAACAGGTATCTTGGCCTATTCAATTCAGGTTGTTGACTGGATTTCGTATCCCGGGCATTGGCGTATACGTCACTTAGAAAATGTATATATTTTACAATTAAAAGTTAACAACAATTTTTTAAATTATTTTAAATGAACTCATGCGTTTCGATGTTCTACCGTCTAGCTATAAGTAACCTCCTTGGTTCAATAAGGATTTGACACACTTAAGAAATAAAAAGTTAAGAGTGTTTAACAAATGGAAAAATACCGGTAATCAGTCTGTATTTTCTTAATAATAATTCTCAGTCCAGTTCGCACAGGATCTGAAGCAGATTTATAATTTCGTTTCTACCTCACTATTTTAGGATATAGGCGTATACTATTCGTTGAATTGGTAAAAAAGGAGCGATTTCGACCGCACACCTACTCTAAAGGGCACAAAACGCCCAAGACAGCTACGACCACGGTTTTGAACAATGCACTGTGGTCCAGAACTCGATTTTATTGGCAGAAAGTCTAAAAATTAGGCTACAGACTTGAAACTTTGTATATTTTGTTGCTAAATCAAAACTAGTTTGCAAACAAAACAAGAGAGAACGCTATAGTCGAGTTCCCCGACTATCTGATACCCGTTACTCAGCTAGTGGAAAAGAGAAGGAGAGTCTTGAACGCAGTTTTTGGCGGTTTGTAGGCGTTATAGTGGGCGTGGCAGGACGTTTTTTGGCAAATCGATAAAAATTTACAAGACCAATATAAAAATGACAAAATATCAAAACATTTTTCAAAAGTGTGGGCGTAGCAGCTTTGGGGGGTTTGAGGGCGTTAGAGTGGGCGTGGCGAAAAGTTTTTTTGCAAATTGATAGAAATTTATAAGACCAATACAAAAATGAAAAAATTTCAAAACATTTTTCAAAAGTGTGGGCGTGGCAGTTTTGGGCGGTTTGTGGGCGTTAGAGTGGGCGTGGCAACATGAATCGACAAATTTGCGCTGCTTCTATGTCCCTGGAGTCTGTATGCTTAATCTCAATCTAGCTTTAGTAGTTCTTGAGATCTCGACGTTCATACGGACAGACGGACAGACGGACGGACAGACGGACATGGCCAGATCGACTCGGCTATTGATCCTGATCAAGAATATATATACTTTATATGGTCGGAAACGCTTCCTTCTACCTGTTACATACTTTTCAAAGAATCTAGTATACCCTTTTACTCTACGAGTAACGGGTATAATTAGGAGTCCGTGCAACCACGCCCTCTCTTGCCTCCCATATTAACTACTGGTATTATTGTTTTTTAAATATAATAAATGTGTATACGTGTACATAATCTTGCTCCAGCATTTTGGTAAGATAAGTTTCGGCGTCCCATTTGCTGTGGTGTTTTGGAGTTTTCAAAATCACTAGGAAGAATTGTTATCTTAGACGCCATCCACTTAGCATGTTTGGAAGTAAATCGGTCTAGTTGTCTGTTACACTCGGGCAGTTTTTTTTTAATGAATAATTCAAAATTGACTATTTTTTTGTCAATCTCTTCTGTCTTTTTCGATTCCAGATTATTGTTGTTGATTGCGGAATAAACGTAATCTGAAACATAACTTATTTGCCGATTGTTACGCCTCCAAATGTCCAGGAGGTCGCTATATCTGAACTCGAACTTGCCTATCAAATCAAGTTCTTAGAAAACGAGCAAAAATGGGCAAAAGATATACTTTACCGTCAAAGACAATAGTTAAAGGTACAAACTGACGTTTTTAACTTTTGTCAGAAAACGAACTATACTCCACGTAAGAATTTTTTATTTAAAAAACACTCATAAATTTGATGTTAAGCAACAAAAAAACAGTACAACTACACATGTATTGACTACATATTAAAGTTAAGAACTACATACTTTGTCTTTTATTTTCCATATTTTACTATAATTAATGGATGGGTTTTACAATCGTATCACGTGCAAAAGTAAGCAAATTTGCGAAACGCCTTCTCGCAATCAGCTGTTCAACACTGCACTTTTAAAAGCTCATAAAAGGCTTTAGTGAAGCTTTCGGCCCATATTGTTTTTGTTTTTTATTTATATTAATTGATAAATCATACTGATACGATATACTGAAATAAAAATTTGGACTTAATGACAAAAAAAAACGAATTTTGGACCATAGTGTTAAATTTTTTCTTTGATTTAATCATTTGCTTTATCATTATATTACTTTCTATTTAAATTTCGACATATATTCTTACCACTCCCATTAAATGAGTATCGGGTACCTAATAGACAAGGAAATCGTCTACAGAGTATTTCGATTCCCGTCCCGAAATAAACACTTATCATTATTGTTGGGACTACTAAATATTCTAAGCGATATGAATAATTAGTAGTCCTGACTTCAACCGAAAGCCCTTATTGTGTGTTACATCACTGAAGAAGCGGGTCATTACATTGGCGACGAGTGAAAGAATTGGTAAATAATAATAATAATAATAACTAGAAAAAAATTTGGTACATTTTCTAATCAGAAAAAAAAGAAGTGAAGAAAAAAAAACGCGGAATTGAAAGTCACGCGCGACGTGACTTGGGCCGTGTGTGTGTGTTTGAAACTTTAAAAAAAAGAACCGCCTTAAATGTGTCAGCCGGCATATACATGGAAATAAAAAAGAAAAGGAGAGATGGAATAAACGGAGTGAATGCAAATCCGCATGTTGCCAACCGAATGAAATTCATAAGGTTGCCAGGAACGTGCCGTCGGGAAAAGGCATATACATGGAAATAATAAAGAAAAGGAGACATTAATTAAACGGAGTGAATGCAAATCTGCATGTTGCCAACAGAAACCAACTTTGAGCACAAAGTGCAATCAGTTTTGCATGAAAAAATTATTTCCCTTCTCGTTCCACCCTCTGTGCCCTCGGCTCCGCAACCTGCCCAGACCTCACTGTCTAGCTAGGCATGAATGAGTACTGCTCCCCAAGCCAAACAAGCCTCCCGAGAGCCCATCTTCATACCGACTGATATGCCTTATTGACCATATGGGCATGGCTTTCGAAAGCAGTATCAGCCTCAGACTGCACAAAGCCATGTCCGCTGCAGGGGAGCAAATGCAGTTGGGCTTTAGAAAGGCGAGATCGACCGTGGATGGTATAGCAAAGGTTAAGGAGATCGCCTCGAAGACCATTAAAGGTACAAGATGGCAAGGGCCCGAAAGGAGTACTGCTTGGTGGTGACGCTGGACATCAGAAATGCGTTCAACTCAGCGAAATGGGGCGTTACCATAAGAGCCTTACAGCACCTAGGGGTACCGGACGCTTTAGTGGGCATACTTAAGTCCTATTTCAGCAACAGAGTACTACTGTACGAGATAGACGGAGGCACACATGAGCAATGGGTAATCTGCGGTGTCCCCCAAGGCTTGGGCCTTTATTGCTTTGGGTGCTCAGGTTGCCACTACCGGGAAGAACCAAGGTGATTGGCTTCGCGGATGGTATTGCAGCGGTAATTGAAGCAAAAACCGTCCAAGAAACCGAGAGCCTTGCTAATGCATCTATTTGCACCATAGGGGAGTGGCTCTCATGGCTCAACGGATGACGGTCTTATATCTAGCCGCAAACAGGTAGAGCCAGCCACCATCCAAGTCGGAGGCACCACGGTCATGTCGGCACGAGCGATAAGATACCTAGTTATGCTAGACACTAGGCTATCGTTCAAAGAGCATCTGGCGGAAGCGTACAGGAAGGCGGCGAGCGTCGCTAGGGCTCTAGCGCGAATAATGCCCTACTGCAGGGACCTAAGGCAGGGAAGTAAACTACTCCTAGGCAAAGGAGATATACGACAAGGTTAACAAGATTGCAGCACTGCTCAGGAGCGAGCCATAAAAGCAAACACCGGAGCTAACAGCTTGGGAAGGTAACAAAGACGGTGGCAGCAGTCGACGAAGGAGCGATGGACCTTTAGAATTATCCCGGATATGATCACATGGACTCGAATACAGCTTGGCGAGGTTAATTTTTGGCTTACCCAGATTCTAAGCGGGCATGGATGCTTCAGGAGCTATCTGATCAGGTTTAGCAACGACTGCCCAGAATGCGGCGTAGAGGAAACCGTTGAGAACATAATTTCTAATTGCCTGCGGCTTGACCACGACAGGAAAGGTTTCATGGAGGACAAAGTGGACCCGTCGACCCTAGGGGAGCGCATGATCTCGGACCAGACATTCTGGGGCCAGATCAGCAACTTCGCTGCAGTGGCGATGAAGCGGCTGCGTGAAGCTGAAAGAGAAAGAACCGCACGGAGACAACAGGACTCTAGCTAGGGAACACAGGGCGCTTCCTGGCCCTGCGAATTAGTACCGCAGGGACTCCAGAACTTTTCGCAACCACAAAACAATTACAAGTCAAGTTTTAAATCTAATAGTTGCTTTCGTTGTAAATGCCAACTCTAGATCAGAAATGGAGTAAGCTGTTACTCTTGGGAGTCCAGCTTGTGAGTCCAGTAAAAGTCAGTAGTATATTCTTTACCTGGTGCGCTGGTTGAGCCCACCGACGAAAATAAATAAAACTGTCTACAAAATCCTCATCGACCATCTAAATAAACACTTCTTACCGAACAAGAGCTCAACGTTTGAGAGACATCTATTTAGACGCCTGACACGTCTTGATGCGACTCCGTCAGCCAATGCAAAGATGTACGTTCGAATCTACAAAGACGTAGGTTGAGGAAATATGCCTTAAAGATAAATTCATAGTTCCGCGCACCCCTACCCCTTAGAAAAAGATTCCAGGAAAAAAAAAATCACTAGAAGATGTGATCGAAGCGTGTCAGGTTGAGGAATAGATAAACAAGGAATCAAAAGCAATGACAATAAGACCAGTTGCAGAAACCATCTGTAAAATTGCAATTCGAGGTTTAAAGCAGGGAATGCCCCAGGTGCGGAAAGTTTGGTCACGCATTACGGCAAGAAATTTCACCTTCAATAAATACTTGAAGCCCTTAGCCACTTAGCTAAGAAATGCCGAACTTATCTGAACAGCCGATTCCCATAGTCCGACAGGAACCACCTAAAAAGGCCTCGTACGTATATTGCTTCATTTTACGTTATTGAAAATGGGAAACAATCTCTTTTGGACCGAAACACGGCCATTAAACTGGAAAGAAACATTAACCGGATTGAAGAAATGGCGCCTTTTCCAAAATGGAAAAATATCGAAGTAAAACATTCCATCGATTATGAAATAAAACCCGCTCAGCAACCAGTGAGACGAGTTCCGGTAGACCGAGCGGCTCGGTGTGCCAACGGTTGGATTACTAATTATTCTAAGCGGTCTTTTTTATCGATGATATGGAAAAGTATGTAACAGGCAGAAGGAAGCGTTTCCGACCATATCACAAGTTGCTAAAGACAATCTCTGCAAACGTTCCTTCGTAGTCAAATGCCACAACAGCGTGTTTCAGGACGGAGCCCCTTGCCAGCTGGATGGGTCCCAACCTCTACATGCAGTATACGTCGGACACTATTTCAGAAGTAATATTAGCGAGTATCTGTAGTACTGCTAATTACAATAGTATTAAATATCAAGAAACAAAATATAAATAAAGAATATTTTATTTAGAGCCGTAAATAATTTTATTCATTCACAGATATATGACATTCATATTGTCCTAAAATATCCTACATATATTAATCCCGAAAGTTACTTATACGTTAGAATACTGATCCTAGTGAGGCACATACATTGTACAAACATTTTCACATTAAATCACAATGTTTATGTAAACCTCTTCAAGGCATAAGCATATCTCAAGTGGCATGAAAAAATGCAGTGTCTGCATGTTTGACCATGCCGACAACGCAATTGACATGTGCACATCATGGAGTAGAGACTCCATAAAAAATGATTCCAGGGGCAACGCTGCCGGCCTAGACGCGAATGATATAAAAACCCTTTGTACTTAGACATAAGCATGCAGAGAATCCAAATAAAGAACAAGGTACGGACCTATGTCCGGCAAAGTACCGAAGTCGAATGTTTCAGCTTAAATAAAAGTATTGGAAGTGACATGGCGACCGTGACTGCGAGTCACAAGCAAAAATAGTATAAATTTTGAAAGTACAACTAAAGTATTACAAACTATAAAGTAAAAAGTACTGCGCATAAAATATATATAAGGAACATACAACTAAGATATTTCCTCTCGGCTATGCAAATACTATGCAGTAATAAAAATAATGAAAACAAACGTGCATACTGAGTGAAATGGTTTCCATCAATCAAATATAAAGACAATATAACATACGGCAGCAGAGCAGCAGTAATAAAACCAACACCCAGCATTAGTAACGGAAAAATTACTAACAGTCAAATAAACTAATCAATTCATGATATGGAAGACCTAGAAGCTGAAAGAATATCATTCAAATTCCAGAGCGACCTAGAAGAGGCGCTACGAGAAATAACCAACGATTAGTTGAGCTGCTTCGCTACAATATATCATTTTCAAAGACGAGAAGAAAAATTATAAATTAAACCACATCCAAAGCGATAGATCACACTAAAAGTGCAACAAATCGAAATCAAGACAACAACACGGATGCTGGAAAAGTGAAGGAGGCAAACCGACGTCTACGGTCATGAGGGAAAATCAATTGAAAGACACTGAATAGGCAGTCCGCTTACAACACCAACGCTGGAATTTATAAACAAGAAAAGCAGCAAACTGGAGGATACTACACCTGTCGTACAAAGGGATCCACCAAGCCTACAAGAGGCTTTAAAGGTTAATCCCAACGAGGGACCACGCCCACTCACGATAGCTGAGTACAGAAATAACGAGGCGGCCGGAGGATCTGCATGCTGCAAGAACGTAGGTTAGAAAAATACCTAATACGTTTAGCAGCCAACGAGGGAGAAAGAGAGCAACATCAGAAAAAATTAGATGACATAGACCGAAAACTTCGTGATCCGAAGAAACTCAATTTGAGCTGTATTACTACCAATGCTCTAATTGCCATAATGTTAAGACCTCTAAACAAAAGCGTATGCGTGAAAACGCTACTTCTGGAACCCTAACCTCTATTAGGCTATATACTAACACATATGCTTTCGATAGAAATTTACGTTACTAACAAAAATGTGAAAAATATCAATACATTTTACAAAAGTTTTGGCGTGGCAGCTTTGGGTAATTTGTGGACGTGACAAAAAAATGTATGCAAATCGAGATAAATTTACAAAACTAATAAAAAAAATGAAAAAAATAAAAACAATTTTTAAAAGTGTGGAGGCGGCAGCTTTGGGCTGTGTGTGGGCGTCAGAGTGGACGACAAACTTGCGCAAGCTTGCGTCTAGGTCTCTGGAGTCTGTATGCTTAATCTCAACTTTTTAGCTTTTGTAGCTCATGAGATCTCGACGTTCATACGGACAGACGGACATGGCCAGATTGACTCGGCTATTGATCCTGATCAAGAATATATATACTCGTTATGGTCAGAAACGCTTCCTTCCGCCTGTTACATACTTTTCAATGAATCTAGTATACCCTTTTACTCTACGAGTAACGGATATGTACGCATAGAAAAATATAATGGGGAATGTAATTTGCTATCGTTTTTCATTTGTTAAAGTATTGCACTAAATCCTAAAGCGCTCGCTTCGCAATATAATTTTATGTCACCTTTGTAATTACGGTAGAATCCGGTTATAACGACTCCGCTTATAGCGTCAGTCCGGTTATTGCGACGGAAACTCGATCGCTTGGTTGGTTCCCATACAAAGTTGTATGAAAGGACCTCCGGTTAGTACGTCTCCGTTTTTAGCGACAAACCGATTTTTCATAATTCAACCGGATATTGCGACGTTCCAAACAAATTTAATCATCAAACGACTCTGTTAGTAATGAATGTAAATATCTGTGACCGATGTCACAAAAATGTTTACAGCGTGCGTGTGCAGACTTCATGCCTATATTCCATGAGATGTCCCGTTATATTTCTAGTTTTTTCTGCATTTTTCTTACGAAAAACCATGTTAATTAATTAAATTTATTACATTTTTTGTTTGATTAAACAATTAATTTGTTTTATGTCAAAACATATTACTAACATGGCAACCATAGAATAAACAAAAACAAAATTTTTGATTTCCACCTTTCTTTTAGTGCGTCTTCCGGGTATAATGACGTAAAATCGTCGGTCCCTTGAAGGTCGCTATAACCGGACTCTACTGTATAAATTGCTAGTACCGGTGCCTCGATAAATTTTTTTGTAAGCTTACTAAAACCATTTATTTTTTGTTCTCCAAATTGAAATGATTTGTCTTTCTCAAAAGGTCATACAATGGTTTTGCTATTGCTGAATAATCCTTTATAAACCTTCGAAAACATCAGGCAAGACCCAAAAAACTTAGCACTGCTTGAACTTTAGAAGAATTCGGAAAATTTTGTACAGCCTCAATGCCCTTATCATCTGCTCTGATGCCTTTTTCGGAAATTGAGAATCATATTTACGAAATTGTTGTTACTAAAACGTTGAAAAACCGCTTGAGCGTTTTAGATGCCTTGCACCACTCTCGTCGGGGCAAGGCAGGATCGCAGACGAAGACCAGATCACCCTGGTGGATGGGCTCCGTTCTTGGGCACCACTTCTCGCGGCGCACAAGCGTAAATACATACTCCAGGACCCACCTCCTCCAGAAACGGTCTCAAAGGAGGCGAGCAATCCTCTCGTAAAACACCCCTTGAGGAGCTCCGGATCCAATTCAGGCGTATCCGGCAGATTGGCCACTACCTTGAGTAGGTCATTAGGCGTCAACGGCGCCTTCTGGTTCGCATCCACAGGCAAGTGGGTAAGCGGACGCGAGTTGACAATATTCTCCGCCTCAACCAGGAAACTCTCCAATACGTGGTCCCTCGGCGCAACTTCCTTCAGGGTATGACGCAGTACTCGTTTAACGCACTGTACCATGCGCTCCTATACTCCGCCGGACGGCGGTCAGACGGGTTTACCAAAGCGTCTGGCTTCCCTGTCAGCTCCCACGAAGTTCTTGCCGTTATCGCTGCGCTGTCTATGTACTTGCCCTCTGATCGCAATTATGCAGGAATCCGTCGACAGGTCATGCGCCAACTCCAAAAATATCTCCCTTGTTGTCAAGCACGTAAACAAGGCGACCCAACGCTTCTCCTTGTGACGGGACACAGGCCCAAAGTAGACCTATCCAGTGTACTTAAATGGCCATCCACCCGCATCCAATCTGTCCTCTGGATGGGGTCCCATTATTGGCGGCATCGGCCATGCTCGTTGCAACTTGCACTCGTTGCACGATGCGATGACTCTCCTCATCACACGCCTCATTTTCATGACCCAAAATCTCGTCCGGATCTCCGCAATTGTAGCATCGACGTTTTAATGCATCATCCTGGCGTGGAAGTGTCGCACAATCAACTCCGTTAGACAGTGCCTGCGTGAGAGTATGATGGCCCTTCTCGCACTATACGCATGCACATTGCGGCGTCGATTCTGCCATAGGCTCGCAGAATCCTGTGCTCGTCAAAGTAAGGCACCAACCCTCGAATGTCGTCGAGCTATCGACGTCCTTTTTGGCCTCTGCCGACCTTATCTCGTCGGGTAACGACTTCAGTTGTGCCTGTCTGACCAACAGGTTCTCTGCGACCTCACATTCTGCTGCAGTAAGGCCACCTTGAATCCTGGCTTAGGTCGACTCCTCTCTGAGACCGCGTCGCATCATCCGCCGTATTGTCGGCTGTAGGCACCCTTCTCCATTGGGAAGCCTTTGACGAATCCAGAATCTCCGCCACTCGGTTGCCGACAAACAGCTGGCCACGAAACTATCCACATAATCATCGACATAGTAGTAGTCGGTGATGGTCTTGACTGCTCTCGGATCCGAATCCCGAAACTTCAGGGCATTCACAGTCTTGACGTAATGTGCAGCGCTCGACGAGCATGCTGCTTTAAAGGTCATTACGTCCATCAAGTAGTCATCTGGATCTCTCTTGTTGTCGCCATCTCTCCGTCCTCGGGACGGATCAGTACTTTGTGGAACATCTCCTTGATTTCACCGCAGACTCCGACTGCTCCCCCTCTAAAGTGGAAGTGCACAGCAGGCAAAGACTTATAATGCTGAGGCCCTTTTCGTCATTTCCTGGATGAATTAGTAGCGCCTTCACCGTCTCGCGTCCTTCAGCGGCTTCATCAACCTCTGGTTGTTCTCCAGATCCGTGCAATTGTACGCTCGGGTCGTCTCCACGAACGCGCAGGTGAAGATGGGCCATTTCTCGGCCTGCCCTCCAAATACATGCAAGTCCGGAAGCTTTTGTGCTCCCTGGGTTCCATACGGCGTAGTCGCGGCGTAGTCGTGACTTGCTTCTTTTCCAATGCTGCGATCCTCCCTACATGGAATCCAACGTGAGGGACTGGTTCATCTCCGTCGCGAAGATCGCAGCTGTAACGGCAGAATGCTGCATCTTCTCCGGCTTCAATATGGCGGCGCTTGTGCGCGCTCTAAATGGCGTCCCCGACGCCTAGTTACCGCTGGCTCCGGACTGCGATACTTGACGTTCCTTACGCCTTGTGACCGCTGGCTGATGATCCACTGCGTCTGCTAGTGGCTGGCAACTCCCTCGGACTGTCGTCGCGCGAATGGAGTTGCCTTAAACGACTACTCCACCATGGATCCCAATAGAAAGGGATAACCTAACTTGGGGTCGTACGCTCGATTTATTCTGTAAGAATTCATGGATATAATAATTGGAACTGACTTAATTCTAGCTCACCGCAGTGTGTCCTCCAGCCTTTCGCACGACAATAAATATGCTTAGTTTTTCCGGCTAATTTTCAACTAGTAACGCCGATAAAACATATTTGCACGCATTTAGCTAACAAATCCTATCATTTGGTAATTGGTTCGAGTAAGATTACTCACAGTGGTAACAGGTTTTAATGTTTTGATACTTCTACATTGCAGCCCTGATTAAAATGCATCACTACCCAAGAGCAAGTTATCGATAGAAAGGAATGGGTGTATAGTCGAGTGAAAAGGTTGTCAAGAGCGATTGTTACTAAACCTAAATAATTAATTTCGTCTTAAGTCTATATAATTAACTGTGAAATCTGGAAGAACATAAATAATTTTTTACACATTTAAGCTATATAACTCGTTTAATAAAAACCATATAAACTAAGAACTACAAATTGGCGGCTCGTCCGGAATGTACTTAAGTGTAAAGACAAAATTTTGACGCAGTTCGTTTTAGTTACCAGTGATCGGTCAAATTGAACCGTTGGATGACCGACGCACAATGGCGCAAAAGATACAGATACTATACAAAAATCAAATTTTTGATGACAACGGATCGTTGCAGAGGATATCGCATTCGACTGGCAATAGTTAAATGGGTTGAATCCATGAAAATGATTAAAATCGGTTCAGTATTTTAAAAGTTACACGTGCTCGAAGTTGAACATTTTTTGGGTTGCAAAAGAAGGTGTTTTTTTATGAAAAATTGGGACTTTGCGGTCGATTTTTAGATAAAATATGTAACCGACCGGCTTGGTTATGGTCTCTATGGAAATGGTTATCAAATCTCTGTAAAAGGTAGAATAAATGTATAATATTCTGTTCACGTGAAGGGGATTTTTCCGGATTTTGGGTTTGGGGTATATTATTTATCATAATCAAAAAGATACTTTCAACTCAGCGTAAAAAACGCGCGGCTTAGTGCAAATTCTCTACAAGCGCAGTCGCTCCGCAGTTCAAAATTGTATGGCGGGCATACATTTTTTCCTGTATTGGCGTCTTGTTTTTGAATCCCTGACTTTGTAATGATTTTAAATGAATGTATAATGATAAACTATTCTTCAGAAAAATATTAAATGAAGTAACATTGAATGATTATTTTGAGCATACATTTTAGCTACCTGATCCCCCTTTTTAATATAATATGTGGTATGAAATATTGTTTTCGAGATTTATTGGTGCAGGTAATAAAGGATAAAAAGGGGTTGGCTCTTATTATTGTTACTACAGGTAATAAATATGAAATTGAATATATAAATTCATTGAGGAGCTCAGTCTTATTTGTACTTTTAAAACGAAAACAACAATGGAACTAAATAATTTCAAGCTATTCGAATTGTGGATCAGCGGGTCTACACTGGTAGGAAAAATTATTTTGACGAACTATTCTTTCGTGTTTCTCAGTACTCTTTGATCAACTTGAACTAAAATTCTTGCTACTTTTTTTTAATTGCTATTATTAATATGCTATTTGTGAATTTGTGCGCACTCTTTGAACGCTGCTGATCAAAGAGTACTGATGAACACGAAAGAACATTTCGTCAAAATAACTGTGCCTCATCCTAATCGGCGTAAAGCTAAAACGGTATTGGAGATGATCTAACAATTTTGTCCAATTCGTAACACAGACGCTGTCGAGATGAAAATTATTTTGAAACAATTGACGTTACAGTTTATCAGCATCCCAGGATAGAGCCTTATAGTGACCAAAACTTTGTAAATGAGCAAGGTGTAATACAGCCAAGTACATCCGAGTACGCTTCGCCCGTTGTCCTGGTGGCTAAAAAAAGTGGGAAAAAACGCCTTTTCTGCGACTATCGCAAATTAAATGAGAAAATTATACAAAATAATTTTCAGATGACACATGGTCAATGTTTTAGGCAAGCTTTAGAAGGCGAAGACATATACAACATTTGATTTGACTAATGGGTCTTTTCATGTGCCCGTAGAAGCAGGTTCAAGAAGATACACTTCGTTCGTGACTCAAAGTGGGCAGTACAAATTTTTATTTGTATCGTTTGGCATTTCGCCTGCAGTTTTTACTAGGTTTATAAAGTCTGTTTTACGAGAGATGCTCGTAAGTGGCATTGTAATACTTGATATGGATGATGTTATTGTGCCTAACGACGTTAATGACGGGATAAGAAAATAAAATCAAGTGTTATAAGTATCTTCTTAGAATGGGCTACGAATAATTTGGGGCAAAAGCTAGATATTACATCGGAGAGTAAGTTTTTTGGAATATATATTCCAAGGTGGAACTATAAATAAAGCAATCTCTTCGGTACCTGGCTTAACGAAAGTTGCTGCCTGGAAAATACAAATAACTCGAAGCAATTTATTATATTGCTCCTGTCGGACTTAGGTAATCGGCCGTTCAGGTTCCTCTCCTCTCTTTAATGCGTACTCGGTTTCAAAAATACCCTGTCTGGCTTTTCTTAATATGCTCTAGCTTGTACCATTACTCAGCTTCTTTCCTTAGAGGTGGTTATGCGTTCTCGGCCTTAAAACTCTTTATTTTGCTATTCTATATATGCTTTGGCTTGCACCATTACTCTGCTTCTCTCTTTAGAGCTTGTAATGCGTACTCGGCCTTAAAACTTTTTATTTTCTTTGGTTTTCTTTGGTTGCTAGAGAGTGTCTCTCTTACTCAGCAACTGTAAGGATTGTAAAGGGGAATTTCCTTACTTAGCCTATTTAGCGGAGTGCGTGTGTGCGAACGAAAGAGGGAATGGGAATAATTATAGCATAAGTTGGTTTCTGTTGGAAACGTGCAGATTTGCATTCACTCCGTTTATTCCTTCTCTATAAGTCGGCTGTCACTTTTAAAACGGTTCTTTTTTTATCAGAGTTTCAAACACAAACACGGCCTAAGTCACTTTGTCAAGACTTGTGCGATCCAGCGATTCCAAGTTAGTATTATAATTATTATTATAATTATTGGCCGTCAGTCGGGTGATGGACAAGGGGAATAACGTGTAGTTTCAAGCTTGCTAGAAGAACGCGCCGTAATTGCCCATACGCCCGGAAGTGCGACTATACTCTTCACACGAGGGCGGCTGGAAACAGGTCCCCTGGCAAGGTTATGTCCCTGCCAGACGATACTGGCAAATGGTAGTTCGGACGCTTCTCTTCTCCGCAACTCGTGGGAATTACATGGAGTCAATAAAAATAAATAAAAAGGAGTCAGGATCTTCCAAAAAACCTACTCAAACGGCAGTGACGACTGAGCCTGGCCGTACAAACTTCAAGGCGGCGAAGTTGGCGAGTGAGCCCACCTGCCTGGCCAACACCATAGGATCGGGTTTGAGTGAGTCCCGCCTCAAATCTGAGGCGACTGAGTGCAAGCCGCCCAAAGCCTTCGCCATGGGAACATCTCCAGGCCCTAGTGCCATGATGCCCCTTTCAGGCGCAGCCAAGGACGGCAAGCACCCAGTGGCAACCGGTAAAGGCAAACACACCTACGCAGAGAAACGATCTGCAGGTCAAATCCTACGCAGCCAGGAGAGATCGAAAACGGCTCCTTCGGGCTAAATCCGTTTTGCCCAACTTCGGCAAGGAAGTCCCCAAACCACCCAAGCCTACAAAGGTCAAAAAGCGACCTTCACCTAAGAGGGAGCGCTCCCAGGACGTTCCCTCCGACCCCTCGGCAAAGCGACCCCGCGAAAAACCGCATTCTCCTGGGCGTGGTCGACAGAAACGACCCGAGTGGCAGGATTCCACGTAATAAGTGGAAGTTGGTGAAGGCAGCCCTAGCCATAAAATGCTTCGAGATTCTAGCCAAGGAACCTGGCCACCCTCCTGTCTGCAAAGACGTGGGATGGTTCCAAGGCGGCGTCAAGGTGATCGCCTGTGACGATGAACGCTCTGCAGAGCTATACAAAGCCGCAGTAAAAGAGCTAGTGGAGGTGTATGAGGGCGCCGGACTTGTTGAGCTGAGCTGGTCCGACGTACCTTGCCGACCCCGTGCAAGGATCTGGATCCCGGCATCCATCAAGGTGCCGGACCAGATCCTCACCATGCTGCAGCGCTGCAACCCGCACCTTCCCACCTCGGACTGGCACATAATTAATTTTCATGGATATCAAATACATATATAGTTAATTTGTGTCCTGAACTATTTTCGTGGACAATCAACAGCATTTTTATACCCGTTACTCGTAGAGTAAAAGGGTATACTAGATTCGTTGAAAAGTATGTAACAGGCAGAAGGAAGCGTTTCCGACCATATAAAGTATATATATTCTTGATCAGGATCAATAGCCGAGTCGATCTGGCCATGTCCGTCTGTCCGTCCGTCTGTCCGTCCGTATGAACGTCGAGATCTCAGGAACTACAAAAGCTAGAAAGTTGAGATTAAGCATACAGACTGCAGGGACATAGAAGCAGCGCAAGTTTGTCGATTCATGTTGCCACGCCCACTCTAACGCCCACAAACCGCCCAAAACTGCCACGCCCACACTTTTGAAAAATGTTCTGATATTTTTTCATTTTTGTATTGGTCTTGTAAATTTCTATCGATTTGCCAAAACACTTTTTGCCACGCCCACTCTAACGCCCACAAACCGCCCAAAGCTGCTACGCCCACACTTTTGAAAAATGTTTTGATATTTTTTCATTTTTGTATTAGTCTTGTAAGTTTCTATCGATTTGCCAAAAAACTTTCTGCCACGCCCACTATAACGCCTACAAACCGCCAAAAACTGTGTTTAAGACTCTCCTTCTCCCTTCCACTAGCTGAGTAACGGGTATCAGATAGTCGGGGAACTCGACTATAGCGTTCTCTCTTGTTAAATATCGTTTTGTTGGGTCAAAAAGTTTTCAAGCATTTCATTACGTTACATAATAAGAACATTCTTTAATTACATTGACGGGGACAAAATATATAATAAAAATATTAATAATCTGGTCACCAAAAAATGCTTGAAGCATTTAAGCCCCTTAACCTTTTACCTGTGCAATACGTATTTTCAATTAATTATACCCGTTACTCGTAGAGTATACTAGATCGAGATCTGGTCAATCTGGCCATGTCCTTCTGTCTGTATGAAAGTCGAGATCTCAGGAACTATATAACCTAGAAAGAGATCCAGCATGCAGACTCCAAAAACAGACGCAGCGCAATTCACATATTACTTTTTGTAACATTGAGAAGACGGTTTGTAGGCGGTAGAGTGGGCGTGGAAAAAAGTTCTTTGGAAAATAAATAGAAAATTACAAAACTAATAAAAAAAATGAAAAATATCACAATGAATGTGTTCTTGTACATAACAATCTATCTGGCCTTTTATTCCTAAGCGTACATCCCTTCAACTCCACTTTTCGGACAAATCTCCTAAGATTTTGTAAATAGTTATCGAAACAGTAGTAAGGGTCTGAAACTGGATCTCTGATTGGCTTAATCGTCTTTTTTACAGGAAGTAAACTTTGTACATTATATGAAACGCTACTTCCACCATAAATAATTGGGAAATTCATCACGAACAAAGCTGACATACGCTAGGCATTAAAACGTACTGACGGACATGTCCAGATCGAATTGGTTATTGATTCTGATCAAGAATATATATACTTAATATGGTCGGATTCGCTTCCTTCTGTATGTTACATATTTTTCATACCTTTTTACTGTACGACTAACGGGTATACATATGTATATACGGACCCTGTATGGTTTGGGATTAATTAGAACGCAAACTTGGAATACCTTAAAAGGCATCCGATACTTTTACCAAACGATCATCACCAAAGCCCTCATCCTTTATTATCATGAGAAATATTTCCATGCACGATCACAGACGTTGCTTTCCACATTACGGCAAAGGTTCTGGCCGATTGGAGACCGTAAGTTCGTTGGAAGCGTCATTAATAAATGCGTCCGATGCACCCTTTCTGCAGAGTCCTTGGTGCATCCATTTTAGCCATCAATGAATTAAGATCTTTTGCGTATGAGATTTCTGCCTAACTCCCGCCCACCTTGTCCAATTTCAGAAAATGCTAAACGGGTTGATGTGGTCACGCCATAACATTTCCTTAAGGTTCTGTCGCGTTATCTATTCAGCTAAACTACTTTTGTAAGCTTATGACTATAGGTTTATATTTTGAAGCCAAGTATTTGCTTAGGCAGGCTGCATCCCCGAATAAAACCTATTCTTGCGTTCCTGTTAACTATAACACTAAGGGTACCATATTGGTTGTCTTCCCTATAAACAATATATTTATATTCTTATTCAGGATCATAAGAGCTATGTATAAAAACTAGAAAGTTGAGACTAGACATACAGACTTGTGACGCCAACGCTGCGCGAGTTTGTTTCAGAAAGATTCCACGCCCACTTTAATGCACACAAGACACCCAACACTAAGACGCCTTGCCAATTTTTATCATCGATAAAATAAATAACATCGACTCCATTGATCCTGATCAAGAATATATATACTTTATACGGTCGGAAACGCTTCCTTCTGCCTGTTACATACTTTTCAAAGAATCTAGTAAGCCCTTATACTACGAGTAGTTGGTATAAAAAGGTTTTGAGATTTTTGAATTTTATTATTTGTCTTTTAAATGTTTATCAATTTGCACTTGCAGTTCAGTAACATTGAATGTTAATGATGTTAAACTGTTAGTGTTAAAATTTCTTCTTCGCACTTCCACTAACTGAGTATCGGGTCGGGTATCAGATATTGTTTTTTCCCTACCTTCTACTAGGGATGTCGTGATTTTAAAAAAGCATCGTATCGATTATATTTTTTTAACAAAACAAAATGATAATAATATTTAAAATATCATAAAAAAATATAAATATATTTAATTTTTTTTTAAATAAAATTTTTTCCCCCACAATAAAAAAAAAAGTTTCTTATTAACTTCATTTTCATATTTCATTTCATATTTTCATTTAAACTTTATATATCATAACTTAAATTCATGGATTTCTAATACAGATCATAATAATAATAATAAGGATAATAATACAGATAATAATAAATTTTCAGTGAAATTTTGAACTTTCTGAAATCAGAACATACGCACACATACAAATATGTACATACATATGTAACTTCTTTTTCGCACATTTTACGAAAACATCGTAATGTTTATTTTTAAAATGCGAGGACATGGTTGAAGTGTTACCACTGGTTTTTATAATTCTTTCGCTCAGTTTGCATATTGCAGTTTTGTTTTTTATTTCTGTGTAATTTGATATTCATTTTATCACGTGCTCGTGTACTTGGTATCGCGTCGCAATCAGAGTGAGCGAATGGAAAATATCAATAATGTATCAAAAAAAATATCGCAATACCGATATTTGGGCAAAAAAAATATTACGATATAAATATAACATTTTCAGAAAAATATCGATATATTGATATATTATCAACAACCGATACTCCAGAAAATGTTTAAAGTTCTTCGCGATACCACTACCTACCTAAATAACGGGTATCTGATAGACGGGGAACTCGACTACAGCGTTTTCTCTTGTTTTCCCTCAAGGTGGTCTCCATTTGTTGGAAAATTAAAATACTTAGCGGAAGTTAACCTAAGTCATTCATTGCAACTGTTTGGAAAGTTTTGCTGTTTTCGTATGGAAATTTCTGGCAAACAGGTAAGCCATATGCATTTATGTGTTTAAATTTCAGTGTTTTAAATAATTTTTTTTTTGTAAGATTGGACCGTCTTGTGTGTGTCTTGAAGTTAATTCAAATACATTTGGAAAGATTAAAGTTTTTCAATATATTACACCAATCGAGCCTTTGTTGCAAAAAGTTGTTCATCAGTTCTATGGTCCTCGTTGGAGTGCACCACTTATGAACATTTTTGTTTATGGAGAAAGTGTCATGGTAAGTAAACTGTATAAATATTATACCACATCAATATAATAAAGATTTTTTTACCATTAGTTCGAACGTGATATTAACATATGGAATCATAAAGTACTTCATCGGAATCCTATCTTAGCTAAGGAAGATACATCGATAAAGAAGTTTAGGCTGTGGTTCTCCCAATTCTATTCGTCGAACAGCAAATCATATTCTGAAGCAACCAACTTTGGAACGATGGCTAAGTAAATACTGTGTCTCGAAGAAAATAGAAGACTATTGAAAAAAATCATTTTTAAATTTATGTTATTTTATTAAAGTAATTTGCAAATTTGACGGAGTATAGTAATTTCTTTTGTTATTGTTTGTGTAGCGAGTCCCTGTAGTTTCCCCTTTTTCAATTTCTGCCGCCGCGTGTGAGCTTTTCTTCTTCTCCCTCTCGATAAATCACGCACGGCCACTCTACCAGCAGGGCCACACTCGATCTTAGTGTTACCAAGATCTCACAACCGACTAAAAGCCGTACTATCGATAAGTCTCGTGAGCAGTTGCGCCGATGGGGCGCCATTTCAAAATAACATTCCCTTCTCCGACATATTAATATATTTGGCATCCAATATACCCGTTATTTATATTGTTATGGATTTGTTGAAAAATGTACAAGTTGAACAAGTACAAGTATCAGTTGATCTAGGCATGTTCGTATATCATGTCTACATCTTGGCAACAATAAGTTTATGTTTAGATTACAGATTGTTGTATTTCCATGTCCACGAACAGCAAAACTGTTATTTCTTACTTAATACATTTGTTAATTAGCTACTTGTAACTTACATGTAGATGGAAGCGCTTTCGTTTACGAAGCAAGCTTACAGGAGCTATCTGTGTCCATCTGAGTGTGGGTATGTTCTTCGGTTTCTCAAAAACTTCAAGAACAATTATGCACTCTATTGAGGATTACGATCATTATAAGATTGTATACCCGTTACTCGTAGATTACTAACTTCGTTCAAAATTATGTAACAGGCAGAAGGAAGCGTTTCCGACCATATAAAGTAAATTTATTCTTATTTAGGATCTATAGCCGAGTCGATCTGGCCATGTTCGTCTTTCCGCATTGAGATTAGGCGCATGCAGACTCCAGACGCCAGGCTAACGTCAATAAAGTTGCCCAAAGTTGCCACGCTCACACTTTTGAAAAATGTTTTGATTTTTTGTTCCATTTTTTTTAGTCTTGTAAATTCTTTTCGATTTGCCAAAAGTCTATTTGCCACGCCCACTCTTACGCCCAAAAACAGCCAAAAGCTAATGTTAGTGTTGAAATTTCTCTTTCGTGCTACCACTAGCTGAGTAAGTCTTCAGGGGACATCGTTAAATAATCTGCTCTGCTATTTTATAATTTTCTCTTTTTCGCTATTTACAATCACTTTGTCACACAACCAGTTATATTTTATTGTTGATCGCTATCGCTCTAAGTTCTGAACTGAATACTTAATTTAGTTTCTTAATCATCAAACCTTGAAATAACGGAAATGATCCGCGTTTTGGTCAAAAAGATTATTTGATCATAGTAGAGGCGGAAAAGCGGATTTTAAAATTCTTAGCAAAAAAACTTAACTGAAAAGTGTAGCAAATTGCGCCCGCCACCAAAACAATTTTCAATACATAAGCAAGAAGGGGCCCCTTCCTCATTAAAGTGTTGAATATTTTCAACTACCCCGCGATAACCGCCACGAGTTTCAAAAAATTAAGCCGGTCGCATCGAATTGGCCAGAGCGAATGATTATGTTTCGACTTCTTTTTATGTATAAATACCTCTTTGAGTGAGACTGAATGCAACAAAAAAAAATTCAGTTCAACAATAAACGAATGAAATTGTACTGCACCTATTGGCAAAATTTAGCAGTAGGGCATTGATTCTTAAAATATGAAAAATTGTGAAATATACTCCTAGGTGGGATCACATGGATCCAATTACGTGAGTTGACAAAGAAAAGGCTCTAGTCCGGTATAAAAGACATCAGCCCACTAAATGATAAGACAGTCGCGAGTGAAGAAGACAGTCTTGAGAGATGTAGATTTCGTGTCCAAAGCGAGACTACCTACTTTCGTGTTCAAACTGCACGATAGATTTCGTATCCAAGGTGGACGATAGATGGATTGGGATGAATCGGTGAATGCAAAAGGACACCTTGTAAAAGAACAACGGCTTTTCGAGCCAGTAGACAGGAAGTTCCAAGGAGTTTAAAGCCTCCGACATTACCGTCAATGGAATCAACACCGTGAAAGTAATAGACCAAAAGAACAAGATCCTAAGCGTGCAGCAATAGTGTTGGTGTTTCTCTCGATAATGAAACTAATGATGACCAACAAGCGATCAGTGCAGCGGCGTCTTGACCATCACAATGCGTTGGAAAAGAACGTAACCCGCATCCCACATCCGCAATAAGTCACATCGTAAAAACCGAACTAAAATACGAGGTCTACTTAGCATATATAAGCAGTGCAGTGACGATTATAACCAGCAAATTAAATCAAATAACTACAATATTAATAATTAAATAGTTATCCTATTCTTCTTTTTTAAATGCCAGCTAAAACAAAGTAACATCCAAAACGGTGGCCAAGTAATTGCAGAATCAGATAGCGGCTGAAGCGTACCGCGTACATACTACAGTACATACTACTATCGTCGCGCGAACAGAGTTGCGTTAAACGGCTACTCCATCACATAAAAAAGGGATAAACTAACTTGTGGTAGGTAGTATGCTCGTTTTATTCTGTAAGAATTCATGGTTATAGCAATTGGAACTAACTTAACGCTAGCTCACCGCAGTTTGTCCTCCAGACTTTCGCACGAACATGAAAATGCTAAGTTTTCCTTATTATACCCGTTACTCGTAGAGTAAAAGGGTATACTAGATTCGTTGAAAAGTATGTAACAGGCAGAAGGAAGCGTTTCCGACCATATAAAGTATATATATTCTTGATCAGGATCAATAGACGAGTCGATTTGGCCATGTCCGTCTGTCCGTCCGTCTGTCCGTCTATCTGTCCGTATGAACGTCGAGATCTCAGGAACTACAAAAGCTAGAAAGTTGAGATTAAGAATGCAGACTCCAGGGACATAGACGCAGCGCAAGTTTGTCAAATCATGCTGCCACGCCTAGTCTAACGCCCACAAACCGCCCAAAACTGCCACGCCCACACTTTTAAAAAATTTTATAATATTTTTTCATTTTTGTATTGGTCTTGTAAATTTCTATCGATTTGCAAAAAAACTTTTTGCCACGCTCACTCTAACGCCCACAAACCGCCCAAAGATGCCACGCCCACACTTTTGAAAAATGTTTTGATATTTTTTCATTTTTGTATTAGTCTTGTAAATTTCTATCTATTTGTCAAAAAACTTTTGGCCATGCCCACTCTTACGCCCACAAACCGCCAAAAACTGTCCTTCGCACTTACACTAGCTGAGTAACGGGTATCAGATAGTCGGGGAACTCGACTATAGCGTTCTCTCTTGTTTCTAACTAGCAAGGCAAGACAGTGAGCCCACACACATTTGCCTAACAAATCCTATCACATTTGCGAATTGGAGTCTTCAAAAATCGGACGTGTTTTTGATACGCTGCGCGAAAAAAATCCATTATCACGAAGACGGCTGGGCGAGTTTGGCGGAATAACTGCCCAAAGACACTCGGTGCTAATGTGCATCATTTCGGCGCGATAAACAGTGAAAAAAAAACGCGAGCGACAGGCAAATTGCCTAATTTTTTATGACTTTGCAATTCGATGCAGCTGAGAACAACAGCTGACAGCGCTGCCAATTTACGTCGGCAAGTGATCGGAGCTTAGTGGCGTTGCCAGACCATCGGCACTGCCAGGGCTGCTCCAACAGCCGAATCTTGTACCTGTACCCAAATAATAATATTCAAACAATAACTAATTTCAATTTATTATTTGAATCGAAACATCCAAACAGTGCGAAAACACGCTAACAATTAAAAAAAAACAAATAAAAATATAATCATAACTAGTGTTATGTTTAATACAAGTGCTTATTTAATTTAAACAAATATGTGTCAGGCAAAACAAGCTCGAAAAAATGAGCAGCGATAAAATTTCTGCAGTCGCAGCAAAATCACCACCAATAATTAAATTATACTTAGACACAGCTCGGAAGTGTTCTTCAGACTTCGTTTGAACCTTTGTTTCGTGAATGTTCCCTTTAATAAGCGGATCATTGGAGCTCCTCGTTTGATCGGTGCTTTTGTTGTGCTGGATGTAGCGGTCCATACCGGTCTGTATAGCCGGGACCGCTTGTTGCTTATCGAAGCTAACTGTTTTTGTTGCCATTTTATTTTGTTGTGCGGCCGTTGGGACCGAACTCGCAATATGGGTAGTTATATCAATGGGTAGTAGCTCAATGTGGGAACTCACATACTTTGTGTATTTCATCCAGTTAGTGTTGTGCGACGTCAGCCTGTAGGGGTGGTCCGCAATTTCTGGGCTTTGAAGAAGGCTTATCAACAAAGGCGAGTGGTCAGATGAGAGATCCGGTGGTGCTATGGCGCTTATTAGATTGCGTGGGATGTTTTTTGTCACCGCGAAATCAATTAGATCTGGGAACTTTTTTGGGTCTGCAGGCCAATATGTGGGGCTACCAGGAGAAACGTAGTCCAGTTTATTTCTCACCTTTATAAGTGCATTATACAGTTGCCTTCCCTTGGGAGTCACGAGGCGTGATCCCCAGTGCGGCTATGAAGCGATCCCCCAGAGTGTTGTAGAAGTCCATGAATTGACCTTCAGAGATATTAAATCGAGGTGGGCAGTAGGCAGCGGCAATGCAAGTGTTGCCGTTTCCTGAGATCACTTTTATGGACGTGGCTTGCAGGTAATTTGTTGCAAACCTTTGATGAAAGTGGTGTTTGATGCGTTCTCTGATTAAGATGCCCGTTCCGCCGTGGGCCTTGCCATCCGGATGATCTGTGCGGTAAAAGGAATAACCTCTTATATGGAGGTTATATCTCCATGTGAGGTGCGTTTCAACCAGCAGCATGGCGTCGATGTGATTTAGGTTTAGGAATTGAGTTATTTCAAGTTTATGCCGCTGATAGGTTTAAAAGTTCTTTTTTGTGTCTTCCAGGTACTTAGACACAGCTCGGAAGTGTTCTTCAGACAAACATTCACGAAACAAAGGTTCAAACAAAGTCTGAAGAACACTTCCGAGCTGTGTCTAAGTACCTGGAAGACACAAAAAAGAACTTTTAAACCTATCAACTAAAAAGCAGCAAGGGACTGCAAGTTGTGCTAAAAGGTATAGAACCTGACGTCACCCCCTCTAAAATTTAAGAAGCCCTTAAGGCCAGGGGCTTCTGTGCCAAAAATGTTAGCAATATTGTTAACAGAAACAAAAAACCGCAACCACTTTTCAAGGTCGAGCTCGAACCAGATAGAAAAGCCTTAAAGAAAAACGAAGTGCACCCGATCTACAAGCTGCAGCTCTTACTGCTTCGAAGAATCACCGTGGAAGAACCCCACAAACGCAACGGCCCTGTTCAATGCACAAACTGCCAAGAGTATGGACACACCAAGACATACTGCACACTTCGGACGGTCTGCGGAGACTTCCACAACTCCGTAAACTCCCCCGCAAACAAAGAAGACCCCCAAATGAAAAAATGTGGCAACTGTGGAGGAAACCATACGGCAAACTACAGAGGCTGTGCGGTCTACAAGGAGCTAAAGAGTCGCATGCGACGAGCGACAGCTACGCACCAACAACATTTCGCCAAGGCAGCCAGATCATCATTTGGGCAGCTAAATACAACCAAGAAAATCTCCTACGCCAAAGCACTAAGAACAGGCATGGAAAATCCACCCCAGCCACACTCAGAAAAGCAAATTGGAATCTATGATGTTCACAATCCAACAAAGTATGATGGAACTTATGTCATTCATGAAAACAACCATGCAAACCCTTGTACAGAACCAGAACATGGTAATTCAGTTGCTTGTAGCACAACAGTCCAAATAATAAATGACTAACCTACGTATATCCATGTGGAATGCCAACGGCATTTCACGGCATAAACTTGAAATAACTCAATTCCTAAATGTAAATCACATCGACGCCATGCTGCTGGTTGAAACGCACCTCACAGGGAGATATAACTTCTATATAAGAGGTTATACCTTTTACCGCACAGATCATCCGGATGGCAAGGCCCACGGCGGAACGGGCATCTTAATCAGAGAACGCATCAAACACCACTTTCATCAAAGGTTTGCAACAAATTACCTGCAAGCCACGTCCATAAAAGTGATCTCAGGAAACGGCAACCTTTGCATTGCCGCTGTCTACTGCCCACCTCGATTTAATATCTCTAATGGTCAATTCATGGACTTCTACAACACTCTGGGGGATCGCTTCATAGCCGCAGGAGACTACAACGCCAGTCACACGCACTGGGGATGACGCCTCGTGACTCCCAAGGGAAGGCAACTGTATAATGCACTTATAAAGGTGAGCAATAAACTGGACTACGTTTCTCCTGGTAGCCTCACATATTGGCCTGCAGACCCAAAAAAGTTCCCAGATCTAATTGATTTCGCGGTGACAAAAAACATCCCACGCAATCTAATAAGCGCCATAGCACCACCGGATCTCTCATCTGACCACTCGCCTTTGTTGATAAGCCTTCTTCAAAGCCCAGAAATTGCGGACCACCCCTACAGGCTGACGTCGCACAACACTAACTGGATGAAATACACAAAGTATGTGAGTTCCCACATTGAGCTAACTCCCCAACTAAATATCGAAGCGGACATCGACTGCTCCACCGAGGTACTCGTCACAGCAGCCAGGATCTCAATCCCTAACCGGAAGGATGGGGAATTTAAGAAGTTCAAGACCAACCGGCAAATTGAACAGCTGGTTCTGAAAAAGAGGCGTCTGCGAAAATCTTGGCAAACCAGCAGATCGCCACGCTCAAAGCAAAGACTTACTGAAGCCACCCGCAATCTAAACCGGGCCCTGAAGCAAGAAGCTGAAAATGAACAACTTAAATATATTGGAAAACTCTCGCCAACTAGTACAAAGCATCCATTGTGGAGGGCTCACCCAAATCTAAGCTCTACAATTCAAATCGTCACCCCTATAAGGAATTCTTCAGGGTGCTGGGCCCGCAGCGACAAAGATAGAACCGAATCATTTGCCTTACACCTCAGAGGTGTCTTCCAGCCGAACCCCGCAGCAAATGATTATGTTCCTCCGCAAATCCACCTCGAAACTGAATCCACGCCAACTACATTTCAGCCGAACGAGAATACAAAAGTCATCAGGGAGCTAAAACAAAAAAAGGCTCCAGGCGGTGACCTAATAAATACAAAAATGATAATGGAACTTCCGTACTGTGCTATTAAGCTAATCTGTAAACTCTTCAATGGAATCATAAGTCTCGACTACTATCCAAGGAAATGGAAAAAATCAATTATTATAATGATACCGAAGCCCGGAAAAGATCACACGATTCCGTCATCTTACAGACCAATAAGTTTATTATCATGCCTGTCCAAATTATTCGAAAAATGCCTTCTAAAGCGCATAATACCATATATGGGAGCCCACAACATTATCCCAGCCCATCAATTTGGCTTCAGAGAAAAACACGGAACTATAGAGCAAGTAAACAGAATAACATCAGAAATTCGCACAGCCTTCGAACATAGGGAATATTGCAGCGCGATATTTCTCGACGTATCTCAAGCATTCGACCGCGTCTGGCTCAAAGGTCTCATGCATAAAATTAAAACACACTTGCCCGGGTACACTCATAAACTCCTTGAATCCTACCTCTACAATAGAGCCTTCGCAGTAAGATGTAACACAACAATTTCCGACAGCTACACTATCGAAGCTGGGGTCCCACAAGGTAGCGCACTTGGGCCAACTTTATTCGTCCTTTACACAGCAGATATTCCTACGAGTGACCGACTAACAACATCCACCCTCGCCGACGACACTGCGATCCTTAGCCGCTCCAGATGCCCAGTCCGTGCAACAACCCAACTCGCCAACCACCTCGTGGTAGTCGAGAAGTGGCTATCTGACTGGCGTATTAAAATAAACGAACAAAAGTGTAAACACATAACGTTTACCCTTAACAGACAAACTTGCCCTCCGCTCTGTATGAATAGCACGCAGATCCACCAAGTTAATGAAGTAACGTATCTGGGCATCCACCTCGACAGACGTCTAACATGGCGTAGACATATCAAATCCAAGAAACTGCATCTAAAACTGAAAGCCAGCAGCCTCCACTGGATTATAAACTCACGATCGCCTTTGTGTCTGGACTACAAAGTCCTGCTCTACAACTCCACTCTTAAGCCAATCTGGACGTATGGCTCCCAGCTGTGGGGGAACGCGAGCAGAACCAACATAGACATTATACAGCAAGCGCAATCAAAGATCCTGCGAACTATCACTGGGGCACCATGGTATATTCGTAACCAAAACATCCACAGGGACCTCGGCATTCTCGCAGTAAAAGATGAAATAGACAAGCAAAAAGCGTCCTACAATGAAAAACTCTCTGTCCACCCAAATCCTCTAGCAAGGGTCTTGACTCGGGTCTCCAGCCGAACCCGCCTGCAACGTACAGACCTTCCAACCCAGCCATAACGTGTCAGGGCCACTGTCTCAGTCTACATGACTCCTAGTTAGGTTATAGTATAAGATTTGATACACTTATTGTTAGTCTCGTAAATGAGAAGATTCAATAAATAAAAGCAAAGCATTTAAAAAAAAAAATAAATAAATATAACATTTTCAGAAAAATATCGATATATTGATATATTATCAACAACCGATACTCCAGAAAATGTTTAAAGTTCTTCGCGATACCACTACCTACCTAAATAACGGGTATCTGATAGACGGGGAACTCGACTACAGCGTTTTCTCTTGTTTTCCCTCAAGGTGGTCTCCATTTGTTGGAAAATTAAAATACTTAGCGGAAGTTAACCTAAGTCATTCATTGCAACTGTTTGGAAAGTTTTGCTGTTTTCGTATGGAAATTTCTGGCAAACAGGTAAGCCATATGCATTTATGTGTTTAAATTTCAGTGTTTTAAATAATCTTTTTTTGTAAGATTGGACCGTCTTGTGTGTGTCTTGAAGTTAATTCAAATACATTTGGAAAGATTAAAGTTTTTCAATATATTACACCAATCGAGCCTTTGTTGCAAAAAGTTGTTCATCAGTTCTATGGTCCTCGTTGGAGTGCACCACTTATGAAAATTTTTGTTTATGGAGAAAGTGTCATGGTAAGTAAACTGTATAAATATTATACCACATCAATATAATAAAGATTTTTCTACCATTAGTTCGAACGTGATATTAACATATGGAATCATAAAGTACTTCATCGGAATCCTATCTTAGCTAAGGAAGATACATCGATAAAGAAGTTTAGGCTGTGGTTCTCCCAATTCTATTCGTCGAACAGCAAATCATATTCTGAAGCAACCAATATTGGTTGGTAGCTAAATTTGTACTGAAATTTAAAGTTTTACTAAACGATGGCTAAGTAAATACTGTGTCTCGAAGAAAATAGAAGACTATTGAAAAAAATCATTTTTAAATTTATGTTATTTTATTAAAGTAATTTGCAAATTTGACGGAGTATAGTAATTTCTTTAGTTATTGTTTCTGTAGCGAGTCCCTGTAGTTTCCCCTTTTTCAATTTCTGCCGCCGCGTGTGAGCTGGGTCAGCAGGGCCACACTCGATCTCAGTGTTACCAAGATCTCACAATCGACTCAAATCGATAGGGCGCCATTTCAAAATAACATTCCCTTCTCCGACATATTAATATATTTGGCATCCAATATACCCGTTATTTATAGTGTTATGGATTTGTTTAAAAATGTACAAGTTGAACAAGTACAAGTTGATCTAGGCATGTTCGTATATCATGTCTACATCTTGGCAACAATAAGTTTATGTTTAGATTACAGATTGTTGTATTTCCATGTCCACGAACAGCAAAACTGTTATTTCTTACTTAACACATTTGTTAATTAGCTACTTGTAACTTACATGTAGATGGAAGCGCTTTCGCTTACGAAGCAAGCTTACAGGAGCTATCTGTGTCCATCTGAGTGTGGGTATGTTCTTCGGTTTCTCAAAAACTTCAAGAACAATTATGCACTCTATTGACGATTACGGTCATTATAAGATTGTATACCCGTTACTCGTAGATTACTAACTTCGTTCAAAATTATGTAACAGGCAGAAGGAAGCGTTTCCGACCATATAAAGTAAATTTATTCTTATTTAGGATCTATAGCCGAGTCGATCTGGCCATGTTCGTCTTTCCGCATTGAGATTAGGCGCATGCAGACTCCAGACGCCAGGCTAACGGCAAAAAAGTTGCCCAAAGTTGCCACGCTCACACTTTTGAATAATGTTTTGATTTTTTGTTACATTTTTTTTGGTCTTGTAAATTCTTTTCGATTTGCCAAAAGTCTATTTGCCACGTTGAAATTTCTCTTTCGTGCTACCACTAGCTGAGTAACGGATATCAGATAGTCGGGGAACTCGACTATACGGTTCTCTCTTGTTTATTAATTATTTTGTTGACCAATCCCTTTTAATTTGTAGAAGCCATTTGGCTCATGCCCATTGCATTAAAGAACCTTGTAGGGCATGGTACAGCATTTTTCTTGGAAGTAAGTATGTCTTCAGGGGACATCGTTAAATAATCTGCTCTGCTGTTTTATAATTTTCTCTTTTTCGCTATTTACAATCACTTTGTCACACAACCAGTTATATTTTATTGTTGATCGCTATCGCTCCAAGTTCTGAACTGAATACTTAATTTAGTTTCTTAATCATCAAACCTTGAAATAACGGAAATTATCCGCATTTTGGTCAAAACTTAACTGAAAAATGTAGTAAATTGCGCCCGCCACCAAAACAATTTTCAATACATAATCAAGAAGGGGCCCCTTCCTCATCAAAGTGTTGAATATTTTCAACTACGCCGCGATAACCGCCACGAGTTTCAAAAAAAAAAGCCGGTCGCATTGAATTGGCCAGAGCGAATGATTATGTTTCGACTTCTTTTTATGTATAAATACCTCTTTAAGTGAGACTGAATGCAACAAAAAAAAAATGCAGTTCAACAATAAACGAATGAAATTATACTGCACCTATTGGCAAAATTTAGCAGTAGGGCATTGATTCTTAAAATATAAAAAATTGTGAAATATACTCCTAGGTGGGAACACATGGATCCAATTACGTGAGTTGGCAAAGAAAAGGCTCTAGTCCGGTATAAAAGACCTCAGCCCACTAAATGATAAGACAGTCGCGAGTGAAGAAGACAGTCTTGAGAGATGTAGATTTCGTGTCCAAAGCGAGACTACCGACTTTCGTGCTTAGCATATATAAGCAGTGCCGTGACGATTATAACCAGCAAATTAAATCAAATAACTACAATATTAGTAATTAAATAGTGATCCTATTCTTCTTTTTTAAATGCCAGCTAAAACAAAGTAACATCAATAACATCCAAAACAAGTGCGGTGGCCAAGTAATTGCAGAATCAGATAGCGGCTGAAGCGTACCGCGTTTTACTGCGGTACATACTACAGTACATACTACTATCGTCGCGCGAACAGAGTTGCGTTAAACGGCTACTCCATCACATAAAAAAGGGATAAACTAACTTGTGGTAGTATGCTCGTTTTATTCTGTAAGAATTCATGGTTATAGCAATTGGAACTAACTTAACGCTAGCTCACCGCAGTTTGTCCTCCAGACTTTCGCACGAACATGAAAATGCTAAGTTTTCCTTATTTCTAACTAGAAAGGCAAGACAGCGAGCCCACACACATTTGCCTAACAAATCCTATCACATTTAAACTGGTTCACAATATAAGTTTACTTAACAAAATACAGATAATTGGATACAGAGGAGGCGAGTAATCGTCCACTGCTTTTTCGTATAACCCTGCTTGGGCGGCTCCGCGTCCAATCCAGGCAGACTGGCCACTCCCTTGAGTAGGTCCTGGTCCGCATCCACAGGCAAATGGGTAAGCGGATGAAATTTCACAATGTTCTCTGCCTCAATTAGGAGACTCTCCAATACATGGTCCCATGGCGCAACTTCCTTCAGGGTATGACGCAGTATTCTTTTGACGCACAGCACCATCCGCTCTCCGACGGGTTCAGTGGTCAATTAAACTCACCTGAATCTTTTCCATCTCGATGAGATGGCTCTCCGCATCAACGGCCTCATCTTCGTGACCCAGAATCTCGTCCGGATCTCGGCAGTTGCAGCATCAACATTTTGATGCTTCATCCTGGTGTGGAAATGTCTCACAATATGGCTGGCTGCCTTAAAAACTCAGGTCCTCTTATCCACCTTGAATCCTGGCTTAGGTCGACTCCGTCGTCGCATCATCCGTTGTATTGTCGGCTGTAGGCACCCTTCTCCATTTGGGAAGCCTTTGGGGATCACAGCAGTTAGCTGCCGTTACTCTGCGTAAGACAACAACTCTCAGCCCAACCGACGAGCGCCCAACAACGAAGGTCCGTGCCACTCAGGACAACAGGAGCGGCGAGCCAGCGGAACGAGCCCGGTGGACAATCCATCCAGGACCAAGGCCGGATAATCAGATTTCTTTGTAGGTCCAAGCACAAAAAAAGATCCAAGATCGAAACTGCATGAGGGCATGCGAAAGGCCCTAGCGGTGTACTACGCAGAGACGGAAAACGACGCACAGCCCGCAGCAGTCTGGACAGAATTGGAGGCGTCATATCCAGACAGACCAGGTCCAAGCGTAAAGCTGATAAACCCCAAGACCTCATCTCAAGTCTGAGCATGGAGGAAATGCAGCGGGAAGGTCAACGGAGGAAGACGAGCAGGGAAAAGAGGCCAAGTACAGAAAGACCCAGGCCCAGCCAGCCGGACTACGGAAAAGTGGCGAAACAAGTTAGAGAATGGTCTTTTCGTTTTGACGGAGAAGTAAAACCCCTCGAATTCCTGGAGCAGTTGGAGTGGTCTGCAAACACGTACGGTTTGGACCTGAACATGATCCCCCGAGCCATGCCAGAATTAATGCAAGGAAAGGCTCTGATGGTACTTAGCAAACAACAAGCACTGGAGGACTTGGGCCGAGTTCATATACAGTTTTCAGACGTATTTCCTGCCCAGGGGATACTTCACGAAGCCCGCGTACAAGGTGAGATAAAGGAAGCAAGGGTTTAGGGAGGCATTCAAGGACTACATGGTCGAGATGGAGACCCTGATAAGACCCCTTGGGTATGGAAAAAAAGGAAACGCTGGAACTCATCAAGGAGAACTGCACGCCAGACCTCCGAATAGCATTGATATCCTACCACGTGGACGAACTAGAGGCACTCATGATCCTGGCAGATGTGTACGAGGAACTGCACAGGGAACGGGAAGCCTTTGCGGAAGAACACAAATACAGCCGCAACAAAGCCCCTGCCACAACAGGAGAGTCGCTGCCCTCTCCTAGTCCTCACACCTTCTACACGTGACGTGTGTTGTGGCAGGGGCTTCGTTGCGGCCGCAAAGAGACGAGCAGGGGTCGCAGGGTGCCGCCTCTCCAAAGTAACTGGAAAGTTAACCGAGGAGGAGCAGCAGTTGTACGCAGCGGTAACGATCGGAGGGGACACATACAAGGTCACGATCGACACCGGGGCAACAGCAAGCTTCATAAGTGAAGAGCTGGCTGCCCGTGGAGCGATTACAAGGATACGACGGCAGGTTAGGTTGGCAGATGGAAGGTGCGGCGAAATCAATGCCAAGCTCGAAATAAGAGTGGAGTTCGGCAACAGGCGACTTGTCATGAGCCTACTAATATTACCAGGGATAGTGGATACGTTGGTGCTGGCGTGGAATTTCCTCACGCAAGTCGGGGCTGAGGCAATACCTTGGAGTCGCATCTTGGTACCGACGTTTCGTGCAAACGGACGCCAGGGACTACGGGACTTGCGCAATCCTCACACAGGACACAGAAGATGGCGAAAGGGTCATTTCATACTCCAGCCGGACCCTAAACGGAGCCGAGAAGAACCTCTCGACAACAGAGAAGGAGTGCTTGACAATTGTGTGGGCTTCGGAAGCTAAAGCCGTACCTTGAGGGCTACCACTTTAAGGTAGTGACCGATCATATGGCGCTGAAGTGGCTGAACAGCATAGAAAGCCCTTCGGGAAGAATTGTCAGATGGGCGTTGGAGCTGCAGCAGTACGCAGACAGGAAAGGCCAGTTGAACGTGGTAGCATACGCGTTGTCGAGGCAGCCATTGCCAGAGTCGGTCTCAGCAGAACCCGAAATGCTGAGAAGAGCGCAGGAATGCAGAGAGACGCAAGGGCCTACGTTCGGAAATGCGAGGACTGCGCAAGGTTCAAACTGAATCAGCGGCAGTCGGCGGGGAAGATGTTGACACAGATCCCGGAGGAACCCTGGGCGTCGCGACAGTATGCGCCGATTTCGTCGGACCACTTCCAAGATCGAAGCACGGAAACAGTAAGTTGTTGGTGCTGATCGACAGGTTTTCGAAGTGGACGAAGTTGGTGCCTTTGCGAACGGCCACGGCGGAAACGTTGCTCAAAGCGTTCAGGGAACGCATGGTCTCACGGTTTGGAGTACCGAAGGTGGTGATCACGGACAACGGCGTGCAGTTCACGAGCCGGGCTTTTAAGAAGTTCCTCAACGACATGGGGATAAAGCAGCAGCTTACGGCACCGTATACCCCACAGGAGAATCCGACGGAGATAGCCAACCGCACTGTGAAGACAATGATAGCGCAGTTTGCCGGACAGAACCAGAGGAATTGGGATGAAAGATGGCCCGAAATCATGCTGGCTGTGAATTCCAGTGTTTCAGATTCCACAGGCTACTCACCGGCATTTTTGACACAGGGCCGCGAGCCAAGACTATCGAACGCACTCTATGACAGAGAAACGCTAGGTACGGGAAGGCAACCAGAGTCTCCGGAAGGTGCGGCCAAACTAGCTCCGAGGTTCAAGGAACCGTAACAAATTGTGGATTTCATATCGCCAGTGATATGTAAGATTCGCCACCGGAAGAACAAAAAGGAACGCACGGTACATGGCTGAATGAGGCCGGTGGACAATCCATCCAGCACAAAGGCCGGATAATCAGATTTCTTTGTAGGTCCAAGCACAAATAAAGATCCAAGAACGAACCGGATTCTATAAATTTGGTGGGACGAACGCACAAACTCTACTGAGCTAGCTGCACGTATTCCGTAGCGAGCAGACCAAGAAAATCAGTTCGTTACAGCTTATAGTGCTGAGGCCCTTTGTCCAGCTCCTTTAACGATGTATCTCCAACTTTGGCTGCAGCATCGAACACAAGCCGCACCTTGCCGGGCTTGTTGGGGTTTTCGACACCAAAGTGTGGCAAATACCAAAGTCGGTCGCTCCTTAGCGCGAACTCATCCGGCTGCAACTTTCTCGCATATCCTTTAGAGACGTAATCCTTGATGATCCGGTCATATTCTTGCGCCAACGGCTTGTTGCGCTTCAATTTCCTCTCAACGTTGACCAGCCTCTTGTGCGCCATCTCGTAGCTCTGTGGCAGCACAACGTGGTCGTCCTTCCACAGCAATCCTGTCTGGTAGCGACGCCCCACTCTTACCGTGGTGTCTTCGAGGATCCTTTTGGGCCCGAACAACGTCGCTGGCTGCGACCTGTGGTGCGGGCTTCACTCCAAAGTTCTCCACGTTGAAGTAGTCCTCCAGCATTTGCTCCATTATGTCGTCCACTGACACGGCGAGTAGGCAGGAACTCGGTGATGGCATGGTCGATTGCCCACATTCAGGTCCGAACACAACCCAGCCCAGCTCGGTTGCGTCCGCGTACGGTCCCTCTCTAGAGAACCGCCTCGTTCTAAGTCCATGATCCAGACCGATGAGCAGCTTCGGCACCGCGTAGCTGTAAGGCTACATCGGCAGACGCGCATCTCGCTGCACGCCCTGGACATTCTGTCGAATTAATGTCTGCATCGGCAGACTCAGGCTTAAAACGGCATTAACGTTTTTTAATGCGTGGCAAGTGGTCTTTCCGACTCCACTTATCTGCAGGCACACCACGTTGGTAGGCTCTCTGGCTGCCGACGCTCTCCTTGCACTCCAAGATCCCTTCGCAGCTCGTCATCGATCATCGTGACCGAGGATCTTTTGTCTAGGAGCGCATATATCCACCCACTGACCAGCACCGTATAGCGTAACGGGCAGTTGGCATCCTCCTTCGGCGTCAACGCAGCTTAGGTTCTTTTGGGTGGGCGGTCTCGCTTCACGCGGAGCACTTCTCTCCAGGCTGTTTCTGGAAACCGCTGGCTGCTGGTTCCCTCCGTGGCGTCTAAAACCATCTTGCTGCTGCGGCCTTCGCTCTTCGTCCGCGCCATGTAGCAGACGATGATGCATCCTCCGGCATCCGTTAATATGGCACTCAGATTGCATATGGCAGTAGCGTGCCCGCTTCGTAAGAATGTGAAGCAGACTCGGTGCCTCTTTACAATGCTCCACCTTCCAGGCGGCGAAGCTCCAACAAATTCTTGTCAATTCGTGATTCCGTATTGTCCTCGGCAGATGGGACAACTGCCATGGCGATCATCCTGTTCGCCTTCGTAGTGGTCGACGCTCGCATGCAGAACTCGACACCTCGGCTCCTTTCCCTCGACGTCCAAAACCGTGCACTCCACGTTTGCGTACTTCTGTAGCCAAGCGCTGAAGTGGACTACAGTGGGGAAGGGCACGATCGTTGCAGCATGCCTGGCCCACTCCACTCGTTTGCTTGTAGAAAGCTTGGAGTTGGGTTCCCGAGGTGCTGCTCCGCCTTCGCTGACTTCAAGAAGTCCGCCAGGTTGCTCACTTGGGTGGCGAAGGGAATAATCTTCGCCAGGTTGTGTTCCGAAATCAGTGGCACCTCTCGCACGCTGTTGTGCTGGCTGCGTATGAGCTGCTCCGGTCGGCCAAACCTAAAGCGCAGCTGCTTCATCACGGCGCTAACATTTCCGCTGTCTGCGGTCGCCGATGTTTGGCGCTCCTTGCGCCTCGTGACCGCTGGCTGCGACCCGGTTGTACCGCCATCCGACGGTGGCGGCTCCTCTGTCGCTGGCTGCGACGCCTTTGTCGCTGGCTGCGACGACTCTGTCGCTGACTGCGAGTCCTTTGCCGGCATGTAGCGCTGGTTGCGCTCCTCCTTGCTGGCTCCTGGCAACTTTCTAGCTGGCCGTCTAAGCCGTCATCCAGTGCAAGTTGCCCTTGCAGTCGCCCTCGGACTTCGAATAAAAGATGTCGTCGCGCGAACGAGGTTGGCTTAAACGGCTACTCCACCATGGATCCCAAACAAAAGGCAAACTTATTCCGTGGCCGTAGACTCGTTTTATTCTGTAGGGATTAAGGGTTATAACAGTTGGAACTAACTTAATCCTAGCTCACCGCAGTGTGACCTCCAAGCTTTCGCGCCATAATGAAAATGCTAAGATTTCCCGGCTTTTTTGACAACTTGCGATGGCGATAACAATCCTAACATATTCGGACTAGTTCACAATTAAAAATACAAACTATCGATTACAATGTTCGATCCGCGACAATTGACCACTGCAGTCACTTGTCTTCCTTGGCCCTCGGAGCCGCTGCAGGAATCAGCTTCGATTTAGGTTCTGCACCATTGGTATATGACTATTAATCGTCGTCATCCGAGACGAACTCTTGGGCTAGATCCGGTTGTGATCGTCTGCAGGATTCTCTGATAATGGGGATTCTGTTTTTTTCTGCGCTCCGAATTTATTTTGCGTTTGTCAAAACCAGCGGCGGTTTTTAATAAATTATTAATAATTTTATTTTGTATATTTAATTATTACAACTCTGTTTGCTTGGCGAGGGAATCTAGTTTAAATAAATTTATTTTCTTGACTCCGTCTTCCGTGCGGTTGTGGGCAGTGCTGTTTGGTTTTGTTTTTGTGTGCAAGTTAACACAAGCCAACGAGCTAGAGCAGTTGGCTCAGTTTGAATTTGCATTTACTAGGATAAAGAGCGGCAGCTCGTCAACTCCGACTAAACGTCGTAAAAACACATTTTTATTAATTACTCTGCCAGACCACAAGGCTGGCAGTTAAAAGAGAAAAGTTCCTCTCAACGTAAATAATAATTTTCTATGCTCCCCGGACCCCCCTGAGCAGCCAGCGAAGGAGGCCGGTGCGATACATCTTCAAATAATTGGCGCTCAACTAGTGGTAAAAACCACCACCAACCACCATCATCACCAACACCACCCACAGAGCATCTAAATTTGCGGCAAAGCAAAAGACAGCGGCGCGGGAAAAGTGAAGGGAATAAGTGAGGAAATGACATACACACCGAAAAAAATGCCCCGATGCTAAACGCATTTTAAGTCTGTTAATATTTTTTGTACCACAAACCGCTGCACAGAAGCGTTTAAAAAAAAATATATATATAATAATACAAAAATTGTTAATCAATGCCAATGTTACAGTGAAAAAAATTATTTCCAGCAGAAATTATTTTAAACAAAAAAATTATTTTCAACAGCAAGTATTTTAAACAAAAAAAAAATATTTTCAACAGAATTCAATGTGAACAAAAATTATTTTTTATAACAACGAATACGATCGGTTTTCATTTATGGTTGTTGTTATACCCGTTACTCGTAGAGTAACGAGCCTTTAAGTTCTACTTAGCTTTATATGTCAAGCTTATCGGATCGTTAAGCTCGTTACCGTTAAGCGGTTCGTATCTTGGGAGAATGTTATTTATGAGTCTTTTGAAGAGTGAGGCTTTCCAAACGATAGGCTTTAGCTTTTTTATTTGAAGAGTGAATATCCCCCACCTTTTAGATATTAGCTTGTCTTCAAGCGATTATTTCTGGATATAAATGTGGTACTGGATTTTCAATTTCAGCTATCTGTTTTTGATTCTGTTTCTTTTTCGATATTTTTGTAAGTGGTTTTACTTGGTTTTAGGTAAGAGATAATAATTTTGTGTGGCGCTTTTTTACATTTCATATAAAAGTAAAATATGTAAATTTAAACTAAAACACATATGAAGATTATTAGTATGTTTCTTTAAATTGTGTTCCTCTTATTGTTTAACAAAATCCTTTCCTTAATTTCTATGTGTGACATTGGTTTGATTTTTGTTACATTGTGTTCAGTAAATATTATATTTGTGTATTGTTGAATACTATTAGATATTGTAATTTGTTTAAATTCTGCTGTGCACCTGGATATTTTTATAATTTTATTATTTTCAATATCTCTTGACCGTTACAATTGTGATAAAGTTTTTCTCTTGTCATAGGTTATACGAATAATTGGTTTAATGTATTGAATATAGGATTGTTTACGATATTTGTGTGGTGTGGTGTTTCGTGTTTTATTATGTTAGCTATGCAATGGTCTTTGACAATATTCTTTGTTAATGTATTTAGAACATACATAGTTGTTATGTGAGTAGAATTTGGCTTCAATATCTTCCATAATAATTTGGTACTGTGTCTTGTGATAGAATCGAAATTTTTTGTTCAATATGTTGCCTGCCGTCTTCGTGTAGTGTGCCAAAACGATATTTTAATGTAATCTACAAAGTTAACCAGTCCTGGTTTGTTTCGTTTTGAGATGCGTATGCCATTTATTTCTCTTTCCATTTTCTCGGTTAAATATTTAATTTGTGTGACATTTTTAAATTCTTGACATTGTTTAATTATACTATTAAATGTTTCTTCAAATTCTGTAATATTTATGGTGAGACAGTGATGTATGAAGGTGATGGGGATTTGTATTGTTCCAGATTCAAATAAGATAAATCCTTGATTGCTTTCTTTTGGGTTGATTTCGATTGTTCCTGCTGTAGTTTGTGTCGCAGAAGAAGTTATTATAGTGATTATGAGTCCGATGATTGGGAGGTGTCGGTTTGCTGCAAGTATTTGCTGTCATTAAATTTCTTTTTCTTTTTAAATTTGCTTTTATAATGAATAACGTTTTGGACTCTATTATTTTCGTTATAATGTTTTTCGTCTAATTGTTCTATTCTGCCTGTTAGCCGGTATCTGTCCGGTTGTGTTATGTTTAGCCTTGTGGTTGTATATGTATAAAATTGTTCCCATTCGTGTTTATTTATTTTCTCTATTGTTTTCAGTATTGATAATTCTGATTTTTTCATTTATGGTTTTATGAAGGCGTTCTATGTCTGCTATTCCTGTTTTACTTGTGGTAATATCTATTTGTATGTCTTCGTTGTTTAGCCAAATTTTTAAAGAAGTGCTTATAAATGCGAAGTCTTTGTCTGCTTTAATTTTCTGTGGTTTTCCCATGTCGTTAAAAATTCTAGTAAGGGCTCGTTTTACGTCTAACCAATCTCTAATGTTTGCTTTAATAAGTGAAGCAAATTTTGAATATACGTCTATACAAGATAAATACTGTTCGTTGTCAATAGCATAAGAGTGAATAACATAAATTTCGCGTGGGTTATTTGTCTCTGGAGTTATTTCGAAAACTAGTTTTGTTGATCTATGTTTTGTCTTTGCAAGGTTACAAATTTCACAATCATTGCTAATGTTTTGAATTAATTTATTATAATCGGGAAAATAGTGAGTTTCTTTAAATAATCGTATCATTTTTTCAATACCAGGGTGTAACAATTTAGAATGTTGAGTAATAATGAATTCTTTAAATTCAGGATAAGATTTTATGTCTTTTAACATTATGATACTTTTCAGAATTTTCACGTTACTATGTGGGTTAATGGTTTCTCGATATGCTTTTTGAAAAACTAAAAAGTCTTTATCGTTTTCCAGGTAAATAACACTGCTATTATTTAAGAAGTATTTAATAAGGATATCTTTTGCCTTTGTCAGGGTCATATCAGTGTATTTGATGGTCAGTTTTATTTTGGAAAAGTATTTCGTTGTCTCTACTTGGTCTACGCTATCTTTTATAAATTCAATTTGTCTTGCAAAATAGTTTATGGGTTTTTTTCTTTAATTTCAATGTAGGTTTCATTGCTTTCTGATGCACTGTGTATTGTTGCTGCTGTTGAAATATTTTCTTCTTCGCCTACCATGTTTTCTTCAATTTTGACGCGAGATAAAGCGTCTGCTACATGATTAAGTTTACCTTCTAAAAATTTGATTTTGAAATTATATTCGCTAAGTCTAATTCGCCAACGTTGTAGTTTTATGTTAGGCTCTTTAATATTATTTAGCCAAACAAGGGGTTTGTGATCGCTCAAAATCTCAAAGGGGACTCCATATAAATATGGGCGGAAATATTTGGTTGCCCAAACGATTGCTAGTAGTTCTTTTTCAATAGTGCTATAATTTTGTTCATGATCATTTAATGTTCTACTTGCAAAGCTTACTGGCTTATTGTCTTGTGATAACACGGCTCCTATGGCGAAATTGCTAGCGTCAGTAGTGACTTGAAATGTTTTTGTGAAATCAGGGCAAATCAAAATTGGGTCGTTCATTATGAGTGTTTTCAATTTTTCAAATGATTTATTGTATTCTTCGTTTCTTGTGTCTATTTTAGCTCCTTTTTTTAGAAATATTGTCAGAGGTTTTGCAATCTTTGCAAAGTCTGGAATGAACTTACGGTAGTATCCGTATAAGCCTAAGAAAGATTTGATTTCTTTTGGTGTCTTTGGGAGAGGAAATTTTTCGATTGCCTTAACTTTCTCTTTATTAGGTCGTATGCCTTCTGGACTTTTAATATGACCTAAGAAATTTGTTTGCTTTTGTAAAAATTCGCATTTGTCCAATTGGAGTTTAAGATTGCTTTCTTTAAGTTTCTCAAAAACCTTTCTCTTCGTAGGCAAACGTATACGAGTATGGTCTTTTGTAAACTGGGTTTTCGTGAGCGGTTTTTATATCATGAGGTATTATACTTGTAAATGTAAGGTTTTCATTTTTGCAATATTGAATGTCACTGAACTCGTTTAATAAATCCTTTTGATCGCTACGCACATACGATCGTATGGCAGCGATGACGGATGGATTTACCCGGTCGGATGCATTCGCTTGTGGCGAGTAAACGGTAGTAAGAGTGTGGCCAATCTTATGCTCCCGTAAAATCTAAATTGAGATCCATTATCTGAGATAGCTCATGCTGCAATTATTTAACTACTACATCAGCTGCTACCTTTTTTTATTGCCTTTAGGAAAACGAATTTACTGTAATGATCTACGGATACGGGCCTAAAAAATCGACGGAAAGTTTTTAGAATGGCCTTGCGGATTCAGGAGCTATTCCCATGGGTGGTCTCAAAGCGCTATCATGCCTTGGTCGTCCTACAGGTTTCGCACCTGTGGCACCTGGGCCAATAATAAAACCTCCTTAGCCTCTCTTACGTTTTATGCATACCTCCATGTGAAGCTAAGGGATCATTATGAGCTTTTCTAAGAATTTCGGGCACTAGGCCCCTAGGAATCCATAACTTCCAACAAAAACTCATGCATTGGGTCTCCTGTTAAGTGCTCTGTCTTTCTGTAGAGAAATCCATCAGCTACTTTTAAGTCCGGAAGACTCTCCACAAGTTCCGTATAGTCAGGATCGCTAAATTTTCAGACTCAAAATCAACTAACAGCCCGCGACTTGCACCTAAGGCCGCAACCTCTTCCTTATTAACCCGTGATAAAGCAGGGATAAAATCAGGGACAACATTGAGCTTGCCGCTTCTATGCTCAATTTTAAAATTAAAGCCTTGAAGTTTTAATGCCCTTAATGGCCTTACGTGAAGGGAACCATTTTATGCAGATAATGCCAGCCAAACACTCTTTCTCTCTGACTGCGTACGATTTTTGCGCCTTGTTCAGCTTCTTCGAGACAAATGCTATTGGGCATTTTTCGTCACTTTCGGACTTCTGCACTAATACTCCTCCCACCCCGGAGTTGCTGGCATCGCAGTGAATGTAAAATGGCTGGCTGAAATCTGGGCTACGAAGAACTGTGGTAGAACAAAGCATCTTCTTTAATTTCGCAAACGCTTCTTCTCCTTCCGGAGTCATCACAAATTTTTGCCTGGTCCTTAAAAGATCTTTTGCTAATGAACCGACCATATCAACGCATTTAAATTCCCATTTGGCAATGGAAAATTCGTCATTGCAGATATTTTGTATGCGTCCGTTCGAACTACCCCTTTACCCACAACATGACCCAAATATTTAACATTTTTCATGCAAAATTTGCTCTTATCCACGTTTAATGTCAAACCAACAGCTTTTATGTGACTAGAAACTATGTTCAGAACCATTAAGTGACCCTCAAAGCTGTCTGAGACGAAGAGGAGATCATCCAGCTACACAAGAACTTAATTTCTAAGTTCAGCCGGTATACCTTTATCCATCAGCCTAGTCATTGTTTGCGACGCATTCGTTAAACCGAAAGGCATCACCTTGTACTGATATAATGGCTTGCCAGGAATCGTGCGACAAACCCGCATTCTAGTGGAATTTGCCAATAGGCATCTTTCAGATCCTGGCTAAAAATAAAATTGGCTTTAGGTAGGCGACTCAATATAGCATCTATTTGTGGCAAGGGATACGCGACTTTCTTTATCACTGCGTTCACCTTTCTGGTGTCAAGGCACAGTCGCACCTTCCCTGGTTTCTGCACCAACACTACAGGGGAAGACCAAGGGCTCTTCCGATTCCTCAATTACGCCGATCTGAATCATACGATTAACTTCCTCGAGGAGTTACTTCTCAACAGCTGGTGAAACAGGAAAATGTCTTTGTTTTACGGGCTTGGCTTCGCCAACATCTATAGAATGGGAAAGCATGCTTGTTTTCCCCAAACCCAAAACAACAAAAGAAAGAAATTGATCAATAATTGCCTGATGGTCGTTTTATGTCAGACAAGACAAGAGCGTCACTGGTCAATTCCCTACACTCATTTCTTGTGGCAAGAGTCCAATCACGGTCCAAAAATCAATTCCCAAATATAAAGCCTGGCTCAGAGAAGGAATAATATATAATTCTATCGCTTATGTCATTTCCTGAACCGGCGTTTTAAATCGGCCTATCACTTTTTGCATTTGGCCATCGGCCGTATTTACAGTCTTTGCCACCCTCTTACATTCACATTCGCTGTCTAATAATTTCTTCGGCCAATCTTCCACCCACGGCACTTATGGACGCATCAGTATCTAAAGGCCATGTACTGCTCTATCTAATAGGCGAACTTCAGCATACGGGCGCTTATCCTGACTTTTATGTCTGATAGCCCCAATAGTTTTCCCTGCTCAGCAAAAGCTCCTAGTTCTTTGTATGTTTCGAGAGTAAGTTTAATCTAATTTAGTCGTTATGTCCGGTATTGTTTTATTCTTCAAAATCTGTGGCCAGAAAATCGGCGGGTTGCCGTCAGTATCTACGTCTAATTCCTCAAATTGCTTTTTTAATTGACATCTAGATTCGCTGGCGTAAAGCTTCTGTCTGCCAATCCCAAATCTATCTGACACTTTGTGAAAACGCCAATAAAACTCTCGTGCCTTCCCTTCGAAGAGCACGCTGGAGTTGCCGTAGACCAAATCAAATCGGGAATTGAGCTTCTGCCGGGTTAAGAAACCCAAGAGGATAAACTCGATATAAGAATTTATCCACACCAAGACCGTCTTGAGCTCCATTGAATCGCAGCTTCCAGCTGCTGATGATCTGTCCGATCTTATCCTGACGGTTGTTCAAATCTGCTTAAGCTTAGTATCCCCTAATTCTGGCGAACCTCTAAAGTTTTGGATAGATTCGGCTGATCTTTGTGGCACCTGTATATGTGCCCCGAAATTTACCTGTATTATTTGCTCCATCTGTTCTGTTAGCTTGGTTAGCATATCATTCTGCAGAGCCTTTATTTGTTGCGTTAATATGTTGCTGATCCCTTCTGCTTCAATGCTGCTAACTGCTTGCTTTCCTGAAGCTGGGGCTTAGCGGAGTCTCCCTTAGTCTTGCAACCAGGACAACTTCCCTTTCGACTTGATCAACTTACAACTCCTAAAAAACTATAACATAAGATAACCATTCCTAAAATAAATAAATAAAAATGTCTATCCATGATCCGAACCCTGAGATCGATATGGAATCTGTTTGGTTCTAACACGTTCCACAAGAAGATTCAGACTTCAAAATCTGAAGTTTTTTCAGTAAATCCTTTTAGTTTTATAAATAAGAAAACTATAGAAATATATTTAAATATGCAAGGATTTAAAGATGTAGAAAAAAATATGATATAAATATAAAACAAGAAAGAACGCTATAGTCGAGTTCTCCGACTATCTGATACCCGTTACTCACCTATTGGAAGTAGGATGGAGAGACTTTAACACTGACAGTTTTTGGCGGTTTGTGGTTTAACAAGGCTAATACAAAAATATCAAAACATTTTTCCAAAGTGTGGTGGGGAGCAGGTTTGGGCGGTTTGTGGGAGTTTGGGTGGGCGAGGCAAAAGAAACTTACAATACTAATAAGAAAATGAAAAAATATCAAAACCTTTTTCAAAAGTGTGGACGTGGAATTTTTGGGCGGCTTATGGGCGTTAGGGTGGCCGTAGCAAAAAGTTTTTCTGCAGATCGATAAAAAATTTATAATACTAATAAAAAAATTAAAAAATATCAAAACCTTTATGTCGTCTATGTCTCTGGAGTCTGTATGCTTAATCTCCACATTCTAGCTTTTATAGTTCCTGAGATCTCGATCTTCTTTCTTAAGGGCAGGGAAGTGACCTATCTACAATAACCATTAGGTAGCCCGCACATCAGCCAGACGCTAAGCCAGCGAACTCCAATGCTGTAGTCGCTCCACTGTCGCTACGTCAGCATATCCCACGCTGGCCAGCTTGCGGCCACAATAGAATAAAATAAAAAGTTTAGTCTTAAACTGATATTGAAATAAAACGGTTCAACAGAAATTCTCTTCGTGTTTTATTTGTATCAGAGTTATTCAGCGGCGACACTGATCCTTAAGTCGACTCAGTATTCGCGACGTGATAACGAAAGTATTATTCTAATACTTAGATGTATACCTAATATGCTCGGTATGGATTTTTTCTACCTGTTATTTACTGTTTAACGAATCTAGTATATTCTTTTACTTTACGAGTAACGGGTATAATAATTTGCATCTTTAATGTATTTTGCAAATGGGGTAAATTTTACCTTGATCTAATTGGTGCACCGAACTCAACTTTTTTCTTAAATCCAAAATAAACCAGAAAAAAGGTAGCGTTTTTTCCATATTTTATCAGTTTTGTAAATATTCGATTTGTTCGATTTGTTAAAATTTGTTGTTATTATTGGTATAATTGCTAATTTATCACCGTAGTACAAGCTTGTGCCCCTGGTCCGATAACAATAAATATAATTGTACTATAACTTAAGACGTTGATTACATACCTGATGTGCTATATGGAATATTGATGCATAAGCCGTCTGTCCCTCGAAAACTCCATTGATGAAAAGGGCATATAACGCAGTCGTCAACAACTCTTCCCCCAATACCCAAATTAGCTCCTAAATGCGGGCAATATGCATCCAGGATAAAAACGTTATCTTTTTGTGTGCGAAAGATGACTAGATCTTCCCCCAAGCACGATACACAAGTTGCTTCCCCAGCTTTAAGCTGAGACGATTTAAGAATACCATACCAACCATTTGGATAAGGGGGAGGCACATCCACAATTTTTTTAACTTTTACTTTTCTTAACCGATTTATTGTATCTCGTTTTGGATTGTATTGAATCCCATTTTCTGTTTTTCTTAAAAATGAATGTTTTTCGATGTCCAGATCCTAAAAAGTTTGAAAAAAGACTAGTTATTTATCAATTTAAAAAATTTTTTTTGCCAACTTACTGGTAAAATTATTACCAAGACAGAATGCTGTAGTCGAGGTCCCCGACTATCAGATATCCGTTACTCAGCTAGTGATAGTGCGAACGAGAAATTTTCAAAATATATTGGCATACTAATAGATATAAGAAAAACAAGATTTAATTGAAAAAACATTAAAAAAGAGAGAACGCTGTAGTCGAGTTCCACGACTATCTGCTGTGACAAAAGAATGAGCAATACATAACCGGTAAAAGAGAACAGAATCATCTGTTCGAAAACAGTTTATGAAATAAGAAAGATGACGAGATATTCAGAGATGCGAACCCACGGCTGTTATTAGGGTCGCGTTGTGCCATCCCATCCTATGATCACGCGCCTTAGAGCTCGGCTCTGGTGACCCCTTTGAATTTTCCTACGCACACGAATACATCAACTGAGTTCAGTTCACTTTAAATTTTAACATCAATGATTTATTCTTATTGTCTTTGTCCTAGGGTGATAAGCTCTATACTAATTCTTAGAATAAGGAGAGACTGGAACATTATCCTCCAGTAATTAATAGAATTAAAGAACTAGAATTTGGACAATTGGGCTAGAGTTTACTTCAATGTTATCCTCGTATCCTATGGATTCAATGCTTATGAGAATTTCGACTCTACACAATTTCATTAGTTTACTCTTAAATTCTTAATAGGCACACGCCACATTATTATTCACTAAAATTTAAAAACTTAAGTCGTATTCAAAATTTAGACTCTTTTAGTTCAATACTTTAAACAAAAATCGTTCAACTCTAATCGGAGTAACTTCATCATTTATCGTTGCGTTGGTCGCGGCAAGTTATCTTTAAGAGACGTCGGAAAATTCTTACTTTGGTTTCAACAACTCACTGTTCAATTTCATATCCAACGACGAAGATCGATCTTCCGATGGTATAATCTGAAAGAAATGAGAGATCACGCGAGCCATTTGTTCAGCACGAGAAGGTATCCTATAGGAATTTCCCTAACAACTCTCTTAATAGCCATGTAGTCGGAGCTCTTGCCTTGACCTATGCGATTAAAGATATTTCTTGAAACGGACAACTTAAATGATAGCAACTAAAATGTAAACTAAATCTATTTTTAGGCAGATATATATACGTAGGAATTCAATTAAGAACAGGCTTCATGTCCATTAGTTGTTGTCCTGGCGACCGAATTTATCAGGTCCCACTAAATAGATACAGCTCTGCTGACCGACACGGAAAGTCCTTGTCTGCTAGTCTTAAAGACTCACTGGCATTTAAATCATCAAATTATCGGAGGTATACGGCTCGAATAAAATACTGTATTTTTTGGATAAAGGCATCCAACGGCTAAACGAAGTTCCTGTTCTACAGGAGTCTAGCGAACGAAAATGTGGCTAACAGGAATCTCCTGGTCAAATATTATAGGCACACACGCGACTCTATGGCGGAGACATGGGTGCTCCCTAATGGCTGGTAGGGAGAAGACCTCACGGATTAAAACCGGCTTTGGAACTGCGGTTCCTCTTCACACAATCACTAATCAGCTACGGGCCACAGAGGCACCTCCTCAGTAGAAACTCCTCACGGCACGTTGGTGATCCCTCGAGGAGACGACTCCGAATGAAGAAGAAACTGGTCACAATTTTAATCATCCATGGTGATCCTCTTGAAACGTCCACAGGAGCTCCCCTCAGGGACTCTATCGCCGAGCGCCCGATGCAGAGCGTCTCGACAAGGTTTCTCCCCAAAACAATAAATCCGCTGCCTTGCGCAGCCACAACCTCGCTCCAGTGGCACAATGCTGAGAATACTGGCAGAAATGCCTCGCTTTAGCAACCTGCAAAGAAGGTACACCTGAACCCTAACTGTTGGCGCAAGGGGCATAGTTTGCAGCAATGTAAGCAGTATTTATTGTCGCATGAAGAACCACTCAATCTGGCATATAAATCATGACCCTTCCGCACCATCCACCAAATTTTGAACTCCGTCATAGGTCCCAAACTTGAGCTCTCAGCCATTGCCATCTATTCGCTTCGGCCGCTATCCGACTCTTAGATTACTTGAAATATGCACTTGTTTGGAAAGTCACTGCTGTTACTTTGTCTCATCGGTACACTTAACCTTTGTTTATTTGTTTTGCAGGCTTTTTTTATGTTCCTACTACCGAACAAACCAGCAAACGTCGTGTTTTCTTTTATTTTTGTAAAAACAAGAGAGTACGCTATAGTCGAGTTCCCCGACTATCTGATACCCGTTACTCAGCTAGTGAAAGTGCGAAGCAGGCTCTTCAACACTGACAGTTTTTAGCGGTTTGCGGTATTAATCTTGTAGATATGCCAAGTCCGGTTGTTCAAGTGGTCAAGCGAACAAGTAAAGTCTATGCATACAGTTGTCCGATCCGCCCTGTTCTTGTTTGAAAAAAAAAAGAAAATCCTTTTCGTTGGGGTTACAATAGCTGTTTTAAGCCGTAATGGCTGTAAGCGGATGAAATCGATGGGCATCCGAAGAGGATTTTGAGGTATAGTGTTGACTCTCTATTTCAAATGGATCCAAACAATGTGAGGAATCTTAAAACTGCCCACAAATCGGTGTGCAGGAGAGCTGCCTATCAACAGCGAAGAAGGCTGTAATGCAGGACGATTCAAGAGCGGGCAGGTGAGACGGGAAATAATGGATCATGAACCCCGGCAAAGCGGAGAAACAGTACCGTACCGGAACCGCGCTGGGCCTTTGGCTCGAGTTGGCGAAGGGTGTGGACTTTGGACAAGCAAAAAGATGACGCAAACTAACGGAACATTGGTGGACCTTGGACCTTTGACCGTAAGTCAAAGCAGAGTACGGGTGCCTGTCGTGCAGTCATGACGCGGTCGTGCAGCTGGACAGTCGAAACACATTTCGCGGAGTCAATCAGTTAGAACGCGTAAATAGTCCATGAGAAACGTATACTAAGAAAGCAGTCAGAGGAGACGCGCAACCAGTCAGTAAGACCGCGCAAACAGTCAATGAAAAACTCAGATTAAGAATCGCGCGCATCGATGCAAAATTCGTTCTAACCAACAAATAAAACATAATCATTCAAAATCACAATTACAATGGTAATGTCGTCAGCTAAGCCCACGACAACTTTTCTCCCTGGTTGCAGCCTCTGGACAGCGTCGGACAAGTCACGCGGTCGCTGCAGTAGTACGTGTGAGGAGTTAAAACTCCGCACAAATGCGGATGGTGATCGCATGAGGAGGGCCTGCCCTTGCCAGTTACGCAACAAGGCAAAGCGTAGTAACGGCAGTGCGAAGCCCGGAGAAAGAGAGTTTGGAGACTCTGGGCTGGAGAAAGAGAGTCTGGAGACTCTAGAGGAAGAGAGTTTGGAGACTCGGGAAATGGAGAGAGAGAGGGTGGAGACTCCGAACTTACTGAGAAGAGAGGGTGGAGACTCCGGACTTACCGAGAAGAGAGTTTGGAGAGTCAGCAGGCTCAAAGGCAAATAACGGGACATCGTGGATCCGGAGACTGGATACCAAAGGGGTAAACCGTTAGAGGAGGCCTATATAAACAGGCCGAACGCTGGAAGCGCGACAGTCAGTCGAGGAGAACAAGTGTACGAGTCAACAACGTGAGAACGAAGTCAGCAGAGGAGCTACAGCCGTGGTAGTCAACAAGGAGCAAGATCGCTACGTCAAGACGTTCGGGACGAGAAGGTCTCCGAATTGAGACGCAGGTAGCTGAGGTCCAGTACGACGAAGCACGAGTAGTCCTGAAGCGCCCAACAGGCGAAGCCAAACCAAGGAGGGCACAGGATAAGCGGCAGGGATTGTAGTGTAGACCGGGAGAACTCTGTAGGAGACCGCGAACTTGAACCAGGCGATCGCCTAGGTGTGTCCGTGCGATCCAAACAGGCGTGATACCTGCGCCACCAGTCCGAACCAGACGTGGGGTTGACGTGTTGCTGTTCCACTGGCGTTTGCCGTGGGGATCACAGCCGTTAGCTGCCGTAAGTCTGCGTAAGATAACAACTCTCAGCCCAAGCGACGAGCGCCCAACAACGAAGGTCCGCCACATTCAGGACGACAGGAGCGGCGAGACAGCGGAACGAGACAGCAGTATGGGTAGAAATTGGATCTATCGTCTTAAAAAGGAAGACTTTGCATATGTCGCACAGAGGTTGCGCTTATCGCTGTCAGGAAGGACAGAAGACATGCGAAAGGCCCTAGCGGAGTACTACGCAGAGACAAAACGACCCACAGCTCACAGCAGTCTGGACAGAATTGGAGGCGGCATATCCAGACAGACCAGGTCCAAGCGTAAAGGTAACAAACCCCGAGGGCGAAGACCTCATCGCAAGTCTGAGCATGGAGGAGATGCAGCGGGAAGGTCAGCGGAGGGAGACGAGCAGGGAAAGGAGGCCAAGTACAGAAAGACCCAGGCCCAGCCAGCCGGACTACGGAAAAGTGGCGAAGCAAGTTAGAGAATGGTCTTTTCGTTTTGACGGAGAAGAAAAGCCTCTCGAATTCCTGGAGAAGGTGGAGTGGTCTGCAAACACGTACGGTTTGGACCTGAACATGATTCCCCGAGCCATGCCGGAATTAATGCAGGGGAAGGCTCTGAAATGGTACATAGCAAACAACAAGCACTGGAGGACTTGGGCCGAGTTCATAGACAGTTTCCAGACGTACTTCCTGCCCAGGGGATACTTGGGCAAGAGGATGACGACAACAGAGGCTGCTGTTCTGCTGGATGTGCGGAAAAATAGGAGTCCGAAGTACGGAATGCTGCCAGAGAGCGGGAAACGGTCAGCGATCTCAGCCGCAGAGAGGCGAGCAGGGGTCGCAGGGTGCCGCCTCTTCAAACTAACTGGAAAATTAATCGAGGAGGAGCAGCAGTTGTACGCAACGGTAACGATCGGTGGGGACACGTACAAGGCCCCGATCGACACCGGGGCAACAGCAAGCCTCATAAGTGAAGAGCTGGCGGACAAGCTGGCTGCTCGTGGAGCGATTACAAGGATACGACGGCAGGTTAGGTTGGCAGATGGAAGGTGCGGCGAAATCAACGCAAAGCTCGAAATAGGAGTGGAGTTCGGCAACAGGCCACTCGTCATGAGCCTGTTAATATTACCAGGGATTGTGGATACGTTGGTGTTGGGGTGGAATTTCCTCACGCAAGTCGTGGCCGAGATAAAGTGCCCCGGGCATGAAATCCGAATACCGGCCAGAGGCAGACGCAATGGGTGGCTCGAGGAGAAGTTGTCGGTTGCAGTAGTCCAAAGATTCAAGGGGAGATCAACGCGAAGGTGGACGAACTGCTGGAGAGGGGGATGATAGAGCATTCAAGGAGCCCGTACAGCTCACCCATAGTCATGGTAAAGAAGAAAACGGGAAAATGGAGACTATGCGTGGACTTCAGGCAGATAAACGCGAAATCCATAAAGGATGCCTACCCGATGCCACGGATAAACTATATTCTCTACCAACTAAGGGAGGCGCGCTTCATAAGCAGTCTAGACCTAAAGGATGGGTATTGGCAAATACCGCTGGAAGAGTCAAGCCGGGGCTTCACGGCCTTCACGGCCCCAGGGAAAGGGCTGTTCCAATGGAAAGTTATGCCATTTGGGCCACACTCCGCGTCGGCCACATTTCAACGGGCCCTGGATCCGGTGATTGGACCGGAAATGTCGCCACATGCATTTGCGACATCATCGTGATTGGCCGCACCCTAAAGGAGCACAAGAGAAACCTCAGGGAGGTATTCCGCCGCTTGAAGAAAGCGAACCTGAAGATAAACACGAAGAAATGCCAGTTCTTCAAACAAGAACTTCTGTACCTAGGGCACCGCGTCACAAGCCAAGGGATAGGCACGGACCCAGAAAAGGTAGCAGCCATAGCCCAGCTAGAACCACCGTCATCGGTCCGAGAGCTGAGGCAATACCTTGGAGTCGCATCGTGGTACTGACGTTTCGTGCCTGACTTCGCGCGCATTGTAAGGCCACTCAACGACCTCCTCCGCAAGGGTACCAAGTGGACATGGTCAGAGGACCACCAGCAAGCCTTCGAGAAGGTAAAAGACAGATTGGTTACCGACCCAGTCTTGGCGTGCCCCGGCTTCGGGAAAACGTTCATCTTGCAAACGGACGCCAGTGACTACGGGATTGGCGCAATCCTCACACAGGACACAGAAGAGGGCGAAAGGGTCATTTCATACTCCAACCGGACCCTAAACGGAGCCGAGAAGAACTACTCAACAACAGAAAAGGAGTGCTTGGCAATTGTGTGGGCTATCCGGAAGCTAAAGCCGTACCTTGAGGGCTACCACTTTAAGGTAGTGACGAATCATATGGCGCTGAAGTGGCTGAACAGCATATAAAGCCCTTCGGGAAGAATTGCCAGACGGGCGTTGGAGCTGCAGCAGTACGACTTCGAGGTAGCATACAGGAAAGGCCAATTGAACGTGGTAGCAGACGCGTTGTCGAGGCAGCCACTGCCAGAGTCGGTCTCAGCAGAACCCGATGTGCTGAGAAGAACGCAGGACAAGGGGGCCGAATCAGAGTGCAGATGGATCAAGGAAATGCGAGAAAAGATCAAAGCACAGCCTCAAAAGTTCCCAGACTACGTGTGGGAGGGTAGCACCTTTTACAGGCAGATTCCGCATAGAGCAGGGAACGAAGATATAGTGACCTGGAAGCTATGTGTTCCGCGGCAGCTGAGGGAAACTGTCTTGCGCGAAAACCACGACTCCCCAGCAGCCGGACATGTAGGCTGTCGGAAAACGATTGCACGGCAGAGAGACGCAAGGGCCTACGTTCGGAAATGCGAGGACTGCGCAAGGTTCAAACCGAATCAGCGGCAGGCGGCGGGAAAGATGTTGACACAGATCCCGGAGGAACCCTGGGCGCCGATTTCGTCGGACCACTACCAAGATCGTAGCACGGAAACAGTATGTTGTTGGTACTGATCGACAGGTTTTCGAAATGGACGGAGTTGGTGCCTTTGCGAACAGCCACGGCGGAAACGTTGCAGAAAGCGTTCAGGGAACGCATAGTCTCACGATTTGGAGTACCGAAGGTGGTGATCACGGACAACGGTGTGCAGTTCACGAGCCGGGCTTTAAAGAAGTTCCTCAACGACATGGGGATAAAGCAGCAATTTACGGCACCGTATATCCCACAGGAGAATCCGATGGAGAGAGCCAACCGCACTGTGAAGACAATGATAGCGCAGTTTGCCGGACAGAACCAGAGGAATTGGGATGAAAGATGGCCCGAGATCATGCTTGCGGTGAATTCCAGTATTTCAGATTCCACAGGCTACTCACCGGCATTTCTGACACAAGGCCGCGAGCCGAGGCTACCGAACGCACTCTATGACAGAGAAACGCTAGGTACAGGAAGGCAACCAGAGTCACCAGAAGGAAACGCTGAAAAGATGAGAGAGGTCTTCGAGATTGTGCGGAGGAACCTAGAGAGGGTGTCCCAAGACCAAGCAAGGCATTACAACCTGCGGAGAAGGCAGTGGAAGCCGAGGATTGGTGAAGTGGTGTGGGCCAAGGATTACCATTTGTCTAAAGCGGCTGAAGGGTTTGCGGCCAAACTAGCTCCGAGGTTCAATGGACCGTACCAAATTGTGGATTTCATATCGCCAGTGATAGTGGCGAATCTCCATCGGAAGAACAAAAAGGAACGCACGGTACATGTTAGCGACCTAAAACAGCAGGATCAGGAGGAGAATGGTGACAAGAACGTGGAGTTGGATCCATCGGAGGGAAGCAGGGAAGGCATGCAGGAGAACGACAACACCTGAGAACGGACTGGGTTCAGCAGCTGTTCTAGCGTCAGGCCAAGGCGATAGTCAACGGATGCAGACTGCGAGTCCGACAACCATTACAGCGTCAGGCCAAGGCGAGAGTCAACGGCTGCGGACCGCGAGCGAACCAGAGTATTGCCGCGACAACCACTACCAGGGAAGAGTAAGGCACAAACAAAGGGAAGTTGAGAGTGACAGCACCTGAGAACGGACTAGGCTCGGCAACCATTCTAGCGTCAGGCCAGGGCGAGAGTCAACGGGTGCAGATTACGTATCTAGCAACCGTTCTAGCGTCAGGCCAAGGCGAGAGTCAACGGATACGGACCACGAGCGAACCAGAATCCTTCCTCAACAACCACCGGACCAAGGAACCCAAATACTCCCGAGGAAAGGGGAAGTGCGGTACAGCAGTACCGCAAGGCATGCCAAATAATTCTGCAGGGAAAAAAGTCGAGGATTACAAGGATGAAACGTTTTGTTTATATTCCAACTTACCGCCAAAATTTTTTGTATAGTCATCAAAGTTTAGGGAAGGGAGCGCGTCGATCACAAGGCGGTCGATCGGCACTCGATAGTGTCAATCGATGGGCAGAAACATCGGAAAAGGCAGCACATGGCGGGTCACACTATGGAAACACTATGGTCATCGAGTGGCAACGCCGCGCCATCAAAGGTTATCGGAAACAATCGAACGACGGCTAGTAGTGTGACCAGATAGCGAGAAGACGAAAACGCGGAATTCGGGAAGAAGAGTGGTGGACGAAGTAGCGTCACGGAGCTGGAAGCGTCAACGAGATCTCAGGAGTGTTCCGCGGTAGCTGCAAGGCCGGATTCTACATTTTCCCGAAGAAAGGGGGAGATGTGAGGAGTTGAAACTCCGCACAAATGCGGATGGTGATCGCATGAGGAGGGCCTGCCGTTGCCAGTTACGCAACAAGGCAAAGCGTAGTAACGGCAGTGCGAAGCCCGGAGAAAGAGAGTTTGGAGACTTTGGGCTGGAGAAAGAGAGTTTGTAGACTCTAGAGGAAGAGAGTTTGGAGACTCGGGAAATGGAGAGAGAGAGGGTGGAGACTCCGAACTTACTGAGAAGAGAGGGTGGAGACTCCGGACTTACCGAGAAGAGAGTTTGGAGAGTCAGCAGGCTCAACGGCAAATAACGGGACATCGTGGATCCGGAGACTGGAGACCAAAATGGTAAACCGTTAGAGGAGGCCTATATAAACAGGCCGAACGCTGGAAGCGCGACAGTCAGTCGAGGAGAACAAGTGTACGAGTCAACAACGTGAGAACGAAGTCAGCAGAGGAGCTACAGCCGTGGTAGTCAACAAGGAGCAAGATCGCTACGTCAAGACGTTCGGGACGAGAAGGTCTCCGAATTGAGACGCAGGTAGCTGAGGTCCAGTACGACGAAGCACGAGTAGTCCAGAAGCGCCCAACTGGCGAAGCCAAACCAAGGAGGGCACAGGATAAGCGGCAGGGATTGTGGTGTAGACCCGGAGAACTCTGTAGGAGACCGCGAACTTGAACCAGGCGATCGCCTAGGTGTGTCCGTGCGATCCAAACATGATACCGGCGCCACCAGTCCGAACCAGACGTGGGGTTGACGTTTTGCTGTTCCACAGGCCTTGGGGATCACAGCCGTTAGCTGCCGTAAGTCTGCGTAAGATAACAACTCTCAGCCCAAGCGACGAGCGCCCAACAACGAAGGTCCGCCACATTCAGGACGACAGGAGCGGCGAGACAGGGGAACGAGGCCGGTGGACAATCCATCCAGCACCAAGGCCGGATAATCAGATTCTTTTGTAAGTCCAAGCACAAATAAAGATCCAAGAACGTAACTGCGAGTGTTATTACTGTTATTACGTTATTCTATAAATTTGGTGCGACGAACGCACAAACTCTACTGAGCTAGCCGCACGTATTCCGTAGCGAGCAGACAAACAAACATACATACGCTACGATGCCTCCTTGTGTTTGTTTGGGAAAGTTGTTAAAACCGTTAACGAAAGCTCCTGTGTGCGCCAGCATTCCTATTTTCACAACGATTTTGGATTCCACCAGGTCCTGGATCTTTAATGGCATATTCCTGGTGAGCTTGGGCAGTACTGCAGAGCTGTCTTCTACGTGGCTTGTAAGCTCTTGATTGCCCCCTTAGATGCTGTCGTCTCGCTTTTGAGCAGGGACTTAATTTAGTAGATTGGTTGCCGGTGGCGGTGATGGCTCCTCGGTTTTTTCACATTGGCCCTAATGAGGGCTGCCATGAGTGCTACCCACCACGCTGGTTTCTGCATTGTCGGCGGTGCCAGGATTTATCTCGGTGGAGAGACTTTGGATGGAAGTAGGGTTGTGGTAAGCCGTGTTTCTGATGTGTCGCAGAATATTGCCGTGTGGATCCTATCCGTGTTAATTACATCCTCAGGCGCAAGCTACTACAGAATGCTGGTCCACTAGGAACCGCTCTGGTTTAGCTAAATGTGTGTTTCGGAGAGCAACGTCCACCGATGCATAGGCTTCCTGTAGTGTTCGCCTGAGCACCATTTTCCCGCCCAGGCATGGAATATTCGTGCCCATTCAAAATTGCTGCGAATTCTTCAAAACAAATCCAGGGTTGTCAATGGCCACTGCAGAAGTCCAAGATTATTTTTTCTTCGAGAAATTTTGTGGTTCTTGGGTTATTTACAAATGGCAACTGCGAGACCCGACATACTCTCCCCCGTTGAAAGCAGACGCGGCTTATTCAGTGCTCGCTTCGTCGATCCTGCTGCTGTATTGTCCATCGTGACGCTGATTGAATTTTGGTCACTGACTCCAACGAAAACGTCTCTAGCTGTCCATATACTCAACGAAGGCCATCTTGGTTAACAGAGTGTAAAAGCCAGACACGTAAGCTAGATGGCTGTCCTGATCTCATAGTGGGCGGAGATTTTCCATGAGAGGCTTTTGAAAAACTCTTTTGATGAAACTCTTTGTCCGCGAGCTTAAGATTTTTGGGAATGTTCCAGTTGCAAATGTTAATGTCTAAGCAGGGCTTACTTTGTATAATATTGGTGGCAGCATTGACGTCGGCCGAGTAGTTACACGTTCGAGATCGCATTGAAATGTTTACTGACGAACCATCTGGCACTTTTAAGGTGCAGCTCAGATCCAGAGTCGAGCAGGGCACGGCCAGGAAGGAAGATTCTTGAACGGTTCGTCACTAATACGGTGGCAGTGGCTAGGAGCGCAACATCTTTAATAAGATCCTGTGCAAGAAGAGCAGCAGGTGTTTCAGGCAATTCAGAGTGCTATACGGCATGATGTGAGTCAGAAGCAAGGGTTTCTCCAGCCTGCGATCTTTCATGAGGAGAAGGCGAGGCCTACATTCCCAGATGAAGCTGAGGATTTAAGCGCACGACAACATCATCAAATTTCCCACTCAAATCGCTTTTAGTTTCATCCAAATTAAGCTTTTAAAGCTCGCTCCGAAATGTTTTTTTGCAGATTATCGATCAGCTCTAACCTCACATGATGAACGGATTCGTCAAGCGAAGTTAACGCAGAACTTGATAAAGAATATGCTAAAGGTTCCACTCTATTATATATTGCAGTCACCTTGCGCCTCAAAAATGTCACCCAATTTGCATCAGCGGTAACGTTTCCACAATTTTCAGCAGTCATGGCAACAGCACAACAACAATTTTTGAAGAATTAGCGGCAGCTTCCGTTACTTGGCTTTAGGGATCACTGCCTTTAATTTTTTATTATTGTAGATAAATATTTTTTATGCACAAATCACTTATCAGAAGTAACAGCGAATTAAAGTTTAAGCCTTAAGCAGATTTGTATGACTGCACTATAATTGTTTACGCACAAATCACTCATGAGTAACAGCGAATAAAAGTTGAAGCTTTAAATACCTTTGTATAATTTGCACTACACATTGTTTATGCATAGATCACGTCGGGGTCACCAAAATGTTGAGCATTTTTATTAGTTTTTTTTTTCAAAAAAGAGATGCTAAGCTAAAGGTGTAGATGCGAGAGTAATAAAAACAATACAGAACGCTATAGTTCCCCGACTATCTGATACTCGTTACTCAGCTATTGGAAGTGCGAAGGAGAGACATCAACACTGACAGTTTTTGGCAGTTTGTGGGCGTTAGAGTGGTCGTGGCAAAAAGTTTTTTGGCAATTCGATAGAAATTTACAAGACTAAAACAAAAATGAAACAATATCAAAAAGTTTTTTAAAAGTGTGGGCGTGGCAGTAATGGGCGGTTTGTGGGCGTTAGAGTGGGCGTGGCAAATCGACAAACTTGCGCTGCGTCTATGTTTTTGGAATCTGTATGCTTAATCTCAGCTTTCTAGCTTTTGTAGTTCCTGAGATCACAGCGTTCATACGGACGGACATACAGACGGACAGACGGACATGGTCATATCGACTCGGCTATTGATCCTGATCAAGAATATATATACTTTATATGGTCGGAAACGCTTCCTTTTGCCTGTTACATACTTTTCAACGAATCTAGTATACCCTTTTACTCTACGATTAGCGGGTATAAAAAGGTAGAGCGCGAAAGGGAAGAGCTTAGATGCTCACGCAACTGATAACAAAGATAAGGCTGTTAGACTGTGTCTCCACAGCTGTCATGTTTACAAATAACATAGTTAGGAATTTCTGGCAGCTGAAAGACCCGAAAGCTATGATAATTGAAAACTTTCTGCCACGATTGTTTTTCAATTTTATATCAGCTGAAAGACCGTCAGACGCTATATGGACTTGCTTTTCCGGTAGTCGGGGGGGAGTTGAATTCTCAGTAGCCAGTGCCCCGTTTTGCAGTGTGCGGCGTCAGCGTTGAGGTTGGCTGTAGATCTGCTACTTGACCTTTGGCACCTGTTTGATGGCAAGGATTCCCAACGGCAGCCCGGAAAATGTGTGATCGTTTGTCTATTCACGAAGCGCACCAGCGCTGGGGGTGCAAGGAGTCTATGGCGGTGCTTCGCTTCTGGATTGGGCTTGGACCGGATTGGCCGCTTTTCAGCACAGCCGGTACACTTGGTCTGAAGTAACACATTAAAATAACAAGTTGCGTAACGGCCATATATTGGTTTTGCACTATGCAGCCACTTTATTTGGTAGTGAGTATGTGTGCATACTTACAATTGAAAATTTCTTATTTTAGCGAAATTTAGCACATTAACTAGTAGGACTGATATATATGTATATACTAAATATGGTCGGACACGCTTCGTTTTACGTGTTAGAATATTTTCAGCCCACTCAGTTCGAGTTTGACTTTCGTACTGACCAGACGTGTCTCCGCAAGTGTTTATTCGCGCGTTATCTCTAATCACAGTTAACCAAAAAGTTACGAACCAAAAATTAAAACAAAGAAATAAAAAAAAACAGTTCCCATACAGTTACGCTATCAACAAATTCGGTCCGAACCAAGGTTTCTAATTATAAAACGTAAAGACAATGAATCTATGGAAAATGTTTCACCGTTTTTGATAAAAAAAAACAAATTGACTTTACCTGTAATGGAGAAGTTATATTTGCTAAAAAGACAGGTGACGGGAATCTTTTGGCTAAAACCAAAAATGGCTTCCAAGCATTTAAACTACTAGGATTTAAAATCATGGAAGGGCTCGAAAATGAAGTTTCGGAACACTCAACGCTCAATACCACAAAAGGTGCTATTTACTCTAATGATTTACGACCCCTTACTGCAGAAGAAATAAAAAAGTAATTAAAAGCACAAAACATATGTGAGGGCGGTTTTAAACCATTTTCAAGAATTCAAGATTTCGATTTATTATCTAAAGCGATAACTAGTGGAGTTCCAGGTAATTGATATGGCAGCCCTACCACTTTGTCTAGGATAAGTAATTAACATTTCCTAACGCGAGATCACCCGAAAGGCAACTCTGCGGCTGTTAAAAGCTTACCGCCTTTTTTTTTTTTTTTTTTACATCTTCAAACAAAAGAGCAAAAACAAAAAAATAAAAGCAAATAAAAACAACAACTATGAGTTAGAACGACGTTCGCGCTCAGCGTCAACGCGAGCAAGACGACCGCCGGCTCTCATTACAACGAAACAACGCGTACTTCTCATACGTCTCCGCGACTTCTGCAGACAGCGAGCGGTCAATCACCCCTAACCCGACGAATTTACTTTTGCCAACAACTCAAGAAAGAGCGCGTTCTTGCTCTCCCTCATTACTAGCTTCGTCACAAAACCCGCAAGCACCAAACACTTGCGAAATTTCTTTACGCTAGCCTACGGTGACTAGTACTGTGACAACAACAACCACTGCAACTGCAATCACAACAACAACTGGAACGGTATCATCGGCTTGCTCAATTTCGTCAACGCAAGTACTTGCTCGCCCTGAGCCAGCGATCAAAACAAAAACGCAACTCAACGGTTCCGCTGTGCTAGCAGAAAACCAAAACATAAACAAGAACGCCGGGTCGACCATACAGACTGGAATGGAACGCTACATAACAATTAAAAGAAAACTCAGCCCTCAAAATAATAAAAATCAACAATCCGAAAATAAGGCAAAAATTACACGAGACGATGTCACTAATAAAACGCCAGCAAACACCAACAGATTTGAGCTTCTGGCAAATTCTACTGCTGAAAGTGTACAAACGGCAAAGCCATCCAAAGAGGAACCTAAGAAGGTTAAGCCTCCTCCAATATACATTCGCGAAAAAAGCTCAAGTGCCTTAGTGAACAAAATAGCGACATTAATAGGAGAAAACTCGTTCTACATAATCCCCCTAAGAAAAGGGAACATTAATGAAACAAAAGTTCAAACTCACACCGAGGCTAGCCATCGTATCCTAACCAAATTCCTGGACGATGCAGGAAAAAACTTTTATACATACCAACTAAAAAGCGCAAGGGGCCTATAGGTTGTTCTCAACGGGATTGAGGCAACTGTTTCGACCACTGAAATCGTAGAAGCGCTCAAGGAAAAGAACTTTAATGCAAAAATGGTCATGAACATACTTAACAAAAATAAGAATTCACAACCAATGTTTAAAACCCAGTTCCTATCCGAAAAAAAAAATAATGACGTCATGCTCCTCTCCGAGACACTGAATAGACAAACCTGCCCGCCATGTACCCTAAACAATACACTCATCCCACAATCAGACGTAGTAACATATCTCGGGGTTCACCTAGATAGACGCCTCACCTGGCGGCGACATATAGAATCTAAAAGGACTCATATGAAGCTTAAAGCAGGCAATCTCCACTGGCTTATTAATTGCAACTGTCCGCTTAGTATGGAATACAAAGTACTTCTGTACAATACCGTGCTGATACCGTACCTACGCAGCGAAAGCATCCATAGAGACCTCAACATAAACCTCGTCAACGAGGAAATCCAGATGAGAAAGAGTAAACATCAAGCAAAGCTCGCCGCACACGAAAATCCTCTCGCGAAGTCGCTCACGCGTGTATGTAGTCACAGCAGACTATAGCGCAAAGATTCTCCAGCCCAGCAAAGAAATCCTAGGGCCGTCTCTAACTAATACAACTATTTAATATTGTACTTAAACTAATTTATATAATAAGATTTGAATAATTATTGTTAGTCTCATAATAAGAGAAGATCCAATTAATAACGCAATAAGTTAAAAGAAAACAAGAGAGAACGCTATAGTCGAGTTTGTGGGCGTTAGAGTGGGCGTGGCCAAAAGTTTTTTGGCGAATAGATAGAAATTTACAAGACTAATACAAAAATGAAAAAATATCAAAACATTTTTCAAAAGTGTGGGCGTGGCAGCTCTGGGCGGTTTGTGGGCGTTAGAGTGGGCGTGGCAAAAAGTTTTTTTGCAAATCGATAGAAATTTACAACACCAATGCAAAAATGAAAAAATATTAAAACATTTTTCAAAAATGTGGGCGAGGCAGTTTTGGGCGGTTTGTGGGCGTTAGAGTAGGCGTGGCAACCTGAATCGACAAACTTGCGCTGCGTCTATGTCCCTGGAGTCTGTATACTTAATCTCAACTTTCTAGCTTTTGTAGTTCCTGAGATCTCGACGTTCATACGGACGGACAGACGGACGGACAGACGGACGGACAGACGGACATGGCCAGATCGACTCGGCTACTGATCCTGATCAAGAATATATATACTTTATATGGTCGGAAACGCTTCCTTCTGCCTGTTACATACTTTTCAACGAATCTAGTATACCCTTTTACTCTACGAGTAACGGGTATAAAAAAAAATTGTCGGCATCAGTTCGGTCTCTTGTTATACATTTCCTAACGCGAGATCACCCGAAATGCAACTCTGCGGCTGTTAAAAGCTTACCGCCTTTATTGTCGGCGTCAGTTCGGTCCCTTGTTATACTGATCTGAATTAAGAAAGACGTATAACGTATTGCTTGTGCGAATTTAATTAAAATCGCGTGTTCAACAAGTCACGTGCAAATCGTAAAGACCAGCTGAAGCACCGATTCAGACAGAATCTGGTGATACTTATTTTGAACTAAATCAAGTATGTGGATTCTGTACAGTTTGGGATCAGCCTTCTAATTAAGGTTATTAATGGACACAGGCATTGAAATTCAAAACTGGGCACGAGCGAAGTCCTCCGTTGCATCTAAGGCGTCACGTGCACACCCCAGCGGACGGCGCATTCCACATGCGGATCATCATGTGGGCGGAATCTGCCCACACCGCGCTGATCGATGTCTGCGACATGTGATCGTTATAAAAATTTTTAAATTCAATTCAATTTCGGTAGCATTCGGTTTAAGGTTGAAAGTTGGTTAAGCCGAACATTAGATGTAGCTTTAACGTGTACGTATTGTTGGACTTCGAGCCTGTAGAGAGCATTTCTTCATAAAATCTCTATTAACGCAAAAATCAACCTAACATCGGACGTCATCAGGCCTGCTGACTTCGTGAGATCTTTCGTAAGTACGGCATAGCCGCGATTATTATTATAATTCCTCCAGGAACTAGCGTCCGACAAATTACACGTAGCTTGAATATTAACGTGAAAATAGTAAATATCGATTAGAATTAAGCGACAAATAATGGAATAAATTTTTATATAGTATCGATAGTTTTGAAGCAACGATTTAAATTTGAAATTCAATGATGAACGCTTTTATTTTATTTTTATTATTACTAAGTTACTAGAACTTATTCAACGATTAATAATTAAATGGGGATAATCACAATGGAGATTAATATGACTTAGTAAATATATAGAAGGTCGCCTGAGGGAGGAACGGTTTACAACAAAGGGGAATTTTTTGACGACGTATATTTGGACGGTGGAAATCGAGACTGTTTGATATTGGATTATCTCAGAATACTCCTCCTTTAACCAGACAATATTTTTAAAAACCCTAGGATTAGAATCAGTGTACAAAGTTGAAAAGAAGGATAACCTCACCTAGCTTGAAATTGTTGTAAACCGTATCCAAACAAGGCCAAACCTTTATCATGTAAATTTCTTTAATATCGTCATTTCAAGAAAATTTTTTTGTACCAATATGCCTATTACAAGAAGCAGCGACAACCATGCAGTTAGAAATCCTGAATGCACCATTTGTAACGATACAGTAGCTGGCGAAGTTCCGATCATTGAAACCACCTCTTGTACCAATTCGCCTATCTGTTATTCTCAGGACCAACTTTAAAATTCTACTCGCGCTCTCATCGACATTCGGCTGATAGAAATTGGATTAATCTGTGTACCCGACTCAGAGAAAGATACCAACATCAACGCTGTACTGACCAACTTAAACTTTACACTGCAATAACTCTTCAAGATACCCTCGCCCTAATTTATAGCAGCTTTTGTATAACCAAAAAAGTGAGAGAATTGTCTTAGACCAATCAGGACAGAATATGATCTTGGGATTGTACAGTTAGGGAAAGGAAAGCCTATAGCAGTGACCACCGGCATGCAGCTTTCCAGAGCTTAATTCATTATCAGATAAAACCTCTTGGCGAACGCTCACAATTTTTGACGCTGCCCAATTAAACACCACATACACGTGGTGATATAATTTAATTATATAAATCCAATCCAAAACGAGAGGGATATTTAAATAAATTTCCGTGTGTGATTTGTGTGAAAGTGGAAAAAGGTAAACAATACGATATAGTGAGTGCCCATTTCTAACTCAGTTTTCACAGGGATTCGACCCCAAGGCGTAAAGAAGGTCAAGGCCTATATAAGGGCATTTGGTTGCCCCCGTCTCGTCGACCCCCGCATAAGCTCATTGTTTAAACCCAGTTCGCTCCGACATAACCTTCAGCCAACAAGTTACGCAACCGGCCACCTGCCGAATGATAGCTGCCCAAATATATTGGAAGACTAGAGCTCATCCAGATTATTCAGCTGTGCAGAAGCTTCGACGGGCGGATCGGATTTAATTATATTTGGACATTATCAACGTTACGCAGTGAGGATCACCTCATATGACCAGCGGAGGTCTAACTTAGTGATTTTCCGTCTTATCGCAGCGCAGCATAGCTGCCAGCGGTCTCCTAAGGTCTTATTGCTGCAGAGCTGCAGTTGCATTTCGGTGTTTTGTTTTGATTCTTGATGTTCTTTTGTATTGCAATTAATAATGAATTAAATACTCACAGATTGACGGAAATTTTGCCATTTGAATAGGAATTTAAATTAGGACCCTTTAAATTTTACCTACAGCTCGACAATGTCAACGTGAGCTTGGGCCCAACTTTACACACATCATGGAGTGGATATTTAAGGTGAGTACTAAAAAACAATAACTATAAAAACATTATTATAAATTACCTAAATTAAAGTTCTACAAAATGCCACTCGAACGTCTAAATAAAATAAGATCTGCATTTGGCTAAGGATTGTATAATCATATTTGCTACTTATACCCGTTAATCGTAGAGTAAAAGGGTATACTAGATTCGTTGAAAAGTATGTAACAGGCAGAAGGAAGCGTTTCCGATCATATAAAGTATATATTTTCTTGATCAGGATCAATAGCCGAGTCGATCTGGCCATGTCCGTCTGTCCGTCCGTTTGACTGTCCGTCTATCTGTCTGTCCGTCCGTATGAACGATGAGATCTGAGGAACTACAAAAGCTAGAAAGTTGAGATTAAGCATACAGACTGCAGAGACATAGACGCAGCGCAAGTTTGTTGATTCATGTTGCCACGCCCACTCTAACGCCCACAAACCGCCCAAATCTGACACGCCCACACTTTTGAAAAATGTTTCGATATTTTTTCATTTTTGTATTAGTCTTGTAAATTTCTATCGAATTGCCAAAAAACTTTTTGCAATGCCCACTCTTACACTTAATGCCCAAAACTCCATTACATTGCAAATTTGTAAGAGTGTAAGATTTCAAGGAGTGGCATATGACGTCAGAGACAGCCAGCCGATGACGTAATAGATCGGAGCATCGACTTTTTGGCAGACGCTAACAATATTTAAAACTGCAAAAATGCTTAAAGCGATATTTTGTGCACAAATAAAATATTTGTATTATTAAGTACACCCTTTGAAATATGATTGTTCTGCCTCCACGAAATAAGCCCAATATCAATATCTGTTTAAATATTATCTTATTATATAATTTTGATCGGAGCAATGCTTTATCTAAGTAGCTGATACATATGTATATCTAAGTAGCTGATATATGATGCTAAATAAATGAAATCATATGTTTTGCCTTTCTTTCCCACTTTGCAATAATTTAATATACATATGTATATTGAAAAGATATAGTGTTGAAAAGAATTTTAGTGTTAAATCTCGCTCTTAGCTTCTCTCTCTTAGGGCGCTTTTCCACGTTATTTACAAGTGCGTGGCAGGTGAATGTAAGAGAGAGAGAGAGACGTCTATGTTGACACTTTGAAAATAGAAATCGATGAGCACTCTTTATAAAGAGAGAAACTCGGTTTTTGAACAAATATAATATTATCAATATGTGGCATTTTTCCTTTCTGACCTTTTATTTATCTTCTTTTACTATAGTAAAATATATGTCTAAACTATTCCCTTTTGGTAAGACAAAAGTAAAATTCTAAAAGCTTGAAGTCTGTTTTCTGGCAGGCGCTACAATCATTAGGCAATCATAGGTTATGGTAACTTGGCTTTTCTCAGGTACTCTTCAATAACTGAATATATATTGATCCAGTGTTGAATAGAATGTAATTTTAATAAGAGCATTGCTCTTAGAAAATGTTAAATCTAAATGGAAGAACACGCTCTTAGCTTACGGTGCTTTCCCGCGCTTTTCTTGAAAAAGTAAATAGTAAAAGAAAAGATAGAAGAAGTCAGTCAGTCGAAGACTAAATTTTGCTATAACAACATCTTTTTAGAGCCGAGTGCGATTTTTAATCGATTTTTCCAGATTTAAACGTTTTTTTGCCAACCAATAAGTGTTAAGCTCCTTTTTGAACGTAAAGATTCGATTTTTTAATAAAAAGGTGCATACATTAACGTAAAATTAGATTTTTAAATTATAACGCGATCGTGAGTGCTGTCGCTGCTTCGATTGACGTCGCTGCCGTTTGGCCCGCTGCTGTCTCGTCGCTGCGCTCATTGATAAGTATCAAATTTGTAGTTAATTTTTCTTTATTTTTATATCGCCCACGCTTTTCTACCCATATTAATATAAGAACTGAGCCTTTTTAAAGGCTTACTCTTATATTTTTATCCATATACGTATTCCGCGTATATAAACATAATAGTACTAAAAGTTTAAGTCTTTATAAATATAAGAATTATACTTTTTAAAATAATAATTTTTATATTTCTATACATACATATTTTACATATTTACACGTATTTGTTTAATAGTGCTGCAAGCGTTAGTCTAATACTAGTTCTAATACTATTAATTAAATTATATTGATATTTTAAATAATAATATAAGCTTGATTCTTTTTAAATACTTATTCTTATATTATTATTTTTCTGTTAAGTATTTTTTCTGTGTTCAATAAATAATAATTTCTAAATATTTGATATATATATTTATAAATATTTTATTAGGTCGTCTATATAATTCTTAGCAATGCCTCGTCTAAATAGACCCACTGCTTCTCAACGTGCAAGAAGGTGAAATAGGATAAATAGGGAAAATGAAGGCTATTCAGAGGTGGAGAGGGTGGCAAATACAGTATCTCAGAGTAGGCGTAGGGAAGACTCGTTAGTCAGGAATGCAGAACAGGGCGTTAATACAGTGTCGCGAAGGTCGAGACGCTTGAATCGTCCTGTTCGTGCGCTTGAGCAAGAATCTAACTTTCAGTCTTATTCTCAAAGGCGGTAAGATCCTGCTATTCGCGCAGCTGAACAAGCATACTCTGCGACGCTTTCAAATGCGTATAGACTCCGCGATTCGTGAGGTTGAATAAGCAGCCGATACTCGTCGTCGTTCTGAAAGACGGCAAATCACCGAGAATCGAGCTGCTGAGCCAGCAGCCAATACTCGACGTCGTTCTGCAAGGCGACAAAATAGCGAGAATCGAGCGGTGGAGCAGGTTCAAAATACTGCTGGCCATAGCGAAAGGCGCTTGGATCCTGCTCTTCGCGCAGTTGATCAAGCAGCCGATCAAGCAGCCGATTCTGAAAGGCCACAAAATATAAAGGGCTATGGAGCCGGAACAAAACACTGTCAACCATAGAAGAAGGCGCTTGGATACCATGTATCGCGCGCGTGAGCAAGAAACAAATACCCTGCGTCGAGCACTGGCAAGAGATACACAGGAACGCTTATTAGAAAGAGAGCGTGATAGGGCTAGGGCCGGTAGGGATCGCAGGGCAGTCGAGCAGGCGAGAAACACACTTGCTCGAAAAAGCGCACGATTAGCTGCTCGAAAAGCAGCGATCGATGCAATTAGAAATATAAGTCAAAGAGTTAGTCAGTATAGAAGCCTTAGTGCTAATAGGGAAGTAGAAAATCTTCGGAATGCACTTCGAAGTCAGGAGATTAGACTTGATATAGCTCAGGAAAATAGGACTATTAGAATCAATCATTAGAATCTATTGAAATAAAAGCTCACATAGCTACATTCAATAGGAATGTTAAGCTTGGCCCAGATCAGATTTGCTTTTGTTGCAAAGGATTGTGGTTCCCCAAGCAAATAAGTAAGCTTTCTAGGTCGTATCTGGAAAAACATTGCGAGTTCAGGGAAGAGATATTCCAAAATGTAAGACATCTTGCTTTCACTGGTAATCTTTTCAAGTTTTGCAAAACTTGTCACAGCAACATTAAAGCCGGCCGAAAGCCCAAAGGGGCCATTTGAAATGGCTTAGATTTTCCAGAAATTCATAACACTTTGAGGGGCCTAACTCCCTTGGAAAAACAACTGATTTCACCTCCCCTTCCATTTATGATTATTTAGTCAATAGGTCATGAGCGTCAAAGTGCTATCAAAAGAGCAGTTGTTAATGTCCCTTTTCCAGTAAGCAATATCGTGACGTCTCTTCCACGAGCTTTCAATGAAGCAGAGGTAATTCAGCTCCACCTCAAACGAAGAATGGAATACGGACATGATTTCATGTCAGAAACCATACGGCCTGCCAAAATTGCTGACGCTATTAGGTATTTAGTTAATACTGAGCTTTATAAAAAGCACAATGTGTTAGTTAACGAGCAGTGGATCTCTGACTTCACATCCGATACTGTTCCATTCGTAGCATCTCAAGCTGATGTAGCCTTTGTAGAGGGACAACTAGCCATCCAGCAGGGGGATGAAAATTCGGAGGCGCGTAATTCGGATCAGAATACAGAAGCCGAAGAACTAAATCCTGCAGGTCAAGAAACTTTGCTTGAGAATAACCAGACACATAATGTAGGAATGACGAGAATTACAATAGCTCCAGGTGAGGGCCAAAAGCCTCTCGACGTAATTCTCGATGCTAATTCTGAAGAACTGGCATTCCCTAGCATATATGCTGGCATTAAAAGACCATCTTCAGAAAGCTACACAACCATAGTTAGATCTGAACTTAGGAATGTAGATAGACAAGGTTGTCGAACTGATAAGTTATTGTTCAATTATAAGAAGTTGGAATTATTAAAAATTCGAAAATATATTAGAACCAGTGCCATTACAGCTGCTAATGTCCTAAATGAAGATTTTATGGGCAACATCAAATGTCATGATGAGGATATAGGATCCTTAGGGATATTCGCACGTCTCCTGCTCACTGGGAAGATGAGAAGAAAAAAGTCATGGTATGATTCGCCAATTTGGGCTGCCAACTTTTTTCATAACTTTATCGGCCGCTGAAACTAGGCTGTTAGTACTGCTCAAGCGCAATGTAGATAGGGTTAATATAAATGAAGAAGAAGCTTCAAACTTGCAGTTTAGGGAAAAGGCGCGCCTTATAAGAACAGACCCAGTGACGTGCGCTAGATATTTTGATTATAGATATAGAGAAGTTTTAAAACTTATGAAAAAGCCTGGGGGTGTCTTTGGAAGTAATTTCGTTACTACCTATTACTGGCGAGTTGAGTTTCAACAGAGAGGTTCGCCTTATATTCACGGCATGTTTTGGCTGAAAGATGCCCCAAAAGTGGATTTAAACAATGAAGAGTCTATGCGTACTGTAATAGCCTTAATTGATCAGTTTGTAACTGTGGATGTTACAAACCCAGATTTGGCTCCGTATATTGAATACCAAAAACAAAGGCACGGGCAAAAAGTGCGGGGACAATCTATTTGTCGTTTCGCTATACCATACCCTCCAATGCCCCGGACGGAAATATTAAATCCACTTCCCTAAGCAACTCAAAATTCTCTTCATCACGAAAACTTAAAAAAAATTCGAGATTTTCTACTTCGCAATCATGCAGAGACATGATTAGCCATTTAAGCATATTTGAAAATTTTCTTTCTCACAGTCATGTGAGTTACGAGGACTACATTTATGCTATTAGGTCTAGTTTGAAAAAACCACAGATTTTTCTGAAGAGAAAATTTGCGGAAATTCAAGTAAATGCTAATAATAAACACATTCTTTCTATGCAAAGGGCAAATATGGATATCCAGTTAATTTTGGACTCTTTTGCTTGCTGTAACTACATTATTAATTATAATAACAAATCCCAACGGGGTATTTCGAAGTTAATGCGAGAAGCAGCTAATGACATTAGAAGAGGCAATTCAAGCATTCGACAAAAGCTACAGTATCTCGGTCACAAGTTTATTTCAGGCACTGAGATATCTGCTCAGGAAGCCGTGTATTGTTGTCTGGGAATGGCGTTGTACGAAGCAAGTAATAAGTGCGTTCATATCAACACCTTCCCTCCAGAATAACGAGTTCGTATGCTTAGACCTACACGCGACCTTCAAAATATGCCTCAGAATTCAACTGACATATTTCTGAAAGGATTGCTGGATAGATAAGAAGAAAGACCAGATTTCCATGAAGGCCTGTGTTTAGCCGATTTTTCTGCAAATTATGAGTTTTGTAAAAGCCGTAGGAGATATATATTTTCCGCTCCGAGATGGAAGCGTCTTTATAAGGGAAAGAAATAGGGCGAGTATTATTAGGTATAGGCCATTTAATATTAATACAGATAGGATAAACTATTTTAGAACACTAGTAAGGTTTTTTTCTCCGTGGAGAAACGAACAGGTAGATTTGATTCAAAAAAATTGCGAGGAATTTTACAATGAGAATGAGGAGGCTATTAAAGCCAACTTTAAAAAGTATAATGCCATTGATAGTTTAGAAGACGCGCTTAGAAGGGCCATGGAAGCCGATAATATAGAAGAAAATGAAGAAGAGGAGGGCGAACCTAATGAGGAGTTTAGGGCATTAGCTATTCCTGAAATATCTTCTCAAATTAATGTTTTAAACTTAAACAACAGTTTGTTAGATGTTGATCCGCATAGCAATATCCGGGTAATAAAGCTTCCGCCACTTATATCGCCATTAAACTTAGCCAATTTAGTTAGATCTCTAAATTTGGAGCAAAAAACTTTCCTTACTCATGTCTTGCATAATGCAAGGACAAATCGAAACTTTTATGAGTTCGACGGTGGCAGAGCAGGTGTCGGCAAAAGTAGATTAATATCAACATTATTTCAGTCCCTATCCAAGGAGTATAATGGTAGAGTAGGATGCGACCAAACTGCGGTAAAAATTTTACTATGTGCTCCCACAGGCAAAGCTGCTTTCGGAATCGGAGGATCCACTCTTCATTCCATGTTCTCTCTCCCTGTAAATCAGGCTGGGTCCGCATTTAGAAGTTTAAGCCCTGATTTGTTGAATAAACTTCGTTCAAGATTTATTGATCTTAAAATTCTTATAATAGACGAAATTTGTATGGTCGGTGCAACAATGTTTTCTCATTTGGACTCTCGCCTAAAGCAAATTGTTTCTAATGTTGAAACCCCTTTCGGAGGTATTTCGGTTATCGTATTCGGCGATCTTAGACAATTGCGGCCCGCATGTGATTGCTGGATTTTTCAGGCCCCGTCGCATGATCCATACAGCGCTATATTTGGATCGTATCTGTGGAGTCCTTTTAGGTTTTATGAACTCACAGAGATAATGCGAGATCTAGAATTTCCGATGAAAGTCAAATTCCAAATGACTCAATTCACCTTTTTACAAGTAATCAGGACACAGATCGGTACAATAGGGAGAAGCTTAACTCGATTCCCACTGCACAATTTCTCTCAGAAGCTATAGACTCAGTTAAGTCTGCTCAAATAAGCTTGGAGCAGAGGAACAGATGTCTGGAACAAGCTAGGTCCCTAAAAACATCTGAGACACAAGGATTATGTACCTCGCTCACTTTAAAAACCACTGCCAAATATATGATGACGGTCAATGTAGATACATCAGATGGTCTCGTAAACGGAGCCACTGGTGTTCTTAGAGAGATAGGCTTCAGTACGTCCAACACACCAGATCTTCTTTGGATACAATTTTTAGATAAAAGCATAGGAGTAAATGCGCGTTCCAAGCGCAGAAATTGTGAGGAGGCTTCATCGACGCCAATTTTGAAAACTGTAAAAAGTTTTCAAATTAATTCTAATTAGGCAACTACAATTGACCGAAAGCAGTTTCCAGTGGTTCCTCCAGAAGCAATTACTATTCATAAAAGTCAAGGAACAGTAAAGTGGTCATTCACACTAACTCCAGCATGCAGAGAGCTGCGCTGTATGTAGCCTGTAGTAGAGCCACAAGTGCGGCAGGTCTTTTCATTATTGGACCTTTTGTCCCCCCAAGATCCGCTCAGGATTCAGTTTCAGAAGCAGAGCTCCGAGAATTGCGTTCCACTAAGCTACTGAATACCCATTTCGATTGTTTAATCAATAGTCCGAACCTTCATATTTTTTTCCATAATACGGAAAGTTTACACTGCCACATTAGCGATGTTTGTTCCGATCGTCTAATGCTTAGGTATTCTCTCTTGTGCTTCGTTAAAGCATCAACATACTCAAATAAGGTTTATGAAATTCCTGGCTTTACCACAGCAGTGAGTAGATTGCCAGTCAGTAGCTAGGGGAGCCCCACCAAAAAGAGGCATTCTCGTTTTTATTCGAAACAAACTATTTGAGAATGTTAGTCTTTGCTCAAGTGGTCGATTTTTTTCAAATCTTTCAAATTTAGCCTCTCCAGTGTTTGAGTTTGCTATTCTTAAGTACCGATCTTTAGGGATTCTTGTTTTATATAAAAGTCCGAACTATCCCTTAATAAAGTTTGAAACTGAATTTAAGGAGTTATTTCAGCAGCACACATTTTTAAATAGTAATTGTTTAAAGTTAGGAGATTTTAACTTGTGCCTCCACTCCATCTCTGGCTGCTGCAAGCAAATTTTCGATTTTTTAGTAAATGTAAAGGGTTTTAGTTCGTTGCTAGATTTCAATTCGTCTACAACCAATTGATATTGATTGGGCGTTTTCAAATATTTTCGATAATAGTTACCACAGTGGTATAGTAGTTAGCGTTAGGGAGGCAGATTAGGTTTTGTAGTTTTTTATAAAAACTAAATAGGTATATAAATAGGTATAAAAAAAAACAAAAAAAGGCTAAAAAAAATAATTTATATTTTTAAATAAGTATGATAATTTTATTTATTTTTTTTTTAGTTATTAGATGTATTTGTTATTAAATTAAAAAAAAGCACAAAAAAATAAATAACAACAAAAAAAGCCTACAAAATAATTAATATTTTAAAATAAGTCTAATAATTTAATTTTCCAAAGTTTAAAAACTCAAGTCGACTCGTAGGTCGTAGGTCCCCAAAATTGATTTTGGTTTAAACGACCCCGTTGTAACTCAACGGCCTCCACGTTGTGTTTCCTGGGTACCGATTTCTAAATTTTAATCGGAAGCTAATACGAGCGGCGAAAAGTTTCGTACATATATGAAGGCATATTTATTGTATTTTAAATTTAGCTGCTGAGTAACGGGTATCTAATAGTCGGGGAACTCGACTATAGCGTTCTCTCATGTTTTATATTCAATTACTTATATCTATTTGCTTTATACTTTACTTATATATACCTTACTCACTAAATATAAACGAAAATGAAGAGTTAGAGAAAGACTAGGATAATTATGCGTAGGTTAAAATTTATTAGTTATACCCGTTACTCGTAGAGTAAAAGGGTATACTAGATTCGTTGAAAAGTATGTAACAGTGTATATATTCTTGATCAGGATCAATAGCCGAGTCGATCTGGGCATATCCGTCTGTCCGTCCGTCTGTCCGTCTGTCTGTCCGTCCGTATGAACGCTGTGATCTCAGGAACTACAAAAGCTAGAAAGTTGAGATTAAGCATACAGACTCCAGAGACATAGACGCAGCGCAAGTTGTCATGTTGCCACGCCCACTCTAACGCCCTCAAACCGCCCAAAATACTCTGTTTAATACTCTCCTTCTCCCTTCCACTAGCTGAGTAACGGGTATCAGATAGTCGGGGAACTCGACTATAGCGTTCTCTCTTGTTTGTAAAATTAATTTAATGGAATAGCTTCCTAAACTGAAACTTACTAAATACTCTGTTTAATACTCTCCTTCTCCCTTCCACTAGCTGAGTAACGATAGTCGGGGAACTCGACTATAGCGGTCTCTCTTGTTTGTAAAATAAATTTAATGGAACAGCTTAGTAAACTGAATTATATAAATGGAATTATAATTAAGATATAATGAAAAAAAATGAATTTTGAATAACTAGATTTAATGGTTTGTCGAGTACTAATGTTGAACACTTTCTTAAATATGTGGTAGAGTTATTTTGAACTTGGCCAAATGTAAACATTTTAAGTATCATATTCATGGTAGGGAGTGTAAAGACTTAGGGAATTAATTACATCCAAAATTCTCCATATTTATCAGAATATGTAGCTTATCTTCACACGTGGCGGCGTGTATCCATCGAATCAATATAAAGCCATTTCTTTTATTAATCAATAGTAGAGTTTTTGAATATTGTTTTTAATAAGACGCACTTATTAAATGTAGTAGCGTTTCGTACTATCCTAAGCTAAAAGAACCCCGACCTACGGCGAATACCTTTTGGAATACATTATACTTACACTTCAATAAGACCGAATAGTGTCCGATTTTCAAGTAAACAAAAGCATGAGGCAATAGACCAGCTACAATCCACTAACAAATAGGGATACAACTAAGTTTTGATAGAAGTGATTGACATAAGGAAAGACAATCCAAATAATTACAACATATCTTAATAACAATAATATCTCAGCTAAGCATAGTGCAGGTATTGCATTTGAAGTTTCACAAGGCGTTAAAAATAGCTGTGCCATATGTAAATAAATCTTAGCACCAACCGTTTTGTCAGCAACACCATCGTGCCAACATTTCATAAAAAGTGCATTATAAAACACTTAAAAAGTACACAAACACGTCCAATTTGCAATGCTGATTGCAATGAATCGAATTTATCTCACTCTATTAACACTCTGTTCGCTGAATTAGATGCTGCAACAGCTGGTACATCCGGCGTAAGCGAATGTCAGGATAATAATGATAATATCCCATTAAGGAGAAATACCAGATCAGGCAGGATCCGAGGTACACCTCCTGGACGAGGAGTGTCTACAAGAAATACATACAGAGGAAATTTGGATAGGATCTTAACAGAACCTCAAACGAATTCCAGTATGGTTCTTAGTACTCACCCAGAGTTGATGAACTTTATACAGCTTACTGTTAGCTAACAACAGGGAAGACTATAGAGACATCTATTAAAGTCATTTGGACAACTTGCATCAGGAATTATTTAAAAATGGGGATTAATGTTCGATGGTAGCAAAACAAGCATCAAGATAGATGAATTTATTACATGATATGCTCACTTACCAAACAAAATTTAGGTAATGATTATGGACTTCTATGTGACCATTTGTACCTTCTGTTTGCAGGAAAAGCAAGCGATTGGTATTGGAAGTTTCATCGAAACAATCCAAATTTCGATTGGAACACATTTTGTGGCGAATTTAGGAACAGATTTGAAGATATAGAGACAGATTATGATATTTGGGAGGGAATCCGAAAACGCAAGCAAGAAGAAAATGAAGCATTTGAAGATTTCCAGAAAACCATGGAACGGTTGATTGACAGACTGCAAAATGGAGTCTCCGAAGCACAATTAGTTGAGTTATTGGTTAGAAATTCGAAGCCTAGCTTACATCATGAGTTGCTGCATCTTAAAATCCCAAACAGAACACAACTCCGATACGAAGTGCGCAGGCCATGAACAGTTTTATAACAATCTCAGGACGTTTAAGCCAAAACCCTATCGCTCCTGCGTGGCAGAATTAACCCCCAAAGAAGAGGAGACAGATTTAGTAAGAGTAGGTGAAGAGGTAAACAAATTCAACGTCGAAATACCACAACTTGTTGGAATTGTGACAAACAAGGCCACAGATTTGATGATTGTATGGCTAAAATAATTATATTTTGTTACGGTTGCGGACTTAAAGAAAAACAACCCGACTTGCCCAAACTGTAATCCGGGAAACCGACAAAAGGATGTTTCTCTGAGCAACAAGATACATCGTAGATTCAGAAATTGCTAAGTCAAAGGCAACCACTGAAGCCCGTGAATTTCAGGAGGTAGAACCTTTAGGTCAGCCTGATATTCATTATTCCTTTATACCCTTACACATAAGAATTCAAAATTACAATAATAAGCGTAGAGAAATATTTGGTAAAGTAGATAGTTAGGGACTCATTTAAAACCCAGACGATCTACTAGCCGATTGAGAGAATTTTGAAAGAAGGTTCGTCGTAAACTTATTTCCGCTATAGTACTTAGCTCTGACCGAAGACTTTATATAGGATATCAATATAGAGGGTCAAACTTACAAGGCTTTATTAGATTCTGGAGCAACAATAAGTTGTGTAGGCGGATTAGCTGCTCAGAACTTCCTTAAACACAACAACGTAAAAAAATGTTTGGCGAAATTCGCGCTGCGAACGGAACTAAAGCAAAGTAGTGTCAAAACTTACAACTTCCATTAAGTATGGAGATGCGATAGACAATCTTGAATTATTTATAATACCAGAACATTAACAGAATGTATATTTAGGCATTGATTTTTCGCAAAAATTACGAGCAATCCGACACATTGCTGAGTACTTTGGATGATGATGAAAATTCTCCAAATATCATGAGCTAAACGAAAGAGAAAGACTTCGGCTGGAGACAGTAATAAAAATATTTCCATGCTTTGCTTCTGAAGGTTAGGTCGTACTACCTTGTCCACACATAGCATTGATATAGGAAATGCGAGTCCTGTTAACAACGCCATTGGCCAGTTTCACCTGCCATTGAAAAATTAATGTTCGCTTAAGTGGATAACATGCTAGCTTTAGATTATCGAAGAGTCAACTAACACAGATTTTTCCAAGCAATTCATTCTGTTGTGTGACGCCAGCTCTTTTGGTGTTGGTTGCGTACTGGCTCAGGAGCGAGATGGAGAGAACTTCCGATTTCGTATAGTCTGAAAATTGTCCAAAGCGCAACGTAACTATTAAGTTTCCGTATATTGAGGGCCAGGATTTCTTAGTCATAGCAAACCATGCAGCCCTTGAATGGCTAATGCGGCAGAAGGATGGTCAATGAAGCTGAGAGCGTTTACGTTCACTATAAAATATCGTAGCGGTTTTCAGAACGTCGTTGCAGACTCCTTATCCTGACAGAACGACCCAGCCATCGATGAATTTTGTCAAAATGGACCCATAGTTGACGTAGATTCTCCACATTTCAAATCCACGGAAACTTGGACTTAATAAAGACAATATCAAACAATCAATCAAGATTTCCCGATCTACAATCAGGGATGGATATATTTACAAAAGAACTACTTCTGTATCAGACGATATAAAGAAAGAAAATCTATGGAAACTATGGATACCTTCGGCGTTAGTACCCGATATATTGTTTCAGGCTTATGATGCACGAAGCTCATCTCATTGTGGCATGAGTAAAACTGTAGAAAAACTAGCGTAACTATTAAGTTTCCGTATATTGAGGGCCAGGATTTCTTAGTCATAGCAAACCATGCAGCCCTTGAATGGCTAATGCGGCAGAAGGATGGTCAATGAAGCTGAGAGCGTTTACGTTCACTATAAAACATCGTAGCGGTTTTCAGAACGTCGTTGCAGACTCCTTATCCTGACAGAACGACCCAGCCATCGATGAATTTTGTCAAAATGGACCCATAGTTGACGTAGATTCTCCACATTTCAAATCCACGGAATACTTGGACTTAATAAAGACAATATCAAACAATCAATCAAGATTTCCCGATCTACAAATCAGGGATGGATATATTTACAAAAGAACTACTTCTGTATCAGACGATATAAAGAAAGAAAATCTATGGAAACTATGGATACCTTCGGCGTTAGTACCCGATATATTGTTTCAGGCTTATGATGCACGAAGCTCATCTCATTGTGGCATGAGTAAAACTGTAGAAAAACTAGAAATATATTTGTTTTGGCCTTGTATGGTTACGCAAATACGCAACTATATATCCAATTGTGTGATTTGTCGTACCACAAAAAGTCCAAACACGGTTCTAAAACCGCCAATGGGTAAACCGTTAACCTCAGACAGGCCATTCCAAAAATTATATATTGACCTCTTAGGGCCATACCCTCGAAGAAAAAAGGTCACATAGGTTTGCTGATTGTCGTTGACCATAACACCCGTTTCCACTTTTTGTTACCTCTTAAGAAGTTCACCGCTCCTAAAATCTCTGATTACTTAAAGGGGGCTATATTCTATACGTTTGGCGTTCCAGAAGTAATACTTTCTGATAATGGCAGTCAGTTTAAGTCAAGCTATTTCCAAGCTTTCCTTACTAGTTTTGCCGTACAGCATAAACTTACAGCCAAATATTCTCTACAGGCTAACGCAAATTGGGATGACAACTTTGACGCAATTAGCGGATCTTAAAGAGCGTCGTTACATAGAAGCACAGGTTCGTCACCTTACATTTGGACAAAATATGATCCTTAACGGCAAGGACTATAGTCTCCTGCGTACTCTAAATATGTTAGCGGACGACTCTCGGTTATCTAAGCCGGAGGCTTTAGAACTACAGAGACGGCAAGCTAAACTGAACCTAAACCGAGCCCATGAAGAAAACGCGAATAGATACAACCTACGCACTCGGCAGATAGAATTTAAAAACGGCGATTTCGTTTGCGCTAGAAACTTTACACAAAGTAATGCCGTAAAGAAATTCAGTAGTAAATTGGCACCCGTATTTATCCCAGCTAAAGTTTATAAGAAACGTAGCTCGTACTACTACGAATTAGAGGATGAGAAAGGAAAGAAATTATGAGTATTCCATTTGAAGGATATACAAGCTAGAAAACAAGGAGTTTCTTCAGATAAGGCTTCCTTGAAATAGTCTTATTACTCTTATCTGTGGGTGTAGTGACCAACTTAAGCTTTATACTGCAATAACTCTTCAAGATACCCTCGCCCTAAATTATAGCAGCTTTTGTATAACCCAAAAAGTGAGATAATTGTCTTAGACAAATCAGGACAGAATATGATCTTGGGATTGTACAGTTAGGGAAAGGAAAGCCTATAGCATTGAACACCGGCATGCAGCTTCCCAGAGCTTGATTCATTATCAGATAAAACCTCTTGGCGAACGCTCCCAATTTTTGACGCTGCCCAATTAAACACCACATACAGGTGGTGATATAATTAAATTATGGAAAATATATGTGGAAAAAGGTAAACAATACGATATAGTGAGTGTGCCCATTTCTAACTCAGTTTTCATAGGGCCCAAGGCGTAAAGAAGGCCAAGAAGGCCAAGAAGGCCCAAGGCGTAAAGAAGGCCAAGGGTTATATAAAGGTATTTGGTTGCTCTACAGCCGCAGCGCAGCGTAAACTGCCAGCGGTCTCCTAAGGTCCTATCGCTGTAGTGCTGCAGTTGCATTTCGGTGTTTTTGTTTTGATTCTTGATTTTCTTTTGTATTGCAATTAAAATTGAATTAAATACTCGCAGATTGACGGAACTTTTGGCATTTGAATAGGAATTTAAATTAGGACCTTTAAAATTTGACCTAGAGCTCCACAATGTCAACGTGAACTTGGGCCCAACTTTACGCACATCATAGGATATTTAAGGTCATGAGTACTACAAACAATAACTATAAAAACATTATTATGAATTACCTATATTAAAGTTCTACAAAACGCCACTCGAACGTCTAAATAAAATAAGATCTGCATTTGGCTAAGGATTGTATAACCATATTTGCTAATTTTTATATTCAATTACTTATATCTATTTGCTTTATACTTTACTTTTATATAACTTTTTTTACTCACTATATATAAACGAAAATGAAGAGTTAGAGAAAGACTAGGATAATTATGCGAAGGTTAAAACTTGTTAGTGTGTAAATGAAATTTAATGGAACAGCTTACTAAACTGAATTTATATAAGTGGAATTATAATTGAAGATATATTGAAAAAGAATGAATTGTGAATAAATAGATTAAATGGTTTGTCGAGTATTTATGTTGAACACTTTCTTAATATGTGGTAGAGTTATTTTGAACTTGGCCAAGGGACAATGTAAATATTTTAAGTATCATTTTCATTGGTAGGGAGGGTGAAGAATTAGGGAATTAATTACATCCAAAATTCCCAATATTTATCAGAATCTGTAGCTTATCTTCACACGTGGCGGCGTGTATCCGTCGTATCAATATAAAGCTATTTCTTTTATTAATCAATAGTAGAGTTTTGAATATTGTTTTGAATAAATGCAGTAGCGTTTCGTACTATCCTAAGCTAAAAGAACCTCGACCTACGGCGAATACCTTTTGGAATACATTATACTTACACTTCAATAAGACCGAATAGTGTCCGATTTTCAAGTAAACAAAAGCATGAGGCAATAGACCAGCTACAATCCACTAACAAATAGGGATACAACTAAGTTTTTGATAGAAGTGATTGACATAAGGAAAGACAATCCAAATAATTACAACATATCTTAATAACAATAATATCTCAGCTAAGCATAGTGCAGGTATTGCATTTGAAGTTTCACAAGGCGTTAAAAATAGCTGTGCCAATGTAAATAAATCTTAGCACCAACCGTTTTGTCAGCAACACCATCGTGCCGGCATACATTTCATAAAAGTGCATTATAAAACACTTAAAAAGTACACAAACACGTCCAATTTGCAATGCTGATTGCAATGAATCGAATTTATCTCACTCTATTAACACTCTGTTCGCTGAATTAGATGCTGCAACAGCTGGTACATCCGGCGTAAGCGAATGTCAGGATAATAATGATAATATCCCATTAAGGAGAAATACCAGATCAGGCAGGATCCGAGGTACACCTCCTGGACGAGGAGTGTCTACAAGAAATACATACAGAGGAAATTTGGATAGGATCTTAACAGAACCTCAAACGAATTCCAGTATGGTTCTTAGTACTCACCCAGAGTTGATGAACTTTATACAGTTTACTGTTAGCCAACAACAGGGAAGACTATAGAGACATCTATTAAAGTCATTTGGACAACTTGCATCAGGAATTATTTAAAAATGGGGATTAATGTTCGATGGTAGCAAAACAAGCATCAAGATAGATGAATTCATTTACATGATATGCTCACTTACCAAACAAAATTTAGGTAATGATTATGGACTTCTATGTGACCATTTGTACCTTCTGTTTGCAGGAAAAGCAAGCGATTGGTATTGGAAGTTTCATCGAAACAATCCAAATTTCGATTGGAACACATTTTGTGGCGAATTTAGGAACAGATTTGAAGATATAGAGACAGATTATGATATTTGGGAGGGAATCCGAAAACGCAAGCAAGAAGAAAATGAAGCATTTGAAGATTTCCAGGAAACCATGGAACGGTTGATTGACAGACTGCAAAATGGAGTCTCCGAAGCACAATTAGTTGAGTTATTGGTTAGAAATTCGAAGCCTAGCTTACATCATGAGTTGCTGCATCTTAAAATCCCAAACAGAACACAACTCCGATACGAAGTGCGCAAGCATGAACAGTTTTATAACAATCTCAGGACGTTTAAGCCAAAACCCTATCGCTCCTGCGTGGCAGAATTAACCCCCAAAGAAGAGGAGACAGATTTAGTAAGAGTAGGTGAAGAGGTAAACCAAATTCAACGTCGAAATACCACAACTTGTTGGAATTGTGACAAACAAGGCCACAGATTTGATGATTGTATGGCTAAAATAATTATATTTTGTTACGGTTGCGGACTTAAAAAAAAATACAACCCGACTGCCCAAACTGTAATCCGGGAAACGACAAAAGGATGTTTCTCTGAGCAACAAGATACATCCGTAGATTCAGAATGTATTTTAGGCATTGATTTTTCGCAAAAATTACGAGCAATCCGACCATTGCTGAGTACTTTGGATGATTGAAAATTCTCCAAAATATCATGAGCTAAACGAAGAGGCTGGAGACAGTAATAAAAATATTTCCATGCTTTGCTTCTGAAGGTTTAGGTCGTACTACCTTGTCCACACATAGCATTGATATAGGAAATGCGAGTCCTGTTAAACAACGCCATTGGCCAGTTTCACCTGCCATTGAAAAATTAATGTTCGCTGAAGTGGATAACATGCTAGCTTTAGATGTTATCGAAGAGTCAACTAACACCAGATTTTTCCAAGCAATTCATTCTGTTGTGTGACGCCAGCTCTTTTGGTGTTGGTTGCGTACTGGCTTAGGAGCGAGATGGAGTAGAACTTCCGATTTCGTATATGTCTGAAAAATTGTCCAAAGCGCAACGTAACTATTAAGTTTCCGTATATTGAGGGCCAGGATTTCTTAGTCATAGCAAACCATGCAGCCCTTGAATGGCTAATGCGGCAGAAGGATGGTCAATGAAGCTGAGAGCGTTTACGTTCACTATAAAACATCGTAGCGGTTTTCAGAACGTCGTTGCAGACTCCTTATCCTGACAGAACGACCCAGCCATCGATGAATTTTGTCAGAATGGACCCATAGTTGACGTAGATTCTCCACATTTCAAATCCACGGAATACTTGGACTTAATAAAGACAATATCAAACAATCAATCAAGATTTCCCGATCTACAAATCAGGGATGGATATATTTACAAAAGAACTACTTCTGTATCAGACGATATAAAGAAAGAAAATCTATGGAAACTATGGATACCTTCGGCGTTAGTACCCGATATATTGTTTCAGGCTTATGATGCACGAAGCTCATCTCATTGTGGCATGAGTAAAACTGTAGAAAAACTAGAAATATATTTGTTTTGGCCTTGTATGGTTACGCAAATACGCAACTATATATCCAATTGTGTGATTTGTCGTACCACAAAAAGTCCAAACACGGTTCTAAAACCGCCAATGGGTAAACCGTTAACCTCAGACAGGCCATTCCAAAAATTATATATTGACCTCTTAGGGCCATACCCTCGAAGAAAAAACGTCACATAGGTTTGCTGATTGTCGTTGACCATAACACCCGTTTCCACTTTTTGTTACCTCTTAAGAAGTTCACCGCTCCTAAAATCTCTGATTACTTAAAGGGGGCTATATTCTATACGTTTGGCGTTCCAGAAGTAATACTTTCTGATAATGGCAGTCAGTTTAAGTCAAGCTATTTCCAAGCTTTCCTTACTAGTTTTGCCGTACAGCATAAACTTACAGCCAAATATTCTCTACAGGCTAACGCAAATTGGGATGACAACTTTGACGCAATTAGCGGATCTTAAAGAGCGTCGTTACATAGAAGCACAGGTTCGTCACCTTACATTTGGACAAAATATGATCCTTAACGGCAAGGACTATAGTCTCCTGCGTACTCTAAATATGTTAGCGGACGACTCTCGGTTATCTAAGCCGGAGGCTTTAGAACTACAGAGACGGCAAGCTAAACTGAACCTAAACCGAGCCCATGAAGAAAACGCGAATAGATACAACCTACGCACTCGGCAGATAGAATTTAAAAACGGCGATTTCGTTTGCGCTAGAAACTTTACACAAAGTAATGCCGTAAAGAAATTCAGTAGTAAATTGGCACCCGTATTTATCCCAGCTAAAGTTTATAAGAAACGTAGCTCGTACTACTACGAATTAGAGGATGAGAAAGGAAAGAAATTATGAGTATTCCATTTGAAGGATATACAAGCTAGAAAACAAGGAGTTTCTTCAGATAAGGCTTCCTTGAAATAGTCTTATTACTCTTATCTGTGGGTGTAGTGACCAACTTAAGCTTTATACTGCAATAACTCTTCAAGATACCCTCGCCCTAAATTATAGCAGCTTTTGTATAACCCAAAAAGTGAGATAATTGTCTTAGACAAATCAGGACAGAATATGATCTTGGGATTGTACAGTTAGGGAAAGGAAAGCCTATAGCATTGAACACCGGCATGCAGCTTCCCAGAGCTTGATTCATTATCAGATAAAACCTCTTGGCGAACGCTCCCAATTTTTGACGCTGCCCAATTAAACACCACATACAGGTGGTGATATAATTAAATTATGGAAAATATATGTGGAAAAAGGTAAACAATACGATATAGTGAGTGCCCATTTCTAACTCAGTTTTCATAGGGCCCCAAGGCGTAAAGAAGGCCAAGAAGGCCAAGAAGGCCCAAGGCGTAAAGAAGGCCAAGGGTTATATAAAGGTATTTGGTTGCTCTACAGCCGCAGCGCAGCGTAACTGCCAGCGGTCTCCTAAGGTCCTATCGCTGTAGTGCTGCAGTTGCATTTCGGTGTTTTGTTTTGATTCTTGATTTTCTTTTGTATTGCAATTAAAATTGAATTAAATACTCGCAGATTGACGGAACTTTTGGCATTTGAATAGGAATTTAAATTAGGACCTTTAAAATTTGACCTAGAGCTCCACAATGTCAACGTGAACTTGGGCCCAACTTTACGCACATCATAGGATATTTAAGGTCATGAGTACTACAAAACAATAACTATAAAAACATTATTATGAATTACCTATATTAAAGTTCTACAAAACGCCACTCGAACGTCTAAATAAAATAAGATCTGCATTTGGCTAAGGATTGTATAACCATATTTGCTAATTTTTATATTCAATTACTTATATCTATTTGCTTTATACTTTACTTTTATATAACTTTTTTCACTCACTATATATAAACGAAAATGAAGAGTTAGAGAAAGACTAGGATAATTATGCGAAGGTTAAAACTTGTTAGTGTGTAAATGAAATTTAATGGAACAGCTTACTAAACTGAATTTATATAAGTGGAATTATAATTGAAGATATATTGAAAAAGAATGAATTGTGAATAAATAGATTAAATGGTTTGTCGAGTATTTATGTTGAACACTTTCTTAATATGTGGTAGAGTTATTTTGAACTTGGCCAAGGGACAATGTAAATATTTTAAGTATCATTTTCGGGTAGGGAGGGTGAAGAATTAGGGAATTAATTACATCCAAAATTCCCAATATTTATCAGAATCTGTAGCTTATCTTCACACGTGGCGGCGTGTATCCGTCGTATCAATATAAAGCTATTTCTTTTATTAATCAATAGTAGAGTTTTGAATATTGTTTTGAATAAATGCAGTAGCGTTTCGTACTATCCTAAGCTAAAAGAACCTCGACCTACGGCGAATACCTTTTGGAATACATTATACTTACACTTCAATAAGACCGAATAGTGTCCGATTTTCAAGTAAACAAAAGCATGAGGCAATAGACCAGCTACAATCCACTAACAAATAGGGATACAACTAAGTTTTTGATAGAAGTGATTGACATAAGGAAAGACAATCCAAATAATTACAACATATCTTAATAACAATAATATCTCAGCTAAGCATAGTGCAGGTATTGCATTTGAAGTTTCACAAGGCGTTAAAAATAGCTGTGCCATATGTAAATAAATCTTAGCACCAACCGTTTTGTCAGCAACACCATCGTGCCGGCATACATTTCATAAAAAGTGCATTATAAAACACTTAAAAAGTACACAAACACGTCCAATTTGCAATGCTGATTGCAATGAATCGAATTTATCTCACTCTATTAACACTCTGTTCGCTGAATTAGATGCTGCAACAGCTGGTACATCCGGCGTAAGCGAATGTCAGGATAATAATGATAATATCCATTAAGGAGAAATACCAGATCAGGCAGGATCCGAGGTACACCTCCTGGACGAGGAGTGTCTACAAGAAATACATACAGAGGAAATTTGGATAGGATCTTAACAGAACCTCAAACGAATTCCAGTATGGTTCTTAGTACTCACCCAGAGTTGATGAACTTTATACAGTTTACTGTTAGCCAACAACAGGGAAGACTATAGAGACATCTATTAAAAGTCATTTGGACAACTTGCATCAGGAATTATTTAAAAATGGGGATTAATGTTCGATGGTAGCAAAACAAGCATCAAGATAGATGAATTCATTTACATGATATGCTCACTTACCAAACAAAATTTAGGTAATGATTATGGACTTCTATGTGACCATTTGTACCTTCTGTTTGCAGGAAAAGCAAGCGATTGGTATTGGAAGTTTCATCGAAACAATCCAAATTTCGATTGGAACACATTTTGTGGCGAATTTAGGAACAGATTTGAAGATATAGAGACAGATTATGATATTTGGGAGGGAATCCGAAAACGCAAGCAAGAAGAAAATGAAGCATTTGAAGATTTCCAGGAAACCATGGAACGGTTGATTGACAGACTGCAAAATGGAGTCTCCGAAGCACAATTAGTTGAGTTATTGGTTAGAAATTCGAAGCCTAGCTTACATCATGAGTTGCTGCATCTTAAAATCCCAAACAGAACACAACTCCGATACGAAGTGCGCAAGCATGAACAGTTTTATAACAATCTCAGGACGTTTAAGCCAAAACCCTATCGCTCCTGCGTGGCAGAATTAACCCCCAAAGAAGAGGAGACAGATTTAGTAAGAGTAGGTGAAGAGGTAAACCAAATTCAACGTCGAAATACCACAACTTGTTGGAATTGTGACAAACAAGGCCACAGATTTGATGATTGTATGGCTAAAATAATTATATTTTGTTACGGTTGCGGACTTAAAGAAAAATACAACCCGACTTGCCCAAACTGTAATCCGGGAAACCGACAAAAGGATGTTTCTCTGAGCAACAAGATACATCCGTAGATTCAGAAATTGCTAAGTCAAAGTCAACCACTGAAGCCCGTGAATTTCAGGAGGTAGAACCTTTAGGTCAGCCTGATATTCATTATTCCTTTATACCCTTACACATAAGAATTCAAAATTACAATAATAAGCGTAGAGAAATATTTGGTAAAGTAGATAGTTAGGGACTCATTTAAAACCCAGAAAATCTACTAGCCGATTGAGAGAATTTTGAAAGAAGGTTCGTCGTGACCGACAGAAACTTATTTCCGCTATAGTACTTAGTACTGCCCGAAGACTTTATAGGGATATCAATATAGAGGGTCAAACTTACAAGGCTTTATTAGATTCTGGAGCAACAATAAGTTGTGTAGGCGGACTAGCTGCTCAGAACTTCCTTAAATACAACAACGTAAAAAAATGTTCTGGCGAAATTCGCGCTGCGAACGGAACTAAAAGCAAAGTAGTGTCAAAACTTACAACTTCCATTAAGTATGGAGATGCGATAGACAATCTTTAATTATTTATAATACCAGAACATTAACAGAATGTATATTTAGGCATTGATTTTTCACAAAAATTACGAGCAATCCGACCATTGCTGAGTACTTTGGATGATGATGAAAATTCTCCAAAATATCATGAGCTAAACGAAAGAGAAAGACTTCGGCTGGAGACAGTAATAAAAATATTTCCATGCTTTGCTTCTGAAGGTTTAGGTCGTACTACCTTGTCCACACATAGCATTGATATAGGAAATGCGAGTCCTGTTAAACAACGCCATTGGCCAGTTTCACCTGCCATTGAAAAATTAATGTTCGCTGAAGTGGATAACATGCTAGCTTTAGATGTTATCGAAGAGTCAACTAACACCAGATTTTTCCAAGCAATTCATTCTGTTGTGTGACGCCAGCTCTTTTGGTGTTGGTTGCGTACTGGCTTAGGAGCGAGATGGAGTAGAACTTCCGATTTCGTATATGTCTGAAAAATTGTCCAAAGCGCAACGTAACTATTAAGTTTCCGTATATTGAGGGCCAGGATTTCTTAGTCATAGCAAACCATGCAGCCCTTGAATGGCTAATGCGGCAGAAGGATGGTCAATGAAGCTGAGAGCGTTTACGTTCACTATAAAATATCGTAGCGGTTTTCAGAACGTCGTTGCAGACTCCTTATCCTGACAGAACGACCCAGCCATCGATGAATTTTGTCAAAATCGATCAAACAATCAATCAAGATTTCCCGATCTACAAATCAGGGATGGATATATTTACAAAAGAACTACTTCTGTATCAGACGATATAAAGAAAGAAAATCTATGGAAACTATGGATACCTTCGGCGTTAGTACCCGATATATTGTTTCAGGCTTATGATGCACGAAGCTCATCTCATTGTGGCATGAGTAAAACTGTAGAAAAACTAGAAAGATATTTGTTTTGGCCTTGTATGGTTACGCAAATACGCAACTATATATCCAATTGTGTGATTTGTCGTACCACAAAAAGTCCAAACACGGTTCTAAAACCGCCAATGGGTAAACCGTTAACCTCAGACAGGCCATTCCAAAAATTATATATTGACCTCTTAGGGCCATACCCTCGAAGAAAAAACGTCACATAGGTTTGCTGATTGTCGTTGACCATAACACCCGTTTCCACTTTTTGTTACCTCTTAAGAAGTTCACCGCTCCTAAAATCTCTGATTACTTAAAGGGGGCTATATTCTATACGTTTGGCGTTCCAGAAGTAATACTTTCTGATAATGGCAGTCAGTTTAAGTCAAGCTATTTCCAAGCTTTCCTTACTAGTTTTGCCGTACAGCATAAACTTACAGCCATATATTCTCTACAGGCTAACGCAAATTGGGATGACAACCTTGACGCAATTAGCGGATCTTAAAGAGCGTCGTTACATAGAAGCACAGGTTCGTCACCTTACATTTGGACAAAATATGATCCTTAACGGCAAGGACTATAGTCTCCTGCGTACTCTAAATATGTTAGCGGACGACACTCGGTTATCTAAACCGGAGGCTTTAGAACTACAGAGACGGCAAACTAAACTGAACCTAAACCGAGCCCATGAAGAAAACGCGAATAGATACAACCTACGCACTCGGCAGATAGAATTTAAAAACGGCGATTTCGTTTGCGCTAGAAACTTTACACAAAGTAATGCCGTAAAGAAATTCAGTAGTAAATTGGCACCCGTATTTATCCCAGCTAAAGTTTATAAGAAACGTAGCTCGTACTACTACGAATTAGAGGATGAGAAAGGAAAGAAATTATGAGTATTCCATTTGAAGGATATACAAGCTAGAAAACAACGAATTTCTTCAGATAAGGCTTCCTTGAAATAGTCTTATTACTCTTATCTGTGGGTGTAGTGACCAACTTAAGCTTTATACTGCAATAACTCTTCAAGATACCCTCGCCCTAAATTATAGCAGCTTTTGTATAACCCAAAAAGTGAGATAATTGTCTTAGACAAATCAGGACAGAATATGATCTTGGGATTGTACAGTTAGGGAAAGGAAAGCCTATAGCATTGAACACCGGCATGCAGCTTCCCAGAGCTTGATTCATTATCAGATAAAACCTCTTGGCGAACGCTCCCAATTTTTGACGCTGCCCAATTAAACACCACATACAGGTGGTGATATAATTAAATTATGGAAAATATATGTGGAAAAAGGTAAACAATACGATATAGTGAGTGCCCATTTCTAACTCAGTTTTCATAGGGCCCCAAGGCGTAAAGAAGGCCAAGAAGGCCAAGAAGGCCCAAGGCGTAAAGAAGGCCAAGGGTTATATAAAGGTATTTGGTTGCTCTACAGCCGCAGCGCAGCGTAGCTGCCAGCGGTCTCCTAAGGTCCTATCGCTGTAGTGCTGCAGTTGCATTTCGGTGTTTTGTTTTGATTCTTGATTTTCTTTTGTATTGCAATTAAAATTGAATTAAATACTCGCAGATTGACGGAACTTTTGGCATTTGAATAGGAATTTAAATTAGGACCTTTAAAATTTGACCTAGAGCTCCACAATGTCAACGTGAGCTTGGGCCCAACTTTACGCACATCATAGGATATTTAAGGTCGTGAGTACTACAAAACAATAACTATAAAAACATTATTATGAATTACCTATATTAAAGTTCTACAAAACGCCACTCGAACGTCTAAATAAAATAAGATCTGCATTTGGCTAAGGATTGTATAACCATATTTGCTAATTTTTATATTCAATTACTTATATCTATTTGCTTTATACTTTACTTTTATATAACTTTTTTTACTCACTATATATAAACGAAAATGAAGAGTTAGAGAAAGACTAGGATAATTATGCGAAGGTTAAAACTTGTTAGTGTGTAAATGAAATATAATGGAACAGCTTACTAAACTGAATTTATATAGGTGGAATTATAATTGAAGATATATTGAAAAAGAATGAATTGTGAATAAATAGATTAAATGGTTTGTCGAGTATTTATGTTGAACACTTTCTTAATATGTGGTAGAGTTATTTTGAACTTGGCCAAGGGACAATGTAAATATTTTAAGTATCATTTTCAAGGTAGGGAGGGTGAAGAATTAGGGAATTAATTACATCCAAAATTCCCAATATTTATCAGAATCTGTAGCTTATCTTCACACGTGGCGGCGTGTATCCGTCGTATCAATATAAAGCTATTTCTTTTATTAATCAATAGTAGAGTTTTGATTATTGTTTTGCATAAGACGCACTTATTAAATGCAGTAGCGTTTCGTACTATCCTAAGCTAAAAGAACCTCGACCTACGGCGAATACCTTTTGGAATACATTATACTTACACTTCAATAAGACCGAATAGTGTCCGATTTTCAAGTAAACAAAAGCATGAGGCAATAGACCAGCTACAATCCACTAACAAATAGGGATACAACTAAGTTTTTGATAGAAGTGATTGACATAAGGAAAGACAATCCAAATAATTACAACATATCTTAATAACAATAATATCTCAGCTAAGCATAGTGCAGGTATTGCATTTGAAGTTTCACAAGGCGTTAAAAATAGCTGTGCCATATGTAAATAAATCTTAGCACCAACCGTTTTGTCAGCGACACCATCGTGCCGGCATACATTTCATAAAAAGTGCATTATAAAACACTTAAAAAGTACACAAACACGTCCAATTTGCAATGCTGATTGCAATGAATCGAATTTATCTCACTCTATTAACACTCTGTTCGCTGAATTAGATGCTGCAACAGCTGGTACATCCGGCGTAAGCGAATGTCAGGATAATAATGATAATATCCCATTAAGGAGAAATACCAGATCAGGCAGGATCCGAGGTACACCTCCTGGACGAGGAGTGTCTACAAGAAATACATACAGAGGAAATTTGGATAGGATCTTAACAGAACCTCAAACGAATTCCAGTATGGTTCTTGGTACTCACCCAGAGTTGATGAACTTTATACAGTTTACTGTTAGCCAACAACAGGGAAGACTATAGAGACATCTATTAAAAGTCATTTGGACAACTTGCATCAGGAATTATTTAAAAATGGGGATTAATGTTCGATGGTAGCAAAACAAGCATCAAGATAGATGAATTCATTTACATGATATGCTCACTTACCAAACAAAATTTAGGTAATGATTATGGACTTCTATGTGACCATTTGTACCTTCTGTTTGCAGGAAAAGCAAGCGATTGGTATTGGAAGTTTCATCGAAACAATCCAAATTTCGATTGGAACACATTTTGTGGCGAATTTAGGAACAGATTTGAAGATATAGAGACAGATTATGATATTTGGGAGGGAATCCGAAAACGCAAGCAAGAAGAAAATGAAGCATTTGAAGATTTCCAGGAAACCATGGAACGGTTGATTGACAGACTGCAAAATGGAGTCTCCGAAGCACAATTAGTTGAGTTATTGGTTAGAAATTCGAAGCCTAGCTTACATCATGAGTTGCTGCATCTTAAAATCCCAAACAGAACACAACTCCGATACGAAGTGCGCAAGCATGAACAGTTTTATAACAATCTCAGGACGTTTAAGCCAAAACCCTATCGCTCCTGCGTGGCAGAATTAACCCCCAAAGAAGAGGAGACAGATTTAGTAAGAGTAGGTGAAGAGGTAAACTAAATTCAACGTCGAAATACCACAACTTGTTGGAATTGTGACAAACAAGGCCACAGATTTGATGATTGTATGGCTAAAATAATTATATTTTGTTACGGTTGCGGACTTAAAGAAAAATACAACCCGACTTGCCCAAACTGTAATCCGGGAAACCGACAAAAGGATGTTTCTCTGAGCAACAAGATACATCCGTAGATTCAGAAATTGCTAAGTCAAAGTCAACCACTGAAGCCCGTGAATTTCAGGAGGTAGAACCTTTAGGTCAGCCTGATATTCATTATTCCTTTATACCCTTACACATAAGAATTCAAAATTACAATAATAAGCGTAGAGAAATATTTGGTAAAGTAGATAGTTAGGGACTCATTTAAAGCCCAGACGATCTACTAGCCGATTGAGAGAATTTTGAAAGAAGGTTCGTCGTGACCGACAGAAACTTATTTCCGCTATAGTACTTAGTTGTGCCCGAAGACTTTATAGGGATATCAATATAGAGGGTCAAACTTACAAGGCTTTATTAGATTCTGGAGCAACAATAAGTTGTGTAGGCGGACTAGCTGCTCAGAACTTCCTTAAACACAACAACGTAAAAAAATGTTCTGGCGAAATTCGCGCTGCGAACGGAACTAAAAGCAAAGTAGTGTCAAAACTTACAACTTCCATTAAGTATGGAGATGCGATAGACAATCTTTAATTATTTATAATACCAGAACATTAACAGAATATATATTTAGGCATTGATTTTTCGCAAAAATTACGAGCAATCCGACCATTGCTGAGTACTTTGGATGATGATGAAAATTCTCCAAAATATCATGAGCTAAACGAAAGAGAAAGACTTCGGCTGGAGACAGTAATAAAAATATTTCCATGCTTTGCTTCTGAAGGTTTAGGTCGTACTACCTTGTCCACACATAGCATTGATATAGGAAATGCGAGTCCTGTTAAACAACGCCATTGGCCAGTTTCACCTGCCATTGAAAAATTAATGTTCGCTGAAGTGGATAACATGCTAGCTTTAGATGTTATCGAAGAGTCAACTAACACCAGATTTTTCCAAGCAATTCATTCTGTTGTGTGACGCCAGCTCTTTTGGTGTTGGTTGCGTACTGGCTCAGGAGCGAGATGGAGTAGAACTTCCGATTTCGTATATGTCTGAAAAATTGTCCAAAGCGCAACGTAACTATTAAGTTTCCGTATATTGAGGGCCAGGATTTCTTAGTCATAGCAAACCATGCAGCCCTTGAATGGCTAATGCGGCAGAAGGATGGTCAATGAAGCTGAGAGCGTTTACGTTCACTATAAAACATCGTAGCGGTTTTCAGAACGTCGTTGCAGACTCCTTATCCTGACAGAACGACCCAGCCATCGATGAATTTTGTCAAAATGGACCCATAGTTGACGTAGATTCTCCACATTTCAAATCCACGGAATACTTGGACTTAATAAAGACAATATCAAACAATCAATCAAGATTTCCCGATCTACAAATCAGGGATGGATATATTTACAAAAGAACTACTTCTGTATCAGACGATATAAAGAAAGAAAATCTTTGGAAACTATGGATACCTTCGGCGTTAGTACCCGATATATTGTTTCAGGCTTATGATGCACGAAGCTCATCTCATTGTGGCATGAGTAAAACTGTAGAAAAACTAGAAAGATATTTGTTTTGGCCTTGTATGGTTACGCAAATACGCAACTATATATCCAATTGTGTGATTTGTCGTACCACAAAAAGTCCAAACACGGTTCTAAAACCGCCAATGGGTAAACCGTTAACCTCAGACAGGCCATTCCAAAAATTATATATTGACCTCTTAGGGCCATACCCTCGCAGAAAAAAGGTCACATAGGTTTGCTGATTGTCGTTGACCATAACACCCGTTTCCACTTTTTGTTACCTCTTAAGAAGTTCACCGCTCCTAAAATCTCTGATTACTTAAAGGGGCTATATTCTATACGTTTGGCGTTCCAGAAGTAATACTTTCTGATAATGGCAGTCAGTTTAAGTCAAGCTATTTCCAAGCTTTCCTTACTAGTTTTGCCGTACAGCATAAACTTACAGCCATATATTCTCTACAGGCTAACGCAAATTGGGATGACAACTTTGACGCAATTAGCGGATCTTAAAGAGCGTCGTTACATAGAAGGACAGGTTCGTCACCTTACATTTGGACAAAATATGATCCTTAACGGCAAGGACTATAGTCTCCTGCGTACTCTAAATATGTTAGCGGACGACACTCGGTTATCTAAACCGGAGGCTTTAGAACTACAGAGACGGCAAACTAAACTGAACCTAAACCGAGCCCATGAAGAAAACGCGAATAGATACAACCTACGCACTCGGCAGATAGAATTTAAAAACGGCGATTTCGTTTGCGCTAGAAACTTTACACAAAGTAATGCCGTAAAGAAATTCAGTAGTAAATTGGCACCCGTATTTATCCCAGCTAAAGTTTATAAGAAACGTAGCTCGTACTACTACGAATTAGAGGATGAGAAAGGAAAGAAATTATGAGTATTCCATTTGAAGGATATACAAGCTAGAAAACAACGAATTTCTTCAGATAAGGCTTCCTTGAAATAGTCTTATTACTCTTATCTGTGGGTGTAGTGACCAACTTAAGCTTTATACTGCAATAACTCTTCAAGATACCCTCGCCCTAAATTATAGCAGCTTTTGTATAACCCAAAAAGTGAGATAATTGTCTTAGACAAATCAGGACAGAATATGATCTTGGGATTGTACAGTTAGGGAAAGGAAAGCCTATAGCATTGAACACCGGCATGCAGCTTCCCAGAGCTTGATTCATTATCAGATAAAACCTCTTGGCGAACGCTCCCAATTTTTGACGCTGCCCAATTAAACACCACATTAAATTATGGAAAATATATGTGGAAAAAGGTAAACAATACGATATAGTGAGTGCCCATTTCTAACTCAGTTTTCATAGGGCCCCAAGGCGTAAAGAAGGCCAAGAAGGCCAAGAAGGCCCAAGGCGTAAAGAAGGCCAAGGGTTATATAAAGGTATTTGGTTGCTCTACAGCCGCAGCGCAGCGTAGCTGCCAGCGGTCTCCTAAGGTCCTATCGCTGTAGTGCTGCAGTTGCATTTCGGTGTTTTGTTTTGATTCTTGATTTTCTTTTGTATTGCAATTAAAATTGAATTAAATACTCGCAGATTGACGGAACTTTTGGCATTTGAATAGGAATTTAAATTAGGACCTTTAAAATTTGACCTAGAGCTCCACAATGTCAACGTGAACTTGGGCCCAACTTTACGCACATCATAGGATATTTAAGGTCGTGAGTACTACAAAACAATAACTATAAAAACATTATTATGAATTACCTATATTAAAGTTCTACAAAACGCCACTCGAACGTCTAAATAAAATAAGATCTGCATTTGGCTAAGGATTGTATAACCATATTTGCTAATTTTTATATTCAATTACTTATATCTATTTGCTTTATACTTTACTTTTATATAACTTTTTTTACTCACTATATATAAACGAAAATGAAGAGTTAGAGAAAGACTAGGATAATTATGCGAAGGTTAAAACTTGTTAGTGTGTAAATGAAATTTAATGGAACAGCTTACTAAACTGAATTTATATAAGTGGAATTATAATTGAAGATATATTGAAAAAGAATGAATTGTGAATAAATAGATTAAATGGTTTGTCGAGTATTTATGTTGAACACTTTCTTAATATGTGGTAGAGTTATTTTGAACTTGGCCAAGGGACAATGTAAATATTTTAAGTATCATTTTCAAGGTAGGGAGGGTGAAGAATTAGGGAATTAATTACATCCAAAATTCCCAATATTTATCAGAATCTGTAGCTTATCTTCACACGTGGCGGCGTGTATCCGTCGTATCAATATAAAGATATTTCTTTTATTAATCAATAGTAGAGTTTTGATTATTGTTTTGAATAAGACGCACTTAATTAATGCAGTAGCGTTTCGTAATATCCTAAGCTAAAAGAACCTCGACCTACGGCGAATACCTTTTGGAATACATTATACTTACACTTCAATAAGACCGAATAGTGTCCGATTTTCAAGTAAACAAAAGCATGAGGCAATAGACCAGCTACAATCCACTAACAAATAGGGATACAACTAAGTTTTTGATAGAAGTGATTGACATAAGGAAAGACAATCCAAATAATTACAACATATCTTAATAACAATAATATCTCAGCTAAGCATAGTGCAGGTATTGCATTTGAAGTTTCACAAGGCGTTAAAAATAGCTGTCCCATATGTAAATAAATCTTAGCACCAACCGTTTTGTCAGCAACACCATCGTGCCGGCATACATTTCATAAAAAGTGCATTATAAAACACTTAAAAAGTACACAAACACGTCCAATTTGCAATGCTGATTGCAATGAATCGAATTTATCTCACTCTATTAACACTCTGTTCGCTGAATTAGATGCTGCAACAGCTGGTACATCCGGCGTAAGCGAATGTCAGGATAATAATGATAATATCCCATTAAGGAGAAATACCAGATCAGGCAGGATCCGAGGTACACCTCCTGGACGAGGAGTGTCTACAAGAAATACATACAGAGGAAATTTGGATAGGATCTTAACAGAACCTCAAACGAATTCCAGTATGGTTCTTAGTACTCACCCAGAGTTGATGAACTTTATACAGTTTACTGTTAGCCAACAACAGGGAAGACTATAGAGACATCTATTAAAAGTCATTTGGACAACTTGCATCAGGAATTATTTAAAAATGGGGATTAATGTTCGATGGTAGCAAAACAAGCATCAAGATAGATGAATTCATTTACATGATATGCTCACTTACCAAACAAAATTTAGGTAATGGTTATGGACTTCTATGTGACCATTTGTACCTTCTGTTTGCAGGAAAAGCAAGCGATTGGTATTGGAAGTTTCATCGAAACAATCCAAATTTCGATTGGAACACATTTTGTGGCGAATTTAGGAACAGATTTGAAGATATAGAGACAGATTATGATATTTGGGAGGGAATCCGAAAACGCAAGCAAGAAGAAAATGAAGCATTTGAAGATTTCCAGGAAACCATGGAACGGTTGATTGACAGACTGCAAAATGGAGTTTCCGAAGCACAATTAGTTGAGTTATTGGTTAGAAATTCGAAGCCTAGCTTACATCATGAGTTGCTGCATCTTAAAATCCCAAACAGAACACAACTCCGATACGAAGTGCGCAGGCATGAACAGTTTTATAACAATCTCAGGACGTTTAAGCCAAAACCCCATCGCTCCTGCGTGGCAGAATTAACCCCCAAAGAAGAGGAGACAGATTTAGTAAGAGTAGGTGAAGAGGTAAACCAAATTCAACGTCGAAATACCACAACTTGTTGGAATTGTGACAAACAAGGCCACAGATTTGATGATTGTATGGCTAAAATAATTATTATACCCGTTACTCGTAGAGTAATTCGTTGAAAAGTATGTAACAGGCAGAAGGAAGGGTTTCCGACCATATAAAGTATATATATTATTGATCAGGACCAATAGCCGAGTCGATATGACCATGTCCGTCTGTCCGTTTGTCCGTCTGTCCGTCTGTCTGTCCGTCCGTATGAACGCTGTGATCTCAGGAACTACAAAAGCTAGAAAGTTGAGATTAAGCATACAGACTCCAGAGACATAGACGCAGCGCAAGTTTGTCGATTCATGTTGCCACGCCCACTCTAACGCCCACAAACCGCCCAAAACTGCCACGCCCACACTTTTGAAAAATGTTTTGATATTTTTTTCATTTTTGTATTGGTCTTGTAAATTTCTATCGATTTGCAAAAAAACTTTTTGCCACGCCCACTCTAACGCCCACAAACCGCCCAAAACTGCCACGCCCACACTTTTGAAAAATGTTTTGATATTTTTTCATTTTTGTTTTAGTCTTGTAAATTTCTATCGATTTGCCAAAAAACTTTCTGCCACGCCCACTATAACGCCTACAAACCGCCAAAAATACTCTGTTTAAGACTCTCCTTCTCCCTTCCACTAGCTGAGTAACGGGTATCAGATAGTCGCGGAACTCGACTATAGCGTTCTCTCTTGTATTTTGTTACGGTTGCGGACTTAAAGAAAAATACAACCCGACTTGCCCAAACTGTAATCCGGGAAACCGACAAAAGGATGTTTCTCTGAGCAACAAGATACATCCGTAGATTCAGAAATTGCTAAGTCAAAGGCAACCACTGAAGCCCGTGAATTTCAGGAGGTAGAACCTTTAGGTCAGCCTGATATTCATTATTCCTTTATACCCTTACACATAAGAATTCAAAATTACAATAATAAGCGTAGAGAAATATTTGGTAAAGTAGATAGTTAGGGACTCATTTAAAGCCCAGACGATCTACTAGCCGATTGAGAGAATTTTGAAAGAAGGTTCGTCGTGACCGACAGAAACTTATTTCCGCTATAGTACTTAGCTCTGACCGAAGACTTTATAGGGATATCAATATAGAGGGTCAAACCTACAAGGCTTTATTAGATTCTGGAGCAACAATAAGTTGTGTAGGCGGATTAGCTGCTCAGAACTTCCTTAAACACAACAACGTAAAAAAATGTTCTGGCGAAATTCGCGCTGCGAACGGAACTAAAAGCAAAGTAGTGTCAAAACTTACAACTTCCATTAAGTATGGAGATGCGATAGACAATCTTTAATTATTTATAATACCAGAACATTAACAGAATGTATATTTAGGCATTGATTTTTCGCAAAAATTACGAGCAATCCGACCATTGCTGAGTACTTTGGATGATGATGAAAATTCTCCAAAATATCATGAGCTAAACGAAAGAGAAAGACTTCGGCTGGAGACAGTAATAAAAATATTTCCATGCTTTGCTTCTGAAGGTTTAGGGCGTAATACCTTGTCCACACATAGCATTGATATAGGAAATGCGAGTCCTGTTAAACAACGCCATTGGCCAGTTTCACCTGTCATTGAAAAATTAATGTTTGGTGAAGTGGATAACATGCTAGCTTTAGATGTTATCGAAGAGTCAACTAGCGCTTGGAGCAGTAATTGCGTGTAAGTAAAGAAAGGAGACAAGAACCGTCTATGTCTTGATTCTAGAGAGGTAAACAAGGTTACTCAGCGGGACGCATATCCTCTACCTCATATAGACGGCATATTAAGCCGGTTACCACCAGCTAAATTCATAAGTGGTATCGATATGAAGCATACATACTGGCAGATACCGCTCGACGAAAATTCTTAGCAATACACTGCGTTTACAATACCGAATAGACCGCTATATCAGTATAAAACAAGAGAGAACGCTATAGTCGAGTTCCCCGACTATCTGATACCCGTTACTCAGCTAGTGGAAGGGAGAAGGAGAGTCTTAAACACAGTTTTTGGCGGTTTGTAGGCGTTATAGTGGGCGTGGCAGAAAGTTTTTTGGTAAATCGATAGAAAAATACAAGACTAATGTAAAAATAAAGATTTTTCAAAACATTTTTTTAAAAGTGTGGGCGTGGCAGTTTTGGCTGGTTTGTGTTTTTGCCACGCTCACTCTAACGCCTTCAAACCGCCCAAAGCTGCTACGCCCACACTTTTGAAAAATGTTTTGAAATTTTTTCACTTTTGTATTAGTCTTGTAATTTTCTATCGATTTACCAAAAAACTTTTTGCCACGCCCACTCTAACGCCCTCAAACCGCCCAAAGCTGATACGCCCACACTTTTGAAAAATGTTTTGATATTTTTTCATTTTTATATTGGTCTTGTGAATTTCTATCGATTTGCCAAATAACTTTCTGCCACGGCCACTATAACGCCTACAAACCGCCAAAAATACTCTGTTTAATACTCTCCTTCTCCCTTCCACTAGCTGAGTAACGGGTATCAGATAGTCGGGGAACTCGACTATAGCGTTTCTCTTGTTTGTAAAATTAATTTAATGGAATAGCTTACTAAACTGAATTAATATAAATGGAATTATAATTGAAGATATATTGAAAAAAATGAATTGTGAATAAATAGATTTAATGGTTTGTCGAGTACTTATGTTGAACACTTTCTTAAATATGTGGTAGAGTTATTTTGAACTTGGCCAAATGTAAACATTTTAAGTATCATTTTCATGGTAGGGAGGGTAATGACTTAGGGAATTATTAACATCCAAAATTCCCAATATTTATCAGAATCTGTAGCTTATTTTCACACGTGTTGGCGTGTATCCGTCGTATCAATATAAAGCCATTTCTTTTATTAATCAATAGTAGAGTTTTGAATAATGTGCAATTGTTAAATGTAGTGGCGTTTCGTACTATCCTAAGCTAGAAGAACCCCGACCTACGGCGAGCTAGACCCGAGCATAGCAAGAGTGCGCATCCCTAGCGAAGGAAGTACAAGGTCCTCTTTATTAGTAATTACCACCCACTATTAAAAGACCAGTTAGTTAAAATCTGTCGAACTACGTACACCACAACGCTCAGATGAAGACATCAAGGGGCCTTAGAAATTTTTGGGTTACAAAAATTATAAATCTTGAACTAGTTGAGACATTTTCTTAATTTTTTTTAAATGAAAAGTAATTTTTATGTTTTAAAAACAAAAAATAAATCTATTTTAAAGAAAAAACATTTATGTTTTTTTTATTTTGTAAATCTTCCATATATTTTTACCTATTTTTTACAAACCATTTAAAATAATTATTAAATTTTTCTTAATTTAATAATTTTGAAGAATAGTTAATCATTACACATTCCTTTAAAATCATTACAAAGTCAGGGATTGAAAAACAAACCGCCAATATAGGAAAAAATGTATGCCCGCCATACAGTTTTGTACTGCGCAGCAAGTGCACTTGTAGCAGAATTTTCACTAAGCCGCGCGTTTTTTACGCTGAGTATCTTTTGCCTAGGAAATTCGGGGTGGGACGTGGGGGTACCGATCTTTGATTCTGATAAAGAACATATTCAAGAACAACACCTCATACTCCAAACCAAGGGAATGGAAGGGAATCGATTTATATTCTCCATCAAAGTTGAAAAAATGTATAATATAAGAATATTATACATTTATTTTACCGAGATTTGATGACCCTTTCCATAGAGACCATAACCAAGCCGGTAGGTTACATATTTTACCTAAAAATCGACCGCAAATTCAGATTTTTCTACCAAAAATTCCTGTTTTTTTACAACCCAAAAAAGGTTCAACTTTGAACACGTGTAACTTCTAAAATACTGAACCGATTTAAATCAGTTCTTGGATGCGCCACTGTGCGACGAATACAGAAACAGAATGAGAGCTTCGACGATTTTTTGTACTCGAAGTTGGAGATTGCAGATACCCTGCGTATCCGATTGTCGGACTCTATTGGCACGTTACCAACAAGTCATCATAGAGACCCCAGAACCCGAGGCGTGTGGTGCAAGAGCCCAGCCTCGGACAGAATATTCCAACCCCATCAGACACGTCTTTAAACAGCCTAACTAGACCTTTTCTTAAACTACTCAGTGACTGCGGCACTCTCTGACCGACTGAAAGGAAAGGTCTTCAAATAATCTTTTAAGGCGATAAAATCCAAACTGTGTTGGGCACCCTTTCCACGACATCCCAATTACCACCGACCATTCATCATCCAATGCGATGCGTCTTTCTTTGGTATTGGTGCAGTATTAGCACAGCTTGACGACGAGGGAAACGAGCTTCCGATAGCTTATATGTCAAAGAAACTAAGCCAAGCTCAGCGAAACTACTTGGTGACTGAGTTGGGATGTTTGGCAGTGGCAAATAAAGAAATTTCGTATGTACATCGATGGACACCCGTTTAAAACAATCACCGACTACGCCAGTCCTAAGTGGTTGATAAAACAAAAGGATCTTAGCAGGCGTCTAGCGCATAGGAACGAACATAGGAAAGGATCACAAAATATAGTGGGAGATGCGCTCTCACGAGCACACGAAGTAGAAACCGATATCTCAGCCATCGACATTGAAAATGTCCCTGCAATCAAATTAGACTCTTCCGCATTTTTAGACAAGTAATATCTAGAGTTAAAAGAAAAATTTTTAAAGGCTGCTATTCCCGATTATCAAGTTATTGATAAGTATTTATATCATCGTCCCAAATTTCCATCACTTAAAGGAGATATCGACACCGAGTGGAAGCTGTTTGTTCCGGTTGGTCTTAGACAATCCGTTTTGGAATCTGCGCACTGTCAACCAATAGCTGCTCATTGCGGGATCGCTAAAACTCTGAAACATATCCGAAGGTATTTATACTGGCCACGTATGGTTGTCGACGTATGGGATTTTGTAGGCAAGTGTGAACTGTGTCAGAATTAAAAATATCCCACGCGATCGTTAAAGCCACCGATGGGATCTCCAGTCGTTACGCATCGGCCCTTTTGAAGGCTGTACGTTGATTTTATAGGTTCCTTCCCGCAATCTAAACGAGGAAATATTGGAATCTTCATAATCTTTGATCACTTTTCGAAATTTACCTTCCTCAAGCCTGTGAAGAAGGTTATTATTCAGTATCTTAGGGAGGATATTTTCTCTTGCATAGGACTGCCGGAAACATTAGTAAGCGACAATGGCACTCCATTTAAAATCCATGAGTTTGTTTCGTTTCTGACCTCTTATGGGATCACCCAAGTGTTTACTAGAGTCTATTCGCCGCAATGCAATTCGGCTGAGAGAGTCAATTGATCTATTAACGCAGCCTTGCGTACGTACATTCGATCGGACCAACGGGATTGGGATCAATATAAGAACAGCATAAACTTGTTTCTGCGTAATAGCATACACTAATCAATCGGACAGTCACCCTATATGGTAGTGTATGGTCAACACATGGTCACTAATGATAGGATTAAAACGTTCTTAGAAACCTCTGCCTGCTGGAGGATAATACGGCATAAGTAAGGCGGCCCGATGAGTTTGACAAAATTCATTCAAGCATTCATCGCCACATGGAAAAGGATTATGTGCAGTATAAGAAAGTTTATGACCTTCGCAGCCGACCACGATGTTTTCAACTAGGACAGCTGGTAATAAAGCGGACTTTTTCGATAAGCAAACTGGCAGATCATTTTAACGCCAAATTAGCACCCTTAGTTGATAAGGCAAAAGTAATAAAACGAATAGGAAACTCGATGTACTTATTGGAGGACTTAAACGGAAGAGAACTTGGCACTTTAAAATGTTTGAATTCAATTAAATGTTGGTAGCATTCGGTTTATGGTAGAAAGTTGGATAAGCCGAACATTAGATGTAGCTTTAACGTGTACGTATTGTTGGACTTCGAGCCTGTAGAGAGCATTTGTTCATAAAATCACTATTAACGCATAAATCGACCTAACATCGGACGTCATCAGGCCTGCTGACTTCGTGGGATCCTTTGTAAGTACTGCATAGCCGCAATTATTATTATGTTTCCTCCAGGAACTCGCGTCCGACAAATTACACGTAGCTTAAATTTTAACGTGAAAATAGTAAATATCGATTAGAACTAAGCGACAATTAATGTAATAAATTTTAATATAGTAGCGATAGTCTTGAAGCAACGATTTAAATTTGAAATTCAATGAAGAATACTTTTATTTTATTTTTATTATTACTAGTAACTACTAGAATGTATTCAACGATTAATAATTAAATGCAGATAATCACAATGGAAATTAATATGATTCAGCAAATATATAAAAGGTCACCTGAGGGAGGAACGGTTTACAAAAATTCGAGAGTCAAAACAATCCACCCGAGCCCTGAACCTAGCCGGCAAGTTAGTTAGACAGAGAAGACCTCGGGCGTAGATAAAAGGTCGTGTTCGTTATACATATGTGACGTCAAAAAATAAAAAAATAATGAAGTTTAAGTCGATACTGGTTTAGTCATCCTTACTTTCGCCTCTGTCTCAACTCCAGAGAATATAAAAATCGGCTACGAATCAGTTAAAGTCCGGGCTTACATACCTTCACCACTTCGCTGCAACAATTACTGTCGGTTCGGACACATCTCCAACATCTTTGCGTTAACACAGAGGATCTTTGTCAAGCAGCAATATATCCAAGCCAGAAAAACTTTAGAAAAAGTCGATGTTGAAAAGGCTACTTCACTCTACAACTCGAGGCAAGCCCACTACGGATCAATGTTCTCAAGTATAGTTAAGACCAACCTATCAACTAATTATAATAAGAAAGAAAATCCCACTAACCCCGATTCAACGCATAAATCTGATATAAGCCCATCCACAGCCAAAGATGCTGCAATTATTGCTGCTCGAAAACCTATCACATACAATTATATTACACCACAAAATACCACTAGTGAAATCAAACCCTTTTCCACCTCAGCTACAACTACCCCTCTCAACTCCCCCGTTAAAATATTTCCCAAAAACTTATCTAATCGTGCGAAGACCCTACTTAAGGCGAAAGAAAAAAAACAATTAAACACTTTAATTTACCTTCCGACGCACTTTCAATCTATGAGAAGACAATTGAAGTCAACTTCTCAGACATAGACATGTAACCCGACAACTTAGATGTTGACAATTAATGAACTGCCGTAGTTCACTGAGTCCGCTCCCCTTTCTCCGCCGAGCGCTCCTCCCAGTGCCGGCAAATCAATCGATTTGCGCTAGGCGTGGGGACTGGTGCTTGGCGGGGGAGGGAGAGTGGCTCTGAATTACAGCGGTACTCACTGTAGTTCATGTCGGAGAGTGTAGGCTTCCAGTCATCTGCATACCATCTTAACTCCGTCTCTAATAGCATTTATCTAATTCCCTACGAATCTTATGTCTCTAAAAATTTTACAATGGAACATAAATGGCTATGTCAATAACTACTGAGCTGCAAACATTAATAAAAGAACATCAAACTCACATATATACTAACTTTGCAAGAGACTCATCTTAGATTCAACTCAATGTACCCTATTTCCACAAAATATCTTTTTCTTACACTCAACTCATCACCTTCTTATGGTGGTGTTGGAATACTTATTAGTAAGACAATCCAGTTCAAAGAAATTTCTCTCCCGACTGATTTTGACGCAATCTGCATTGAGATATGCTCCCAAAAAAAATTAATATAATCTCCACTTACCTCCAAACAAAATCCATGTTTAATATCAAAAATTTGCAAGCAGTACGGCTGCCTTCAAACAACAAACCAACTCTAGTTGCTGGAGACTTCAACTCGTGGCATAGAAGCTGGGGTTCCCCCACTAACAACAAAAAAAGAACCATCCTGGAAGAATTCATTATGCAGTCGAACTATATCATTCTTAATGACAAGAGCCCCACACACTTGAGCACACACAATACTCTCACACACATAGACCTCACTCACTGCTCAGCAGAGCTGGCAATACATGCAGAGTGGGAAATAGAAACCAACTTTTTCGGAAGTGATCATCTTCCAATCATCACGTATTTATTTCATTCCACCCAAAACAACTCAATGATAAATAGATCCCCATTTAATACAGACAAAGCTGACTGGAAATTGTTTGAATCGCTGACCAACTCATTTATTCATACCGAAATTTTCTTTAAAAGCACAAAGGTCATTACCTTGGTGGAACAAAGAGCTCTAAACCCTACGCATTGCCAAAAATACTGCATGGCATGCTCTTAAAAGAAATATTACCACCAAAAACATTAAAAATCAGCGATCCTTAAGCGCGCCCTTGGAATCTCAAAAAGAGACGCAAGTACCAAGTTTTCCGAGGAGATTAATCCTAAGACGTCCATACAAAAGATATGGAGTAATATCCGCCGATTTTGTGGGCTAAATTCTACCAAGCAAATTCACTGTCTAAACCACCCACACAATCCTTACCAATTCATCACCTACCAACAAAACATAGCTGGCTTGTTTTGCGAAAATTTGTCATCTGAATCACGCGATTGCAATTTCTCCCAAATTAATGAAAACAAAACTAAAATAATTCAAGACAGCACACGACACACTCCCGAGCTCTGCCAGTTGAGCTTGACGTTAACTTTATTAAATTCTATTCAGCAAAAACTCCAGGCTTTGAGAGAATTAATTACGATATGATTAATTATGATTATATGAATCTCCAGCACCAGGTAATCGACTTATATAATCTTATACTACGCGGCCACATACCGCAACAATATAAAATTAGTGTAATCATTCCCATTCTCAAGCCTGACAAAGATAAAACCGACCCATTATCATACCGCCCAATTTCGCTTAACTGGCCAAACTTCTCCATAAACTTGTGGGCAGAAGGCTATGGTGGTTTGTAACTAACTACAAACTTCTCCACAATAGCCAAAAAGGATTTAGGAAAGGCAAATCAGTTATGGATAGTCTACTCTTTATAGACTTTCTTGTTAACAAAACCTTGGTTACCAAGAATCACCTTTCTATTATCTTGCTCGACTTTTGCAAAGCATTTGACAAAATTGGTTTACATGCGATTATCAACAAACTATTAAAGTGGAAACTTGGACCCAAAATCATTAATTATGTTCGCAATTTTATGACCAACAGGAAGATAAAAGTTAGAGTTGGCCAACATTTCTCCAACACACTGCCACTCGATAATGGTATCCCACAAGGATCGCCTTTATTTGTCATAGCTTACTAAAATTGATAGCATTTGATTTGATTTGATAGCATTGCACAAAGAAATACAAATAAGCGTCTATGCTGAGGATGTCAACTTGATTATTGAAATGAATAAAACAAAAAATGGGATATTAAATTTAGATATGCTATACAATGACATAGCCAACTGGTGCTCTTATTCTGGTGCTGTCATTTTACCCGAAAAGTATAAGCACATGCATATATGCAACAAAAACCATGGCAGATACGATGTATCTTTTAACAGCTTTCAACTTCCCAATGTTACCTCACTCAAAATTTTAGGCCTGATATACAACAATAAACACAAGTGGAAATCACACATAGGCTTTTTTGTCGTTGCTCTGCTGAAACTGCTTAATATTATTAAATGGCTATCTAATCCAAAATACAATTGTAGCACATTAACACTAATTTCTGTAGTGAAAGCTTTAAAAGTATCAAAAATTGATTTCGCTTTACCACTATATGGAACTGCCCCAAAAAGTGTCCTAAATAAAGTTTACTCAACTTTACATTGAGCTATTAGGAAATTTGCCTCTTGAGGCCAACATTGCGCCTCTCGCCATTAGACAAAAGCTCCTTACCACCAATCTATTTACATGCATCACCAATAGCGCAGATGCACCCATTTGTAATATAATAAAAACAATATAAAAAAGGGGGGTGAAAAACTGTCTTTTTTAGACAAAATTATAGAATCGCACAAACACCTCGAAATACAATTAAATCATTCAAAAAAACATGTCTAAAACAAGAGAAAACGCTATAGTCGAGTTACCCGACTATCTGATACCCGTTACACAGATAGTGAAAGTGCAAAGGAGAGTCTTCAACAGTGACAGTTTTTGCCGTTTTGTGGGCGTTAGATTGGGCGTGGCAAAAGGTTTCTTGGCAAATCGATAGAAATTTACAAGATTAATACAAAAATGAAAAAATATCAAAACATTTTTCAAAAGTGTGGGCGTGGCAGCTTTGGACGGTTTGTGGGCGTTAGAGTGGGCGTGGCAAAAAGTTTTTTAACAAATCGATAGAAATTAACAAGACCAATACAAAATGGAAAACATAATAAAACATTTTTCAAAAGTGTGGGCGTGGCAGTTTTGGGCGGGTTGTGGGCGTTAGAGTGGCCGTGGCAACATGATTCGACAAACTTGCGCTGCGTCTATGTCCCTGGAGTCTGTATGCTTAATCTCAACTTCCTACTTTTTATACCCGTTACTCGTAGAGTAAAAGGGTATACTAGATTCGTTGAAAAGTATGTAACAGGCAGAAGGAAGCGTTTCCGACCATATAAAGTATATATATTCTTGATCAGGATCAATAGCCGAGTCGATTTGGCCATGTCCGTCTGTCCGTCCGTCTGTCCGTCTGTCTGTCCGTATGAACGTCGAGATCTCAGGAACTACAAAAGCTAGAAAGTTGAGACTAAGCACACAGACTCCAGAGACATAGACGCAGCGCAAGTTTGTCGATTCATGTTGCCACGCCCACTCTAACGCCCACAAACCGCCCAAAACTGCGACGCCCACACTTTTGAAAAATGTTTTAATATTTTTTCATTTTTGTATTGGTATGGTAAATTTCTATCGATTTGCAAAAAAACTTTTTGCCACGCCCACTCTAACGCCCACAAACCGCCCAAAACTGCCACGCCCACACTTTTGAAAAATGTTTAAATATTTTTTTATTTTTGTATTGGTCTTGAAAATTTCTATCGACTTGCAAAAAATCTTTTTGCCACGCCCACTCTTACGCCCACAAACCGCCCAAAGCTGCCACGCCCACACTTTTGAAAAATGTTTTGATATTTTTTCATTTTTGTATTAGTCTTGTAAATTTCTATCTATTCGCCAAAAAACTTTTTGCCACGCCCACTCTAACGCCCACAAACCGCCAAAAACTGTCCTTCGCACTTACACTAGCTGAGTAACGGGTATCAGATAGTCGGGGAACTCGACTATAGCGTTCTCTCTTGTTTATTATCACTCTGGCATTTATAGTTTTTGAGATCTCAACGTTCGTACGGACAGACAGTCGGCCGGATATGGCAAAATCGATTCAAATAGTGTAACTATAATTATACCTAATAAGCCTATAGCTCTTAAGCTTGCCAAATTTATCAAAAAACAGTTAAAATATTCATGTAGAGCCACTCTTTAGAATCTTTCGATATATTATTGAAAGAGAGCGACTTTATATAAAATATTATATATATTCTCCGATCTATATAATAAATTCATATATTTTACTCAATCATACTAACAGTAATTAAAAATAAATACCTTTTTCCATACAATTGGAACACAAAATATCCAGTAAATCCATAAGAATGTCAAAGCTAAAGTCCACAGGTAAATAACAAAATCATTACCGATCGAGTCCCAACAATTCTTAAGCAATGCCATCCAAAATAAACAGTAGCTCGCCATATTGTTAATAACTATCTACATATAAAAATTTTTTATTAAATTCTGATATAGAGCTTACTATATAGCAGAAGTTATACATAATATCAGCAGTCTGGTAATAATGAAAAAGGGCCTTATAATTCAGTTGAATTCCTTGTTGTCTGAAAACTCCTTAACAACTAAAACTTTTGTTTGGAACTACAGTTTCAGTAAAACAAAAATTAAATTTCATCATTTTTACTAGGGTGGACCTTAATTGGGCAATAAAGCTACGTCAAGATAAATTCAATATTTAATGTTCAACCGTTTAGAGTTTTACCGTAATCGGAGATCATCTACATCTTTAAATACAGTAACAACAAATATTTACATATATTATGTCTGCTTTCTATATGGGTATTTTCTACTGAAACCGACGTTTAGTATAAGAATAGTCATACTAAATATTGTTAAAACCGAACTTCTGGCTATTTAACCAAGACTGTTAAAGTTTAAAATGTAAGTCCAGTAATCGAAAATATATTTAGTTTTATGCATAATTATTCACACTTACACTATCAGTTAAATTTTCTATATTCTTACTTATAAAATTTTACCGATCTGATGTTATATCTTGTGTGTTATATCAGCTTTAGTATTGGCGATATCTTCAGTTTACCTCGTTATGAGTTACTATTTTTATATGTCTATATATTTTTTTGTACCTTTCCAAACAAATAATTTACTACGAGTTATCTTCGTGGTATAAATATAAATGATTATAGGATGAAACCAGACTTAACGCTATAATCGATAATCAGATAGACGTAACTCAATGAAAGTGCAAAACGATATTTCTGTCATTTCGATAGGAATTGGGGAAGCCTGATAGTCTTGCGCGGCTGCTGGGTTAGAAGGGCGTGGCCAATATGTTTTTGGTATTCCGATAGAAATTGTCAGGACAAATAATAATACCAAAAAATTTAAGGAGTTTTGGAAGGTTGTGTGGCTTCCGCTAGACTTGGCATGGCAAAAAGCTTTTTGTCAAATCGATAAATATATAAATCTAACATAATGTGAAAATCTAATTTAATGTGAAAAAATATCAAAACATTTTTCCAAAGTGTGGGCGTGGCAATATTAGAACGTTAGAAATTTACAAAACTAATAAAAAAATTGAAAAATATTAAAACATTTTACAAAAGTGTTGGCGTGGCAGTTTTGGGCGGTGTAGTGGGCGTGGCAAAACCTTTTTCTGCAAATCGATAGAAACACAAAACTAATACATAAATGAAAAATATTAAAACATTTTTCAAAAGTGTGGGCGTGGCAATTTTGGGCGGTTTGTGGGCGTAAGAGTGGGCTTGGCAACATGAATCAATAAACTTGCGTTGCGTCTATGTCTCTGGGGTCTGTATTCTTAATCTCAACTTTCTAGCTTTTATAGTTCGCAATCTGCATTGAGATATGCTCCCAAAAAAAATTAATATAATCTCCACTTACCTCCAAACAAAATCCATGTTTAATATCAAAAATTTGCAAGCAGTACGGCTGCCTTCAAACAACAAGCCAACTCTAGTTGCTGGAGACTTCAACTCGTGGCATAGAAGCTGGGGTTCCCCCACTAACAACAAAAAAAGAACCATCCTGGAAAAATTCATTATGCAGTCGAACTATATCATTCTTAATGACAAGAGCCCCACACACTTGAGCACACACAACACTCTCACACACATAGACCTCACTCACTGTTCAGCAGAGCTGGCAATACATGCAGAGTGGGAAATAGAAACCAACTTTTTCGGAAGTGATCATCTTCCAATCATGACGTATTTATTTCATTCCACCCAAAACAACTCAATGATAAATAGATCCCCATTTAATACAGACAAAGCTGACTGGAAATTGTTTGAATCGCTGACCAACTCATTTATTCTGATAACCCCCAATAGCCTGAATATCAATCACGAAGCAGCCATTATCAATAATATGTGAGGAGTCTTAAAACTCCCCACAAATCCGGGTACAGGAGATCGGAGATCGAAAAGGAGCAGCTCGCAACAGTACCACAACTACACAAGCGCAGAAGAAAGAGTTCAACCAAGAGATCCATGGCTGAGAGTCCCATTAGACGAAAGCCGACGACAAGTGGGTATGAACAGCGTGAACGAGGCAGGGTGCAAAGGGTGGACCCAACATCAGGAAGCAAGGATGACACCATAAAGCTGCTTTAAAGGAAAACAAACCATATCAGCTGTTAGCATCAAAAAAAGAGAAAATCGGGATGGGGGCGCTACGATAATAGCGGTCGATCGATAGTGAGATCGATAGGGAACAAAAATACTGGATTTGATATTGATTTTCAACACGCTGTCACACTATTGACAATCGGCACGACATCGGAACATCGGAATTACGGAACATGAAGTGGCAACGCCGGTCGCCAACATCGATAACTTGATCATGGTGAGTATCGGTGGAGTTGCCAGAGATGGAAAGCGCTCATCGGCGGGAAATTTAAATGCGGAGCTGGCGACCAGAGGCAGACGGCAACAAATACAGAAAGCTGGAGAAGGGCGCGAGGATCAAGATGCCGAGTCAAGATGTCGAACGACAGGGTCTACTAGGCTGAGGCTGTCGGGCTGAGATCAAGGAGGCGCCGGTCGACGTGAGGAGTAAGGAACGGTGAGGATCAAGATGCCACGTCGAGATGCTCGAACAGGATGAGACGTAGAGGCTGCGATCAGGAAGGCGCAAGGGTGTTCAAGATGCCCAGTCAAGACGCTGAACGACGGGGTCTAATAAGCTGCGACTGCCAGGCTGAGAACGAAGGGCGCAGGGTCGACGAGTGGAGATCGAGGAAGTTTCCTATGCAAGGAGGAGCCAAAGCAGAGGACCGCCGGAAGCAACATCCTTTTCAAAAGCTTCCGAAGAAAGGGGGAGATGTGAGGAGTCTTAAAACTCCCCACAAATCCGGGTGCAGGAGATCGGCGTAGCAACAGCGAAGACGGCTGAAATGCGAGAGGAGTCAAGGGCGGTCAGGTCAAACGGGAAATAATGGACCTTGGACCCCGGCAAGCGGAGAGACCGTGAATTAACGGTACCGCGCTGGACCTTGGACTCAAACCCGCCAAGAGCATAGAGGTCATACGGTAACGGTGCGGACTTTGGACAGGCACAAAGAGGACGCACCTTGGACCCGAGCGAGCCGTGTGAAAAAGGGGAAATAACGGGATTCCCGCAGCCGATATAAGGGACGGCGCCGGCGCAGCTCGGGACAGTAAATGAGAAGTGCGCGGAGAGCCATACAGCCTCACAGTCGATCGGGAAAAGTACGCGGAGGACACAGACAGTCAATGAAGAAAGTGCCATACAGACGGACAGTCAATGAAGAAAGTGCCATACAGACGGACAGTCAATGAAGAAAGTGCCATACAGACGGACAGTCAATGAAGAAAGTGCCATACAGACGGACAGTCAATGAAGAAAGTGCCATACAGACGGACAGTCAATGAAGAAAGTGCCATACAGTAGACAGTCAAAAAAGAAAGTGCCAGACAGTAGACAGTAAATGAGAAGTGCGCGGAGAGCCATACAGCCTCACAGTCGATCGGGAAAAGTACGCGGAGGACACAGACAGTCAATAAGAAAGTACGCGGAGTACCACCCGGGCAGACAGCCGATCCGAAACAGTGCGTGGAGAGCTACACAGTGACGCCCGCAAGTGAAAGTACAATTGCGTCGTAGCGAGCATCCAAAAAGGATCCCCGCAAGGAAGGACCAGCGAAGGAGAAGCAAACAACAGGACCTGGCGTGGTCAGAAAGGGACGGTGGAGTCAGTGGTCGCAAAGGTGGTTCGGGGTGCAGCTCCAGCTGATCTTTCGGACGATACATCTTGCCCCATAACATCCTAAGCCCCGGCCAAGCCCGCAGGTTGGTCCTTTGGCAAGGGCGACGAGTGCCTGGCTTACGCAACAAGGGACGGTGGAGTCAGTGGGTGCAAAGGTGGTTCGGGGAGAAGCTCTAGCTGATCTTTCGGACGATACATCCTGCCCCATAACATCCTAAGTCCAGTCGAGCCGGCACGAATACGCCGTCGAGGGAGACGCGGGACCAGCTAAGAAGGACGACGAAGGAGAGACGACGCGCGTCCGAAGGCGAGGATCACAGGATTCTCTGTATCAAGTCACTGAATAAAGGTGGTTTAAATCTAAAACTCTGTTTTCTCTTGGTCGGGCAATCACACAAATCATAAATTTGGTGGGATGAACAAACAAACTCTCTGAGCTAGCCGTTGCATTTCGTAGCGAGCAGAAACAAGGAAATCAGTTCGTTACATCTGGCGCCCAACCGTGATTGTCCTGACCAAAAGAACAGAGGGGAAGATATTGAAATCGTGGAAGGAGACCGGTCGTGGAAGTCGGAGTCACCTACGTGAGTGTCCTGATCAAGGAGCCAGCATGGAGGAGACCGACGTTATGCCCAAGGAGCTTGAGGAGCTCGGGTCGAAGACACGGGAAGCGCAGGATTAGATGCAGAGCTTAAGGACAGTCTCTAAAAGAGGAAAGGGGAAGACGATACAGGGTATCGTAACGCCCAACCGAGGTTCAGAAGGAGGAGTTCGAACAGGGAGCGGAGGCGAAAAGGAGCAGCTCGCAACAGTACCACAACTACACACGCGCAGAAGAAAGAGTTCAACCAAGAGATCCATGGCTGAGAGTCCCATTAGACGAAAGCCGACGACAAGTGGGTATGAACAGCGTGAACGAGGCAGGGTGCAAAGGGTGGACCCAACATCAGGAAGCAAGGATGACACCATAAAGCTGCTTTAAAGGAAAACAAACCATATCAGCTGTTAGCATCAAAAAAAGAGAAAATCGGGATGGGGGCGCTACGATAATAGCGGTCGATCGATAGTGAGATCGATAGGGAACAAAAATACTGGATTTGATATTGATTTTCAACACGCTGTCACACTATTGACAATCGGCACGACATCGGAACATCGGAATTACGGAACATGAAGTGGCAACGCCGGTCGCCAACATCGATAACTTGATCATGGTGAGTATCGGTGGAGTTGCCAGAGATGGAAAGCGCTCATCGGCGGGAAATTTAAATGCGGAGCTGGCGACCAGAGGCAGACGGCAACAAATACAGGAAGCTGGAGAAGGGCGCGAGGATCAAGATGCCGAGTCAAGATGTCGAACGACAGGGTCTACTAGGCTGAGGCTGTCGGGCTGAGATCAAGGAGGCGCCGGTCGACGTGAGGAGTAAGGAACGGTGAGGATCAAGATGCCACGTCGAGATGCTCGAACAGGCTGAGACGTAGAGGCTGCGATCAGGAAGGCGCAAGGGTGTTCAAGATGCCCAGTCAAGACGCTGAACGACGGGAAGGAGCCAAAGCAGAGGACCGCCGGAAGCAACATCCTTTTCAAAAGCTTCCGAAGAAAGGGGGAGATGTGAGGATGTGCAGGAGATCGGCGTACCAACAGCGAAGACGGCTGAAATGCGAGAGGAGTTAAGGGCGGTCAGGTCAAACCGGAAATAATGGACCTTGGACCCCGGCAAGCGGAGAGACCGTGAATTAACGGTACCGCGCTGGACCTTGGACTCAAACCCGCCAAGGGCATAGAGGTCATACGGTAACGGTGCGGACTTTGGACAGGCACAAAGAGGACGCACCTTGGACCCGAGCGAGCCGTGTGCAAAAGGGGAAATAACGGGATTCCCGCAGCCGATATAAGGGACGGCGCCGGCGCAGCTCGGGACAGTAAATGAGAAGTGCGCGGAGAGCCATACAGCCTCACAGTCGATCGGGAAAAGTACGCGGAGGACACAGACAGTCAATGAAGAAAGTGCCATACAGACGGACAGTCAATGAAGAAAGTGCCATACAGACGGACAGTCAATGAAGAAAGTGCCATACAGACGGACAGTCAATGAAGAAAGTGCCATACAGACGGACAGTCAATGAAGAAAGTGCCATGCAGACGGACAGTCAATGAAGAAAGTGCCATACAGACGGACAGTCAATGAAGAAAGTGCCATACAGACGGACAGTCAATGAAGAAAGTGCCATACAGACGGACAGTCAATGAAGAAAGTGCCATACAGAAGACAGTCAAAAAAGAAAGTGCCAGACAGTAGACAGTAAATGAGAAGTGCGCGGAGAGCCATACAGCCTCACAGTCGATCGGGAAAAGTACGCGGAGGACACAGACAGTCAATAAGAAAGTACGCGGAGTACCACCCGGGCAGACAGCCGATCCGAAACAGTGCGTGGAGAGCTACACAGTGACGCCCGCAAGTGAAAGTACAATTGCGTCGTAGCGAGCATCCAAAAAGGATCCCCGCAAGGAAGGACCAGCGAAGGAGAAGCAAACAACAGGACCTGGCGTGGTCAGAAAGGGACGGTGGAGTCAGTGGTCGCAAAGGTGGTTCGGGGAGCAGCTCCAGCTGATCTTTCGGACGATACATCTTGCCCCATAACATCCTAAGCCCCGGCCAAGCCCGCAGGTTGGTCCTTTGGCAAGGGCGACGAGTGCCTGGCTTACGCAACAAGGGACGGTGGAGTCAGTGGGTGCAAAGGTGGTTCGGGGAGAAGCTCTAGCTGATCTTTCGGACGATACATCCTGCCCCATAACATCCTAAGTCCAGTCGAGCCGGCACGAATACGCCGTCGAGGGAGACGCGGGACCAGCTAAGAAGGACGACGAAGGAGAGACGACGCGCGTCCGAAGGCGAGGATCACAGGATTCTCTGTATCAAGTCACTGAATAAAGGTGGTTTAAATCTAAAACTCTGTTTTCTCTTGGTCGGGCAATCACACAAATCATAAATTTGGTGGGACGAACAAACAAACTCTCTGAGCTAGCCGTTGCATTTCGTAGCGAGCAGAAACAAGGAAATCAGTTCGTTACAAATATTATTTTAAAAAGTGCACGCCAAAGCATACAGAAATTTTCTTTAAAAGCACATAGGTCATTACCTTGGTGGAACAAAGAGCTCTAAACCCTACGCATTGCCAAAAATACTGCATGGCATGCTCTTAAAAGAAATATTACCACCAAAAACATTAAAAATCAGCGATCCTTAAGCGCGCCCTTAGAATCTCAAAAAGAGACGCAAGTACCAAGTTTTCCGAGGAGATTAATCCTAAGACGTCCATACAAAAGATATGGAGTAATATCCGCCGATTTTGTGGGCTAAATTCTACCAAGCAAATTCACTGTCTAAACCACCCACACAAACCTTACCAATTCATCACCCACCAACAAAACATAGCTGGCTTGTTTTGCAAAAATTTGTCATCTGAATCACGCGATTGCAATTTCTCCCAAATTAATGAAAACAAAACTAAAATAATTCAGACAGCACACGACACACTCCCGAGCTCTCCTAGTTGAGCTCGACGTTAACTTTATTAAATTCTATTCAGCAACACACTGAAGGCAAAAACTCCAGGCTTTGAGAGAATTAATTACGATATGATTAAAGCTCTATCTATGAATCTCCAGCACCAGGTAATCGACTTATATAATCTTATACTACGCGGCCACATACCGCAACAATATAAAATTAGTGTAATCATTCCCATTCTCAAGCCTGACAAAGATAAAACCGACCCATTATCATACCGCCCAATTTCGCTTAACTGGCCAAACTTCTCCATAAAATTTTGGCCAGAAGGCTATGGTGGTTTGTAACTAACTACAAACTTCTCCACAATAGCCAAAAAGACTTTATAGACTTTCTTGTTAACAAAACCTTGGTTACCAAGAATCACCTTTCTATTATCTTGCTCGACTTTTGCAAAGCATTTGACAAAATTGGTTTACATGCGATTATCAACAAACTATTAAAGTGGAAACTTGGACCCAAAATCATTAATTATGTTCGCAATTTTATGACCAACAGGAAGATAAAAGTTAGAGTTGGCCAACATTTCTCCAACACACTGCCACTCGATAATGGTATCCCACAAGGATCGCCTTTATTTGTCATAGCTTACTAAAATTGATAGCATTTGATTTGATTTGATAGCATTGCACAAAGAAATACAAATAAGCGTCTATGCTGAGGATGTCAACTTGATTATTGAAATGAATAAAACAAAAAATGGGATATTAAATTTAGATATGCTATACAATGACATAGCCAACTGGTGCTCTTATTCTGGTGCTGTCATTTTACCCGAAAAGTATAAGCACATGCATATATGCAACAAAAACCATGGCAGATACGATGTATCTTTTAACAGCTTTCAACTTCCCAATGTTACCTCACTCAAAATTTTAGGCCTGATATACAACAATAAACACAAGTGGAAATCACACATAGACTTTTTTGTCGTTGCTCTGCTGAAACGGCTTAATATTATTAAATGGCTATCTAATCCAAAATACAATTGTAGCACATTAACACTAATTTCTGTAGTGAAAGCTTTAAAAGTATCAAAAATTGATTTCGCTTTACCACTATATGGAACTGCCCCAAAACTCAACTTTACATTGAGCTATTAGGAAATTTGCTGTTTGAGGCCAACATTGCGCCTCTCGCCATTAGACAAAAGCTCCTTACCACCAATCTATTTACATGCATCACCAATAGCGCAGATGCACCCATTTGTAATATAATAAAAACAATATAAAAAAGGGGGGTGAAAAACTGTCTTTTTTAGACAAAATTATAGAATCGCACAAACACCTCGAAATACAATTAAATCATTCAAAAAAACATGTCTAAAACAAGAGAAAACGCTATAGTCGAGTTACCCGACTATCTGATACCCGTTACACAGATAGTGAAAGTGCAAAGGAGAGTCTTCAACAGTGACAGTTTTTGCCGTTTTGTGGGCGTTAGATTGGGCGTGGCAAAAAGTTTCTTGGCAAATCGATAGAAATTTACAAGATTAATACAAAAATGAAAAAATATCAAAACATTTTTCAAAAGTGTGGGCGTGGCAGCTTTGGACGGTTTGTGGGCGTTAGAGTGGGCGTGGCAAAAAGTTTTTTAACAAATCGATAGAAATTAACAAGACCAATACAAAATGGAAAACATAATAAAACATTTTTCAAAAGTGTGGGCGTGGCAGTTTTGGGCGGTTTGTGGGCGTTAGAGTGGCCGTGGCAACATGATTCGACAAACTTGCGCTGCGTCTATGTCCCTGGAGTCTGTATGCTTAATCTCAACTTCCTACTTTTTTATTATCACTCTGGCATTTATAGTTTTTGAGATCTCAACGTTCGTACGGACAGACAGTCGGCCGGATATGGCAAAATCGATTCAAATAGTGTAACTATAATTATACCTAATAAGCCTATAGCTCTTAAGCTTGCCAAATTTATCAAAAAACAGTTAAAATATTCATGTAGAGCCACTCTTTAGAATCTTTCGATATATTATTGAAAGAGAGCGACTTTATATAAAATATTATATATATTCTCCGATCTATATAATAAATTCATATATTTTACTCAATCATACTAACAGTAATTAAAAATAAATACCTTTTTCCATACAATTGGAACACAAAATATCCAGTAAATCCATAAGAATGTCAAAGCTAAAGTCCACAGGTAAATAACAAAATCATTACCGATCGAGTCCCAACAATTCTTAAGCAATGCCATCCAAAATAAACAGTAGCTCGCCATATTGTTAATAACTATCTACATATAAAATTTTTTTATTAAATTCTGATATAGAGCTTACTATATAGCAGAAGTTATACATAATATTAGCAGTCTGGTAATAATGAAAAAGGGCCTTATAATTCAGTTGAATTCCTTGTTGTCTGAAAACTCCTTAACAACTAAAACTTTTGTTTGGAACTACAGTTTCAGTAAAACAAAAATTAAATTTCATCATTTTTACTAGGGTGGACCTTAATTGGGCAATAAAGCTACGTCAAGATAAATTCAATATTTAATGTTCAACCGTTTAGAGTTTTACCGTAATCGGAGATCATCTACATCTTTAAATACAGTAACAACAAATATTTACATATATTATGTCTGCTTTCTATATGGGTATTTTCTACTGAAACCGACGTTTAGTATAAGAATAGTCATACTAAATATTGTTAAAACCGAACTTCTGGCTATTTAACCAAGACTGTTAAAGTTTAAAACGTAAGTCCAGTAATCAAAAATATATTTAGTTTTATGCATAATTATTCACACTTACACTATCAGTTAAATTTTCTATATTCTTACTTATAAAATTTTACCGATCTGATGTTATATCTTGTGTGTTATATCAGCTTTAGTATTGGCGATATCTTCAGTTTACCTCGTTATGAGTTACTATTTTTATATGTCTATATATTTTTTTGTACCTTTCCAAACAAATAATTTACTACGAGTTATCTTCGTGGTATAAATATAAATGATTATAGGATGAAACCAGACTTAACGCTATAATCGATAATCAGATAGACGTAACTCAATGAAAGTGCAAAACGATATTTCTGTCATTTCGATAGGAATTGGGGAAGCCTGATAGTCTTGCGCGGCTGCTGGGTTAGAAGGGCGTGGCCAATATGTTTTTGGTATTCCGATAGAAATTGTCAGGACAAATAATAATACCAAAAAATTTAAGGAGTTTTGGAAGGTTGTGTGGCTTCCGCTAGACTTGGCATGGCAAAAAGCTGTCACACTATTGACAGCAATCGGCACGACATCGGAACATCGGAATTACGGAACATGAAGTGGCAACGCCGGTCGCCAACATCGATAACTTGATCATGGTGAGTATCGGTGGAGTTGCCAGAGATGGAAAGCGCTAATCGGCGGGAAATTTAAATGCGGAGCTGGCGACCAGAGGCAGACGGCAACAAATACAGGAAGCTGGAGAAGGGCGCGAGGATCAAGATGCCGAGTCAAGATGTCGAACGACAGGGTCTACTAGGCTGAGGCTGTCGGGCTGAGATCAAGGAGGCGCCGGTCGACGTGAGGAGTAAGGAACGGTGAGGATCAAGATGCCACGTCGAGATGCTCGAACAGGCTGAGACGTAGAGGCTGCGATCAGGAAGGCGCAAGGGTGTTCAAGATGCCCAGTCAAGACGCTGAACGACGGGGTCTAATAAGCTGCGACTACCAGGCTGAGAACGAAGAGCGCAGGGTCGACGAGTGGAGATCGAGGAAGTTTCCTATGCAAGGAGGAGCCAAAGCAGAGGACCGCCGGAAGCAACATCCTTTTCAAAAGCTTCCAAAGAAAGGGGGAGATGTGAGGAGTCTTAAAACTCCCCACAAATCCGGGTGCAGGAGATCGGCGTAGCAACAGCGAAGACGGCTGAAATGCGAGAGGAGTCAAGGGCGGTCAGGTCAAACGGGAAATAATGGACCTTGGACCCCGGCAAGCGGAGAGACCGTGAATTAACGGTACCGCGCTGGACCTTGGACTCAAACCCGCCAAGGGCATAGAGGTCATACGGTAACGGTGCGGACTTTGGACAGGCACAAAGAGGACGCACCTTGGACCCGAGCGAGCCGTGTGCAAAAGGGGAAATAACGGGATTCCCGCAGCCGATATAAGGGACGGCGCCGGCGCAGACCGGCGCCATACAGTAGACAGTCAAAAAAGAAAGTGCCAGACAGTAGACAGTAAATGAGAAGTGCGCGGAGAGTCATACAGCCTCACAGTCGATCGGGAAAAGTACGAGGAGGACACAGACAGTCAATAAGAAAGTACGCGGAGTACCACCCGGGCAGACAGCCGATCCGAAACAGTGCGTGGAGAGCTTCACAGTGACGCCCGCAAGTGAAAGTACAATTGCGTCGTAGCGAGCATCCAAAAAGGATCCCCGCAAGGAAGGACCAGCGAAGGAGAAGCAAACAACTGGACCTGGCGTGGTCAGAAAGGGACGGTGGAGTCAGTGGTCGCAAAGGTGGTTCGGGGAGCAGCTCCAGCTGATCTTTCGGACGATACATCTTGCCCCATAACATCCTAAGCCCCGGCCAAGCCCGCAGGTTGGTCCTTTGGCAAGGGCGACGAGTGCCTGGCTTACGCAACAAGGGACGGTGGAGTCAGTGGGTGCAAAGGTGGTTCGGGGAGAAGCTCTAGCTGATCTTTCGGACGATACATCCTGCCCCATAACATCCTAAGTCCAGTCGAGCCGGCACGAATACGCCGTCGAGGGAGACGCGGGACCAGCTAAGAAGGACGACGAAGGAGAGACGACGCGCGTCCGAAGGCGAGGATCACAGGATTCTCTGTATCAAGTCACTGAATAAAGGTGGTTTAAATCTAAAACTCTGTTTTCTCTTGGTCGGGCAATCACACAAATCATAAATTTGGTGGGACGAACAAACAAACTCTCTGAGCTAGCCGTTGCATTTCGTAGCGAGCAGAAACAAGGAAATCAGTTCGTTACATCTGGCGCCCAACCGTGATTGTCCTGACCAAAAGAACAGAGGGGAAGATATTGAAATCGTGGAAGGAGACCGGTCGTGGAAGTCGGAGTCACCTACGTGAGTGTCCTGATCAAGGAGCCAGCATGGAGGAGACCGACGTTATGCCCAAGGAGCTTGAGGAGCTCGGGTCGAAGACACGGGAAGCGCAGGATTAGATGCAGAGCTTAAGGACAGTCTCTAAAAGAGAAAAGGGGAAGACGATACAGGGTATCGTAACGCCCAACCGAGGTTCAGAAGGAGGAGTTCGAACAGGGAGCGGAGGCGAAAAGGAGCAGCTCGCAACAGTACCACAACTACACACGCGCAGAAGAAAGAGTTCAACCAAGAGATCCATGGCTGAGAGTCCCATTAGACGAAAGCCGACGACAAGTGGGTATGAACAGCGTGAACGAGGCAGGGTGCAAAGGGTGGACCCAACATCAGGAAGCAAGGATGACACCATAAAGCTGCTTTAAAGGAAAACAAACCATATCAGCTGTTAGCATCAAGACAAGAGAAAATCGTGATGGGGGCGCTACGATAATAGCGGTCGATCGATAGTGAGATCGATAGGGAACAACAAATACTGGATTTTATATTGATTTTCAACACGCTGTCACACTATTGACAGCAATCGGAACGACATCGGAACATCGGAAATACGGAACATGAAGTGGCAACGCCGGTCGCCAATATCGATAACTCGATCGCGCACTCAGCGATGGGACAACATCGGTAGGAATCGGAAGTGGCAACGCCGGTCGCCAACATCGATAACTTGATCATGGTGAGTATCGGTGGAGTTGCCAGAGATGGAAAGCGCTCATCGGCGGGAAATTTAAATGCGGAGCTGGCGACCAGAGGCAGACGGCAACAAATACAGGAAGCTGGAGAAGGGCGCGAGGATCAAGATGCCGAGTCAAGATGTCGAACGACAGGGTCTACTAGGCTGAGGCTGTCGGGCTGAGATCAAGGAGGCGCCGGTCGACGTGAGGAGTAAGGAACGGTGAGGATCAAGATGCCACGTCGAGATGCTCGAACAGGCTGAGACGTAGAGGCTGCGATCAGGAAGGCGCAAGGGTGTTCAAGATGCCCAGTCAAGACGCTGAACGACGGGGAGGAGCCAAAGCAGAGGACCGCCAGAAGCAACATCCTTTTCAAAAGCTTCCGAAGAAAGGGGGAGATGTGAGGATGTGCAGGAGATCGGCGTAGCAACAGCGAAGACGGCTGAAATGCGAGAGAAGTCAAGGGCGGTCAGGTCAAACGGGAAATAATGGACCTTGGACCCCGGCAAGCGGAGAGACCGTGAATTAACGGTACCGCGCTGGACCTTGGACTCAAACCCGCCAAGGGCATAGAGGTCATACGGTAACGGTGCGGACTTTGGACAGGCACAAAGAGGACGCACCTTGGACCCGAGCGAGCCGTGTGCAAAAGGGGAAATAACGGGATTCCCGCAGCCGATATAAGGGACGGCGCCGGCGCAGCTCGGGACAGTAAATGAGAAGTGCGCGGAGAGCCATACAGCCTCACAGTCGATCGGGAAAAGTACGCGGAGGACACAGACAGTCAATGAAGAAAGTGCCATACAGACGGACAGTCAATGAAGAAAGTGCCATACAGACGGACAGTCAATGAAGAAAGTGCCATACAGACGGACAGTCAATGAAGAAAGTGCCATACAGACGGACAGTCAATGAAGAAAGTGCCATACAGACGGACAGTCAATGAAGAAAGTGCCATACAGACGGACAGTCAATGAAGAAAGTGCCATACAGACGGACAGTCAATGAAGAAAGTGCCATACAGTAGACAGTCAAAAAAGAAAGTGCCAGACAGTAGACAGTAAATGAGAAGTGCGCGGAGAGCCATACAGCCTCACAGTCGATCGGGAAAAGTACGCGGAGGACACAGACAGTCAATAAGAAAGTACGCGGAGTACCACCCGGGCAGACAGCCGATCCGAAACAGTGCGTGGAGAGCTACACAGTGACGCCCGCAAGTGAAAGTACAATTGCGTCGTAGCGAGCATCCAAAAAGGATCCCCGCAAGGAAGGACCAGCGAAGGAGAAGCAAACAACAGGACCTGGCGTGGTCAGAAAGGGACGGTGGAGTCAGTGGTCGCAAAGGTGGTTCGGGGAGCAGCTCCAGCTGATCTTTCGGACGATACATCTTGCCCCATAACATCCTAAGCCCCGGCCAAGCCCGCAGGTTGGTCCTTTGGCAAGGGCGACGAGTGCCTGGCTTACGCAACAAGGGACGGTGGAGTCAGTGGGTGCAAAGGTGGTTCGGGGAGAAGCTCTAGCTGATCTTTCGGACGATACATCCTGCCCCATAACATCCTAAGTCCAGTCGAGCCGGCACGAATACGCCGTCGAGGGAGACGCGGGACCAGCTAAGAAGGACGACGAAGGAGAGACGACGCGCGTCCGAAGGCGAGGATCACAGGATTCTCTGTATCAAGTCACTGAATAAAGGTGGTTTAAATCTAAAACTCTGTTTTCTCTTGGTCGGGCAATCACACAAATCATAAATTTGGTGGGACGAACAAACAAACTCTCTGAGCTAGCCGTTGCATTTCGTAGCGAGCAGAAACAAGGAAATCAGTTCGTTACAAATATTATTTTAAAAAGTGCACGCCAAAGCATACAGAAATTTTTTTTTAAAAGCACATAGGTCATTACCTTGGTGGAACAAAGAGCTCTAAACCCTACGCATTGCCAAAAATACTGCATGGCATGCTCTTAAAAGAAATATTACCACCAAAAACATTAAAAATCAGCGATCCTTAAGCGCGCCCTTAGAATCTCAAAAAGAGACGCAAGTACCAAGTTTTCCGAGGAGATTAATCCTAAGACGTCCATACAAAAGATATGGAGTAATATCCGCCGATTTTGTGGGCTAAATTCTACCAAGCAAATTCACTGTCTAAACCACCCACACAATCCTTACCAATTCATCACCTACCAACAAAACATAGCTGGCTTGTTTTGCGAAAATTTGTCATCTGAATTACGCGATTGCAATTTATCACAAATTAATGAAAACAAAACTAAAATAATTCAGACAGCACACGACACACTCCCGAGCTCTCCTAGTTGAGCTTGACGTTAACTTTATTAAATTCTATTCAGCAACACACTGAAGGCAAAAACTCCAGGCTTTGAGAGAATTAATTACGATATGATTAAAGCTCTATCTATGAATCTCCAGCACCAGGTAATCGACTTATATAATCTTATACTACGCGGCCACATACCGCAACAATATAAAATTAGTGTAATCATTCCCATTCTCAAGCCTGACAAAGATAAAACCGACCCATTATCACTGATAAACACTGATAAACACCAAACTTCTCCATAAAATTGTGGCCAGAAGGCTATGGTGGTTTGTAACTAACTACAAACTTCTCCACAATAGCCAAAAAGGATTTAGGAAAGGCAAATCAGTTATGGACAGTCTACTCTTTATAGACTTTCTTGTTAACAAAACCTTGGTTACCAAGAATCACCTTTCTATTATCTTGCTCGACTTTTGCAAAGCATTTGACAAAATTGGTTTACATGCGATTATCAACAAACTATCAAAGTGGAAACTTGGACCCAAAATCATTAATTATGTTCGCAATTTTATGACCAACAGGAAGATAAAAGTTAGAGTTGGCTAACATTTCTCCAACACACTGCCACTCGATAATGGTATCCCACAAGGATCGCCTTTTTTGTCATAGCTTACTAAAATTGATAGCATTTGATTTGATTTGATAGCATTGCACAAAGAAATACAAATAAGCGTCTATGCTGAGGATGTCAACTTGATTATTGAAATGAATAAAACAAAAAATGGGATATTAAATTTAGATATGCTATACAATGACATAGCCAACTGGTGCTCTTATTCTGGTGCTGTCATTTTACCCGAAAAGTATAAGCACATGCATATATGCAACAAAAACCATGGCAGATACGATGTATCTTTTAACAGCTTTCAACTTCCCAATGTTACCTCACTCAAAATTTTAGGCCTGATATACAACAATAAACATAAGTGGAAATCACACATAGACTTTTTTGTCGTTGCTCTGCTGAAACGGCTTAATATTATTAAATGGCTATCTAATCCAAAATACAATTGTAGCACATTAACACTAATTTCTGTAGTGAAAGCTTTAAAAGTATCAAAAATTGATTTCGCTTTACCACTATATGGAACTGCCCCAAAAAGTGTCCTAAATAAAGTTTACTCAACTTTACATTGAGCTATTAGGAAATTTGCCTCTTGAGGCCAACATTGCGCCTCTCGCCATTAGACAAAAGCTCCTTACCACCAATCTATTTACATGCATCACCAATAGCGCAGATGCACCCATTTGTAATATAATAAAAACAATATAAAAAAGGGGGGTGAAAAACTGTCTTTTTTAGACAAAATTATAGAATCGCACAAACACCTCGAAATACAATTAAATCATTCAAAAAAACATGTCTAAAACAAGAGAAAACGCTATAGTCGAGTTACCCGACTATCTGATACCCGTTACACAGATAGTGAAAGTGCAAAGGAGAGTCTTCAACAGTGACAGTTTTTGCCGTTTTGTGGGCGTTAGATTGGGCGTGGCAAAAGGTTTCTTGGCAAATCGATAAAAATTTACAAGATTAATACAAAAATGAAAAAATATCAAAACATTTTTCAAAAGTGTGGGCGTGGCAGCTTTGGACGGTTTGTGGGCGTTAGAGTGGGCGTGGCAAAAAGTTTTTTAACAAATCGATAGAAATTAACAAGACCAATACAAAATGGAAAACATAATAAAACATTTTTCAAAAGTGTGGGCGTGGCAGTTTTGGGCGGTTTGTGGGCGTTAGAGTGGCCGTGGCAACATGATTCGACAAACTTGCGCTGCGTCTATGTCCCTGGAGTCTGTATGCTTAATCTCAACTTCCTACTTTTTTATTATCACTCTGGCATTTATAGTTTTTGAGATCTCAACGTTCGTACGGACAGACAGTCGGCCGGATATGGCAAAATCGATTCAAATAGTGTAACTATAATTATACCTAATAAGCCTATAGCTCTTAAGCTTGCCAAATTTATCAAAAAACAGTTAAAATATTCATGTAGAGCCACTCTTTAGAATCTTTCGATATATTATTGAAAGAGAGCGACTTTATATAAAATATTATATATATTCTCCGATCTATATAATAAATTCATATATTTTACTCAATCATACTAACAGTAATTAAAAATAAATACCTTTTTCCATACAATTGGAACACAAAATATCCAGTAAATCCATAAGAATGTCAAAGCTAAAGTCCACAGGTAAATAACAAAATCATTACCGATCGAGTCCCAACAATTCTTAAGCAATGCCATCCAAAATAAACAGTAGCTCGCCATATTGTTAATAACTATCTACATATAAAATTTTTTTATTAAATTCTGATATAGAGCTTACTATATAGCAGAAGTTATACATAATATTAGCAGTCTGGTAATAATGAAAAAGGGCCTTATAATTCAGTTGAATTCCTTGTTGTCTGAAAACTCCTTAACAACTAAAACTTTTGTTTGGAACTACAGTTTCAGTAAAACAAAAATTAAATTTCATCATTTTTACTAGGGTGGACCTTAATTGGGCAATAAAGCTACGTCAAGATAAATTCAATATTTAATGTTCAACCGTTTAGAGTTTTACCGTAATCGGAGATCATCTACATCTTTAAATACAGTAACAACAAATATTTACATATATTATGTCTGCTTTCTATATGGGTATTTTCTACTGAAACCGACGTTTAGTATAAGAATAGTCATACTAAATATTGTTAAAACCGAACTTCTGGCTATTTAACCAAGACTGTTAAAGTTTAAAACGTAAGTCCAGTAATCAAAAATATATTTAGTTTTATGCATAATTATTCACACTTACACTATCAGTTAAATTTTCTATATTCTTACTTATAAAATTTTACCGATCTGATGTTATATCTTGTGTGTTATATCAGCTTTAGTATTGGCGATATCTTCAGTTTACCTCGTTATGAGTTACTATTTTTATATGTCTATATATTTTTTTGTACCTTTCCAAACAAATAATTTACTACGAGTTATCTTCGTGGTATAAATATAAATGATTATAGGATGAAACCAGACTTAACGCTATAATCGATAATCAGATAGACGTAACTCAATGAAAGTGCAAAACGATATTTCTGTCATTTCGATAGGAATTGGGGAAGCCTGATAGTCTTGCGCGGCTGCTGGGTTAGAAGGGCGTGGCCAATATGTTTTTGGTATTCCGATAGAAATTGTCAGGACAAATAATAATACCAAAAAATTTAAGGAGTTTTGGAAGGTTGTGTGGCTTACGCTAGACTTGGCATGGCAAAAAGCTTTTTGTCAAATCGATAAATATATAAATCTAACATAATGTGAAAATCTAATTTAATGTGAAAAAATATCAAAACATTTTTCCAAAGTCTGGGCGTGGCAATATTAGAACGTTAGAAATTTACAAAACTAATAAAAAAATTGAAAAATATCAAAACATTATTCCAAAGTGTGGGCGTGGCAATATTAGAACGTTAGAAATTTACAAAACTAATAAAAAAATTGAAAAATATTAAAACATTTTACAAAAGTGTTGGCGTGGCAGTTTTGGGCGGTGTAGTGGGCGTGGCAAAACCTTTTTCTGCAAATCGATAGAAACACAAAACTAATACATAAATGAAAAATATTAAAACATTTTTCAAAAGTGTGGGCGTGGCAATTTTGGGCGGTTTGTGGGCGTAAGAGTGGGCTTGGCAACATGACACAATAAACTTGCGTTGCGTCTATGTCTCTGGGGTCTGTATTCTTAATCTCAAATTTCTAGCTTTTATAGTTCCTGAGATCTCGATCTTCTTTCTCAAGGGAAGGAAAGTAACCTATCTACAATAACTATTAGGTAGCCCGCACATCAGCCAGACGCTAAGCCAGCGAATTCCAATGCTGTAGTCGCTCCACTGTCGCTACGTCAGCATATCCCACGCTGGCCAGCTTGCGGCCACAATAGAATAAAATAAAACGTTTAGTCTTAAACTGATATTGAAATAAAACGGTTCAACAGAAATTCTCTTCGTGTTTTATTTGTATCAGAGTTATTCAGCGGCGACACTGATCCTTAAGTCGACTCAGTATTCGCGACGTGATAACGAAAGTATTATTCTAATACTTAGATGTATACCTAATATGCTCGGTATGGATTTTTTCTACCTGTTATTTACTGTTTAACGAATCTAGTATATTCTTTTACTTTACGAGTAACGGGTATAATAATTTGCATCTTTAAAGTATTTTGCAAATGGGGTAAATTTTACCTTGATCTAATTGGTGCACCGAACTCAACTTTTTTCTTAAATCCAAAATAAACAAGAAAAAAGCTAGCGTTTTTTCTATTTATTATCAGTTTTGTAAATTTTTATCGATTTGCCAAAATTTGTTGTTATTGTATTAGTATAATTGCTAATTTATCACCGTAGTACAAGCTTGTGCCCCTGGTCCGATAACAATAAATATAATTGTACTATAACTTAAGACCTTGATTACATACCTGATGTGGTATATGGAATATAGATGCATAAGCCGTCTGTCCCTCGAAAACTCTATTGATGAAAAGAGCATATAACACAGTCGTCAAGCCCTCTTCCCCCAATACCCAAATTAGCTCCTAAATGCGGACAATATGCATCCAGGATAAAAACGTTATCTTTTTGTGTGCGAAAGATGACTAGATCTTCCCCCAAGCACGATACACAAGTTGCTTTCCCAGCTTTAAGCTGAGACGATTTAAGAAAACCATACCAACCATTTGAATAAGGGGGAGGCAGTTCCACAATTTTTGTAACTTTTACTTTTCTTAACCGATTTATTGTATCTCGATTTGGATTGTATCGAATAACATTTTCTGTTTTTCTTAAAAATAAATGTTTTTCGATGTCCAGATCCTGAAAAGTTTGAAAAAAGACTAGTTATTTATCAATTTAAAAAATTTGTTTTGCCAACTTACTGGTATAATTATTACCAAGTCGAGGTCCCCGACTATCAGATATCCGTTACTCAGCTAGTGATAGTGCGAACGAGAAATTTTCAAAATATATTGGCATACTAATAGATATAAGAAAAACAAGAATTAATTGAAAAAAATTAAACAAGAGAGAACGCTGTAGTCGAGTTCTCCGACTATCTGCTGTGACAAAAGAATGAGCAATACATAACCGGTAAAAGAGAACAGACGATTCGCGAAAACAGTTTATGAAATAGGAAAGATGACGAGATATTCAGATATGCGAACCCACGGCTGTTATTAGGGTCGCGTTGTGCCCTCCCATCCTATGATCACGCGCCTTAGAGTTCGGCTCTGGTGACCCCTTTGAATTTTCCTACGCACACGAATACATCAGCTGAGTTCAGTTCACTTTAAATTTAAACATCCATGATTTATTCTTATTGTCTTTGTCCTAGGGTGATAAGCTCTATACTAATTCTTAGAATAAGAAGAGACTGGAACATTATCCTCCAGTAATTAATAGAATTAAAGAACTAGAATTTGGAGATTTGGGCTAAAGTTTACTTCAATGTTTATCGTGTATTCGTATTGAGATTGGCCTCGCCACATTATAATTTACTAAAATTCCCTTTCATTAGTGTTATCGACTTTAGTCGTATTCAAAAATTAGGCTCTATGGATTCAATGCTTATGAGAATTTCGACTCTACACAATTTCATTAGTTTACTCTTAAATTCTTAATGGGCACACGCCACATTATTATTCACTAAAATTTAAAAACTTAAGTCGTATTCAAAATTTAGACTCTTTTAGTTCAATACTTTACACAAAAATCGTTCAATTCTAATCGGAGTAACTTCATCATTCATCGTTACGTTAGTCGCGGCAAGTTATCTTTAAGAGAGGTCGGAAAATTCTTACTTTGGTTTCAACAATTCACTGTTCAATTCATATCCAACGACGAAGATCGATCTTCCGATGGTATAATCTGAAAGAAATGAGAGATCACGCGAGCCATTTGCTCAGCACGAGAAGGTATCCTATAGGAATTTCCCTCACAACTCTCTTATTAGCCATGTAGTTGGAGCTCTGGCCTTGACCTATGCGATTAAAGATATTTCTTGGAACGGACAACTTAAATGATAGCAACTAAAATGTTAACTTAATCTATTTTTAGGCAGATATATATACGTAGGAATTCAATTAAGGACAGGCTTCATGTCCATTAGTTGTTGTCCTGGCGACCGAATTTATCAGGTCCCACTAAATAGATACAGCTCTGCTGACCGACACGGAAAGTCCTTGTCTGCTAGTCTTAAAGACTCACTGGCATTTAAATCATCAAATTATCGGAGGTATACGGCTCGAATAAAATACTGTATCTTCTGGATAAAGGCATCCAACGGCTAAACGAAGTTCCTGTTCCACAGGAGTCTAGCGAACGAAAATGTGGCTAACAGGAATCTCCTGGTCAAATATTATAGGCGCACACGCGACTTTATGGCGGAGACATGGGTGCTCCCTAATGGCTGGTAGGGAGAAGACCTCACGAGGTTAAAACCGGCTTTGGAGCTGCGGTTCCTCTTCACACAATCACTAATCAGCTACGGGTCACAGAGGCACCTCCTCAGTAGAAACTCCTCACTGCACGTTGGTGATCCCTCGAGGGGACGACTCCGAAAGAAGAAGAAACTGGTCACAATTTGATTCGTCCATGGTGATCCTCTTGAAACTCCTTACAGGTCTTCTAGTCTTCCTGCAGGGGTGGCGTCCACAGGAGCTCCCCTCAGGGACTCTATCGCCGAGCGCCCGATGCAGAGCGTCTCGACAAGGTTTCTCCCCAAAACAATAAATCCGCTGCCTTGCGCAGCCACAACCACGCTCCAGTGGCACAATGCTGAGAATACTGGCAGAAATGCCTCGTTTTAGCAAACAGTTTCAACATTATTCTCACTTCAAAATCTTGCCAAGTAATTTTGTTACTTTTGGCATTGACTGGGATCCTCACGCAGTCGATCCGACAGCACTGCTGCCTTACACAGCCACCCACTGGCGAAGACGATGGCAGAGAAGCCTCCGCAACAACCTAAGAACAATTTCTATTAATTTCAGATTCCTGATTGGCCAAGTAAATTTTGTTACTTTGCCATTTGACTATAAAACGAGAGGATTCTCACCGATTTAATCGCTATCGCTTCCTTCAAATGCCCTGCTGCACACGCAGGCAGTGGAACTGGTGACTCCACACCAGACCACGAGGCGTTGTTAACTCCTTCGGCTAAGGCTTTCGGAGATGCACACGTCTGTATTCCAACTCGCCAAGAAAAGATTAGGCCGAGATCGGCAAATGGCCGGCGGAAGTTCGTGGCAAAGTAAACAGTGACAGGAGCCACGATTAACAACACTAATTTTTGACTATCGATATCTAAATATTTCTATCCATATTATATTACATTATGCCGGTAACACTATTAGATGGCAACATGACCAGTTACCATACCAATATCGATATTTATTGGCGGTTATTTTAACTGCCGCGGCAGGCCGTTACAAAGCACCCCACAAAAATCAGGCTAGGGTATTTCATACAAGTACCCTAGACTGATAACCCTGAAGCTGCATTACTGACGAATGTCCTTGGCGTGAAAGTTCCCTAAGAGACGGCCTTGCATGTCTTCTAACTCATAGTACCAATCTTCTTTCTCACTCGAGCTTTTACAAACATGGGTCCTAACTTAGCATTATAGCCAGATTGGAAGCAGTTTTGCTTGAAATTACGGCGAAACACTTCCTGTCCTTCTGCGAAGGTAACTTCTCGAGAGCGTAAATTATATCGCTTATCGTTGACGTCGTGAGTCCTTTGCATATCTCTGGTAGCCTTCTCTCGCACTATGTCAAAAGAATCTTGCCTGTCATACAACAAGGATCGATCATATAACAAGTTTAACTTCCTCAATAAGGAATATGTGGATCCTGACGTCACCATATGCTGCCCAAAGGCCATGTAGTATGGGCTGGTTCCTATGCTAGAATGTCGAGAAGCTCGCAACGCGCAACATATTTTACTGAGGTGCTCGTCCCAGTCTTTCTGATCAGGGCGTAAGTACGCTCGAATCCCAGCTATTACGGAACGATTCACACGTTCCGACGCATTGGCTTGCGGAGAATGCACAGCCGTCAAAGTGTGTGAAATTCTGTAAGTCTCCATCAACTTGCGGAACGTCTCTGACCGGAACAGCGATCCATTGTCGGAAACGATAGTTTCGGGAACTCCATATGTCATGAAAAACTCTTCTTTATCCTCATAACAGGTTTTAGAACTACGAATTTTGAACAGTGATCAAAGACAATGAAAATGCCTACACTTCCACTCTTCGAACGTGGGTAAGGACCCAAAAAGTCGAAGTAGAGGCGTTGGAAAAACCTCAAGTTTTCCGGAGCCTTTCCAAAAGGTGGTCGTAAAACGTGATTCGGTGGCTTCGTCGTTTTGCAGGTCTTACATGCATTGACATGAGCTTTTACGTCTGACATTAACCGAGGCCAAAAATAATACCTTCTTAAACGCTCCACCGTTTTATGGATTCCTCCATGACATGCCAAAGGGCTGTCGTGAGCCTGGAAAAGTGCTTCTGGAATCATCTCCGTTGGTAACCATAATTTCCAAGCATACTCGTCATGTACCTGTTCTCCCGTTAAGTGTTCGGCTTTTCGATACACGTATCCGTCCTCGACTTTTAAATCAGGAAAACTTTTCCAATTTGCAGAGATATTCTCTGCTAGATCTTTGTACGAACCAGACTTAAAATGTTCCGAACTCAAATCTAATAGCAATCCTTTTTGTAACTCCACTGCTGCCACTTCATCTTCATTCACACGCGATAACGTGTCTGGTACAACATTAAGACGACCTTGACGATGTTTAATTTCGAACTTGTGCTTCCCTAATGCTATCGACTATCTTGCTAACCGAGAATTAAGATCTTGATTTGACATAAGCCATCGCAAAGAGGCGTGATCCGTAACAATTGAGAACTCGTGACCCTCCACATAGTTCTTTACTGCAACCACCGCCGCCAAACACTCTTGTTCGGTTACCGTATAATTGCGCTGAGCACGATTCAATTTCTTCGAAATGAATGCTATCGGCCGTTCGTCTCCTTCCTCTGACACCTGCACATTGGACTATTTTGTCCATTAACCGTGACATGGTACTCGTAGCATTACACAGACCAAAAGGCACAACAGTGAATTGATAAAGCGGTCTCCCCGGCACTGTAAACGCAGTTTTATCGCGAGATTGAACGTCCAACGGCACCTGCCAATAAGCGTCTTTTAGATCAATTCTGGTTATATATTCCGTCTTTGGCAGTCGGCTTAATATGCCGCTAATCTGGGGCAGAGGGTAAGCGTCCTTTTCGGTAAAGCTATTGACTTTCCGACAATCTAGACAGATCCTTACCTTCCCAGGCTTAGTCACGAGAACTATGGGAGATGAGCATGCACTCTCTGATTCTTCAATGACTCCTAACTGTAACATTCTATCTATCTCTGTATACATTACTTTCTCCACAGCGGGAGAAACCGGAAAATGACGCTGTTTGATCGGTTTGCCCGTCCTACTTCGATTGAATGCGAAATTAGGTTAGTTTTCCCCAGTCCTTCTTCCTTGAACGCGAAACAATTGACTACGTTTGTCAACTTCGCTTTCTCCTCAACGGACGTCATGTTGGTCCACATCAATGTCGGTACATTCTTGACTCAATCTTTGGAGCTCTAGCTCAGCCACTCGCAATCTGCTAGGCAGCAAATCATACACCCTCAAAAAATCAATGCCTAAGATTAGATCCTGCTTTAACACTTCTAATATTTTCTTGACGTTATCATATTCTATCTCCACCTTTGCCTTGCCCACTAACCGTTCAGGCGTTCCATCGGGGGTCGTGACTCTAACATCCAACGACCGATAGATAGTGTCTCCATTCAGGAACTCGTTGGCTAATTTTCCTCCCAAGAACTCATTGAAGCTCCGGAGTCCAATAACCCATATTCTAATCGGTCCAATAGTTTAATAGGCAGAAAGAGACGCGGATCCTTAGTTTCTCCAGGAACCGAACATATGTGTCGAAGCCCTAATCTGTACTTCTTGACTTTTGCCTAAACGACCTAATTCTGTTTGAACTTCGAGACTTTCTCCTTTCTAAAACTGGTTCGGGCCTATATTCATTTTCAGGATTGAATATCATTAAGTACTCTTTACTCTTGCTATGTAATAGCGAAATTTCACTATTGTTTTGTACGTCCGGGATTAAATTAGAGGTGGATGATAATTCTTCCCCTCTTAGTCGGTCATTGTCGACTGGTGACGCGCGGCATTCAGAGTCTTCAGTTTGTATGGCGACTTCAGAATGCCGAATTTTGAGTTTTTTTTTTAACAGTTCTTACAGTTTGGCTTGTAAGTATTTGAAGCTCCAAAGCCATAACAGAAAACGCGTTTCTCGGAAAGGCAATCTTGATATCGATGCCCATCCTTTCGACAGTTCCAACACACCAAGGAAAGTGCGTCGACCTCTAGTTCAACTTCCAACTCTGAACCGTTTTGAGAGCTGGACTCATCAAATAATTCCGAAACTTTTCGTCTGAACGGAGATCCTTTCGCATAACCATGCGACTGTTTCACGTCTTCCAGAAAGGCTTCGCGTCTGGACAAACTTCCCTCAAATCTTGAACAGTTTAAACCTCGACATTCAATATCTCGTGACGTATCTCGGGACGCAAATTGGTCTTGAGAATCCTAACAAGCTTTCGAGTGGGAAAAGGTATTTCTAATTGATCCAATAAACAATTCACGCTGTCATAGAAGCTATCGAAGGAATCATTAGGCTTTTGCTTCCTGTTTCGGATTTGCTCCTCAATGTCCACATCATCCCGCTTTTCGCGTAATTGTAACCGAAGGGCTGAGCACAAGCTGTCCCAACGAACCTCCGTTACTGACTTATCATATCGCCAGTAGTATACATTTGCTTTTCCTTCGAATAATACACTAGCATTCCTGCATAAAAGTGCAAAATTTCCTTCTAGTGTTTGATGAGTCAACGATTCGACCCTATAAATGAAATCGTCTATGGACATCCCATATCCGTTGTACTTGATCTTCCACCCGTTTAGGGTGTGTACGACCTTGCCTGGTCTCACTCCGTTGTCTATCGCTGTGCTTCTCTGCGAAAAAGGTGAAGCTACATTTGGCCTATACGGGTGTGCACTTATAAACTGTTCCACAACCCTACGCGTTTCGCCCCTTTCTTCACCTATCGGTGGAGAAGTAAACCTTTCTTCCTCATTGTTATCAACGTTGGACAGAGCTGACATCGTTCTTTGAACGCATTCCACCACTGCTGATTGTATAGATTCTGACATTTTCTTGGACAAAGCAGCGAGCATCCTTCGCTCCATCGCGACGAGTGTTATCGCTATGACTGCGGCGGTCGGATCGCTATTGGCTCTCCAGGAATTCCCTGAGTAACCAGGAATGTCGTCTGTAGAGATACTACTATCAGTCGGACGACTTTTAGATTTCGACCGAGTTTGTGCACCTTTTGATTTTGCTCCTGGTCTACAACTGGCTTGACATACTGGACAGCAATCGCTCTTCCTAAAGTGTGTCCGATGCACCTCATGTGAAACACATGTTTGCGCACGATTTCGAACTTTTCTTCTACCTCGTCGATTTCCAGTTTGCATATTGCACAAACAATCTTCGGGACTTCCAGTGAAGCTCTATCTGGCGATCGGTCCAACAACATCTTATTTTTAATTTTGTTACTGAATTTCTCTAAAAAAATAAATATTATAGAATACCAAAGTAGACTTCCTAGTTTTCCATTTCAGGATTAGAAAAATCTAAGTAGGAAGTGAGCGAGATTTCCTTCCACTATTTTGAACGGACTACGGGCTGTTCGAAAACCAACCCTCTAGTGTTCTGATTCCTCTTGTAAAAGAGGTGCTAGTTCAGAAAAAGGCCAGAAAACCCTCCTGCGATTGGTGCTTTCTGTAATTCCTCCGACTGAGATTCTTCTTTCCCTCGCGGCTCCGATAAACGGGGCCCAAGAAGCAAGCTTCTTGGTTTCCAACCGTTTAGATATTTTTTTGAAAAGGTTGAAATTTTAAGAAAGGTATAGAAAAGATTTTCGAATCTGTCTATCGATGAGTCTTATCGAGTGTCTACTGTACTCGAAGTGCCCCACGTTGGGCGCCACTTACTATTTAATTAATAAATAATTATTACTGTAACGTGTAACCACGGGTGCTGTGCTAAGACTCCGAGAATCGATACTTGCGGGGGCTCGCTATAGGATCCGGCCTTGCTCGTCGGCTTGGGTGGGTGTTGTTCTTGCCTGCATCGATTCAAGTACGGCCACCCTTATTATTAAATAGTTCGAAAATTAAGCGTGCTGCGACAAAAGAATGAGCAATACATAACCGGTAAAAGAGAACAGACGATTCGCGAAAACAGTTTATGAAATAGGAAAGATGACGAGATATTCAGAGATGCGAACCCACGGCTGTTATTAGGGTCGCGTTGTGCCCTCCCATCCTATGATCACGCGCCTTAGAGCTCGGCTCTGGTGACCCTTTGAATTTTCCTACGCACACGAATACATCAGCTGAGTTCAGTTCACTTTAAATTTAAACATCCATGATTTATTCTTATTGTCTTTGTCCTAGGGTGATAAGCTCTATACTAATTCTTAGAATAAGAAGAGACTGGAACATTATCCTCCAGTAATTAATAGAATTAAAGAACTAGAATTTGGACATTTGGGCTAAAGTTTACTTCAATGTTTATCTTCGTTTTGAGATTGGCACTCGCCACATTATAATTTACTAAAATTCCCTTTCATTAGTGTTATCGACTTTAGTCATATTCAAAAATTATACTCTACGGATTCAATGTGTTGGGTCATGCAGCCGCCAAAACTGTGCAGTAGACTAATCGCATACTCTTAATATTGTAAGCCGAAGTAGTCAGTGGTAGCAGTTGCGATGCCCATTGTGCAAACCGCTGTTCTCGCACGCATTTATCTGTACGGCGCTCATTCCTTGTTCTCTTTGTTATCTACCTACGTTAAGCTTGGGCGCTGCATTTCGGCTGTCTGTCCCGCCAATTGTCACTTCTTCGTTTTTCGGCAAAGACTCAACTTGTGCATTTGATATCGCTCTTTGTCGGCCCTTGCTGCCGTAAACAATTCGCAAAATAAACAGTATCGGAAAATAAGCAAACTTTCTTCGGCTACTTATTATTCGCAACAGCTATTGAAAAAGCTCAATAGCTAATTGGTGACCCCGACGTGATAGTGTTAATTTGCATGCATTAATTAATGCACTTATCCCGTTAATATAAATAATATTAAATTAATATAAATACATTAAATCGCAATCGGTTGGACAAGTGAGTGGTGATTTCGGTGATAGTGGCTGTGTTTAAGCGAGCTAGCATTACATATATACTTACGTAGTTACTATTTTCTTGAGTCAAATAAATGATCCGTCTGTAACGAAGACAAAGATCAACGCTGAAGCCAAGTATAAATTAAAACACGAACGATTTCGGTGAGCGTCTTTATTTTAAAACTGTCAGCTTAAGACTGAATGTACAGAGTTTTGATCGGCTCGAAGTGAGTCGCGAGAAACGGAAATATGTTTGTCAGCATTTTTATTTATTTGTGTTTAAGTGCATGCAAAAAGAATGATGAAGTTATACAACAATCATGCGCTTTACTTTTTTGTGGATTCAAGTTTCGTTACGTTATGCTGTGTATTTATGCACGCGCAAGATTGTATGCGCGTTGTTTTTGTTAGGTTTAAGTTTATGTAAGCATAATATGAGAAGCATATTATGCTACTTCCCTCCCCTTAAAAGGAAGCTTATGCTTCTATTGGGGTTGACGTATATAATCTTGGTAATGCAGTTGGGTTTGTATCCTGTGTTTCCATAATTGTTTTTGTTGTTTTTAGTTTTAAGTAGATACAAACTATACAAAATGTGAGGCTAATGAGTGATACAATAATAGAGACTGTAATATTATTATTTGATATTAGTTTTACAATGTCCTTATGTTCTATTGGTTTTATTTTTATTAGTTCAATGGGTGTGTACAATGGGGTTAGATTTATTTCGGGATTTAGCTGGTTTTCGTTTAATGTTATCTTTCCTATTTTAATTTTACATTGTTTTATTGTTATTATTTTATTGCCGTTAATTGTTACATTTTTATTTATTTCTTGGCAATCTTGTTCTATAATAGTATTCTTTATGTTCCAAGTAAGGATATTGTTTGGTTCAACGTATTTAATTATCTGGTTAACTGTTGTGGGGACAAAATTGCAAATTGGTTTAGTTCTTTTTATAATGTTCTTAATACATTCGTTACTTATTTCTTTACTATTTTGATTATAAATTTTTCCATTTTCTTCAAAATAAGTATCTTTTTCGTTGTGATCGAGTTGGTACCCGTTATTATCTGGGTAAGGTATTATGTTAATTGTGTGGACAGTTTTTTGCTTAATGGGGATATGTGCTATGATAAGTATTTGGTTAGTACTAATCCAGGTTGATGTTTTAATTTGTAAGATGTTACTGTTGTCAACGTTCTCTAGTCTGTCGTAATTGAGTAATTTGGGATTAAATAGTCCTAGTCGTGAAAGTTGCATTCCCATTGCAATGTCTTCTATATACTCGGTAAATTGGATAAGTTCGTATATTAACTGTTCTCTGTTACTATGTTCGTCTAAGAATTCTTTTGTTCTTTGTATGTTTCTGTTAATGAGTTGAATTATGTCATTTATTTCATGTAGATTTATTGAACTTGTTGCTACTGATTCTAATTGTTTTTCAATCTTTGTTCGGTCATTGTTATCTAATGTTCCAAATAAATACTTAAACGCTGATCCTACTATGTTGATTAGTCCTCGTTTCTGTCTATTTGTCTGGTGTAAAGTTATTCCGCTAAGTTCTCTTCGCATTTTATTGTACAAAAGGTCAATTTGGGGAATATTAGTGTAGTTAGTTATCTTATTGTTGAAATAGTGGGTTAGGTTATCTATATCGGAAAGGTTTACGCGAAGACAATGATGTTCGTATTCTGAAGGGATTTGAATCGATTTATCGGAAAATAGGAGGTATCCGTGGTTAGTGTCAATGTTGTTGATTTGAAGTTGTTGGGTTTGGCATAATTTTGTAGACGTGAGGAGGAGTATTATGATGAACCAGGGGCCTGCAGAATGGGAAGTTCATTAATTTTTTTCTGTTTTTTAAATTGAGTTTTGTAGTAATGTGTCTCTCTATTCCTATTGGTGATTTTATAATGGTCTTCGTCAGTTTGTTCGACGTTTTTTGTTAATTTAAAAGGGTTTTCTAATTTTCCTTTTTGTAATGGTCCCTTTCTGTATCTAGTGTCAACATTGTATTCGGTTCTGTTTTTGTTTATTTCGTTAATTCTAACTTCCTTATCGTGTTGTGTATCTAGAATTGGTTGTCCGGCATAAATGAATATGTGAGCGGGGGTTTGTCCAGTAGTGTCGTGTTTGGTCTTGTGATTGTAGATGTAAAGGATTGTTTCTATTTTACTTAACTTGGTCTCGATGTCGTCAGAATTTTTTATGATGCGAATTTTTTCATTTATAGTCTTGTGTAGCCTCTCTATGTCAGCGACACCTGTTTTCGTAGTGTTAAGTTGTAATTCTACGTCTTCGGTTTCGAGCCAACGTTTAAGGGCTAGGCTGGAGAATGCGCCGTCTCTGTCTGCTTTAAGAAGTCTAGGTTTCCCCAACTGATTAAATATACGCATTAAGGCGTTTTTACATTCTATCCAGTCCTTTGTCTTTATCTGTTCGAGAGTGGCGAATTTGGAGTAAACATCGATACAGCTCAAATAGTGATTCCCTTCAGAAGAATAGATATCTATTACAAACTTATCGCGGCAATGTTCGGGTTTAGGGGTAATTTTCATTGGCATTTTTGTATTGCGGTGTTCTGTCTTGGCTAAGTTACAAACTTGACATTCATTGATTATATTTTGAATAAGGACTTGGCTATTAGGAAAGTAGTAAGTTTCGCTAAAGAGTTTTACAGTTTTTTGAATTCCTGGGTGTAATAACTTTTCGTGTGTTTTTAGGATTAATTCTTTGAATTTTGCATAAGTAGGAATGTTTTTTAATAAGACGAGACTTCGGAAAATCTTTGTACACTTTGGATTCATGGTTTCTGTGTACGCGCTTTGAATCACTTCAAAGTCTGCATCGCTTTCGATGTAAAGGGCGCTATTCTTCGAACAAAAGTGGTTGAGTAAGTATTGTTTGGCTGTTTCGAAGGTCATTTCTGCATAGGAGATACGTACTATTTGTTTCTTGAAATAGGTTTCATATTCTGTATTATTATTGGGGCCTTTCGAAAAAATGATTTGTCTTTTATGGTAGTTTATTGCTTTTTCAGATAGTCCTATTAGTCCGCTACTATCTTCTTCCGTGCTATGTTGCGTGGATTCTCCGAAAAATGTCTGTTCTATTTTGGTTCTAGACAGTGCGTCCGCGACATGGTTTTCTTTCCCTTTGATGTACCTTATGTCGAAGTCGTACTCCGATAGTCTAATCTTCCATCTAGTCAACTTGGAGTTAGGCTCTTTTAGTTTGTGTAGCCAGCACAATGGTTGATGGTCAGAAGCTACTTCGAAGTGTCGCCCTAATAGATAATGTCTGAAAGTTTTGGTTGCCCAAACTATTGCTAATAATTCCTTTTCTATAGCGCTGTAATTGATTTCATGTTCATTTAGTGTTCTGCTGATGTAACTAATAGGGTGTCCGTCTTGTGATAAAACAGCTCCTAAAGCTACATTGCTGGCATCTGTTGTCAATGTAAATTTCCTCTCGAAATTCGGTAATTTTAGGATCGGATCTTCAGAGATTAATAATTTTAACTTTTGGAATGCTTCTAAGTATTCTAAACTGTTTATATCTATTGTTGCTCCTTTCTTTAGGCACTTGGTCAGGGGTTTGGCAATGTCTGAAAAGTTAGGTATAAATTTCCTATAATATCCTGTAAGTCCTAAAAAGGCTTTAATTTCTTTAGTTTTTCTTGGTAACGGATATTTAACTATAGCTTTGATTTTATCCGGGTTTGGTTTAATCCCGTCTTTAGTAATAACATGTCCTAAGAAAGTTGTCTCTTGTTTTAAGAACTCGCATTTATCTAGTTGTAATTTTAAGTTTGCCTGTGATAATTTTTCGAAAACAGCTTGTAAGGCTTGAAGATGTTCTTCTAAAGATGTGGAGAAAACTATGATGTCGTCTAGGTATACTAGACAGCATTTATTTAAAAGTGGACGGAGTAAATTGTTCATGCATCTTTGAAATGTAGCGGGGGCATTTTTAAGCCCAAATGGCATTCGTGTGTACTCGTAGTGTCCATATTTTGTAGAGAAGGCAGTTTTGGCTATTGACTCTGAGTCCATTTCTATTTGATGAAAGCCCTTTGCAAGATCTATTGTTGTGAAATAATTTGACCTCCCCAGTTTCCCTAATATTTCATCTATGTTTGGTATGGGGTATCTGTCGTTTATTGTTATTTCGTTCAATTTCCTATAATCTATTACGATGCGAAGCTTCTGCTGTCCAGAAGCATCTAGTTTTTTAGGTACGACCCAAATGGGGCTACAGTATGGTGAATTACTTTCTCGGATAATGTCCTGTTCTAACATATCCTGGATCTGTTTTTCTACTTCCTTTTCATATGTCTGTTGGAAACTATAAACTTTAGAGTAAACGGGGATATTGTGTGTGGTGTTAATAATATGTTTTTCTTGGTTTGTGAACGTGAGCTTGTCACCTTCGCGAAATTGGATGTCTTGGTATTTTGTCAGTAGATTGGTTAGTTTTAGTTTTTCTTCTACGTTAAGGTGTTCTAATCGGAACAAGTTCTCCTGAAGTGTGGAGGTTTCTAAGTAAGTGGGGTCTTGTGGAAATGAAGTGTCCATTTGAAGATGGTTCTGTTCTGTAATGTTGTTACCGTCTTTTATCTTGTATATTTTGTTAAATAGAGTGGCAGTTTTCTTTTTATAGTCGATTATTGCTTTGGCTTCGGACAACAATTTGCGTCCAATCAGCATGTCATAATGATCTGAGAACTGGTGGATCAAGAACTCTTGGGCAATAGGGAAGTAGTTGTTAGGTGGTATATTCGTAAGTTCATTAATTATTAACGGGCCATTACTGGTGTGGATTAGGTAATTGGTTTCTTGTGTTGGTGTTTGAAAAATATTTCGCGTGAGCATATTTATCGTAGATCCTGTATCAATTAGACATTTCAATTCGGTATTATTATGTTTGATCGTTATATATTGGCTTGATCCGGGGCTACTAGCCGAAAATTTTCTGCTTGTTCGGGGTCGTCTGGTTCGTTGTCATTTGTTGTCGGTGTCTCCTTTTCTGTTGTTTCTGAATTGTCATAGTTCTGTTCAGGGGGACATTGAATTAATTCTGGGGTATAGTTCGATTGATAGGGATAAGGCTGAGGTTGAAAATATTCTGGATAGTAGGGATAATAGTAATTATAGTTATAAGGATATTCGGGTTGATTAGACGATACTTCCTGGTATCTTATCTCTTCTGTGCTCATTTTAGACTGTCCGCTGTCTGATGGTCTCTGTCTTTTTATTGGGTTATTAGTCCGTACGTTTCCGGTTTGTGGATATGTTGTAGGCATGTGAGTGTGGCTAGGTCCAAAGCGATTTTGGTCAAAAATATTTTGTCGGTTAAAAGCTGTGTTTGGTCTGGGTGCTTGTGTCAGAGGTATGTTAGGTTGTGGGTAGATAGGTCTATTTTGATATTGAAGTATCGGATTTGTGTTAAACCTGGGTACATGAGAATATGCTTGGTGATAGGGTTGATAGACGTTGTTATAGAATGGTTGGAAGGGTGCAAGGGGTCTGGTTTGATAGCTCATTTGCCTGTTTTGGGGAGTGTTTGTTACTTTGTTTGGAATTGAAGTTGGCTTTATATTATCTTTACTTGAGGTTGGTGCCTCGTAAAGACCTTTTTCTTGTAATATGTTTATTAATGATCTCAGGTTTGGAATATTACAGTTAATTATTCTGAGATAAATGTGGCTTGGAAGTTTTTGAATTAGATTTTCGATGCTGGTTTGTATTAATCTAGTATATAGAGTGGTTTCAGTAATATTGTTTTCTAGTTCTAATTTACTTATAAGTATCTGCCGTTTTCTTTCGGCTTCTTCAAGGAAATGACGAATGTTACCTCGATATTGTGTGTTCCTGAATTCCTCTAGAAGTTGGTGGTTCGGTGCTTGGGGCTTGTAGTTAAGTATAAGTTGAGTCCTGAGTTCACTCCAGTTGCTGAGGTTGGTCACTCCGAGGGCGCGGATAACATCGCCACTGATGTTCCGTTCGATGTGTCCAAAGATTATTAACTTCTGCCTTTCATCTGTAGTCTGATAAAGAGCCAAGATGAAGTCGATGCGACTGATGAAAGTGTACAAGGTGTTAGGATCTCCGTTGAAAACCTCGATTGCGTGTATTTGTCTTTCGACTTGAATCATATTCGAGTCAGATAGTTCTATTTGTGTTGGCGCTGCTACTGCCATTGTGGTTTGTTGGCTTTGAATTTTGATTAATGTTTGTGTATTTGCTGTTGGTTTATTTGTCGGTTCGTAACTTGGGTAGGGTTTCTTGTAGTTCGCTCACTTATTATTATAATATTTCACTTAGTTGCACTGTTCATTCGTTATAATTCGTTTTAGTTGTAATTGAGTTTATTTAGTCTTCATTTAATTTAGCTGTTATTATTATGGTTCACTTAGTTGTAAATAAGTTTATTTAGTTTTCACTAAGTTACACTGTTATTATTATTTTTCGTTTATTTCTGGTTAAGTTTATTTTTCGCTTAGGTTAACTGTTGTTATTGTAGTTCACTTAGTTGTATTTACGTTTATTTGGTTTTCACTTAGTTTAGCTGTTATTATTTGTTGCACACTTTGCTATTTCGCTTTGTTTTGAGTAACCTTTTGTGGATTTACTACTCAGCGAATTCAAAGGCGTCTTCTTAAAATTTTTATAATTTTAAGTTGTTTCACGTTCACAATCACTTTGTGGGATTAGGTACACCGTTGGTTGGCACTTTTTGTTGTGAACCGATTGTACCGATATTACCGACGCGATTTGCGAAAGTTCTTTAGCGGATGATGATTGAAGAATTGAATAGGGTTTCTATCGCATCAACAATGTTTCATCCTACCGACTGCGCCACTTACGTAGTTACTATTTTCTTGAGTCAAATAAATGATCCGTCTGTAACGAAGACAAAGATCAACGCTGAAGCCAAGTATAAATTAAAACACGAACGATTTCGGTGAGCGTCTTTATTTTAAAACTGTCAGCTTAAGACTGAATGTACAGAGTTTTGATCGGCTCGAAGTGAGTCGCGAGAAACGGAAATATGTTTGTCAGCATTTTTATTTATTTGTGTTTAAGTGCATGCAAAAAGAATGATGAAGTTATACAACAATCATGCGCTTTACTTTTTTGTGGATTCAAGTTTCGTTACGTTATGCTGTGTATTTATGCACGCGCAAGATTGTATGCGCGTTGTTTTTGTTAGGTTTAAGTTTATGTAAGCATAATATGAGAAGCATATTATGCTACTATATACATACATACATTGCTACATATATCGTTACGTGCATTGACTCCGCTTGCATTTTCGGCATTTATTTTGTGCTCATCTTCCCGCTGAACCGAATTAAAAGCGATTTGTTGCTATGCCCGCTGAAAGTGACAAAAACAGGGTGACCTTTTTAAAGCGCAAAGCCAATGCGCTGTTCAGCAGGTTGCAGAGGCTACAAACGTCGCTGTCTAATGAGACGCTAAGCGGATACAACGAACCCACTCTTACGGTGAGGCTGGAGCAGATTGATGAGGTGCAAAGTGCCTTCAATGAAATGAGCGAGAGTTTCGATGAAGTCATCGTTGAATTCAAGGCTAGTGTGCGCGCGGAAATAGCCAATGTGCATTTCGCGCCGCACTCAACGCTTGCGGAAGGTGTTGTGTCCCACCAGTGTAGTGGTCATCAAACGCAGACGCCTGTGCAGCTGCCAACGTTTGGCGGAGGCTACGCAAACTGGGCATATTTTTACTCCGTGTTCACGAGCATAATCGACAGCCATCCGGACCTCTCCAACATTGAGAAATTTCAACATCTGCGGTCATGATTCAGCGCTGGAAAGTATACGGTCATTGGAGATCTCAAACAGAAATTACGAAGCGGCTTTAGAGTTGCTTCAAAAAAGGTTTGATAATCGGCGTCTCGTTTTTCAGGCGCACATCACCGAGATTCTGGGTTTAAAGGTAGTACGGAATGGTTCAGTGGCATCGCTTCGGGAATTGTCGGACAAGTTTAACGCTCACATTCGTGCGTTGTTCCGGTGTCTTCAAGCTCCCACACTGAGTTTTCTTCCCCGCTTTTGACTTCTTCTACTCTAATTGCCCTTTTGCTGCTAGCCACTGCAACCGTTTTAGTGCAGAATCGGTCGGGACTGCTGCTCAACTGCACTTGGTCACCTCTCGGTTTGCAAATCAACTGCAACTTAAGAGGTCAAGGTCGTCCGGCTCCGTCACTGGAATCGGGGATTCCAATTTCGCGACTGATGGATTCTCGGTAGGAATTGCGATGCGGTCTGCCACTTCGGATTTCTCAACGAGCATAACAGCAGTTATTGCTCCCAATATCACGGATCGCCAGATTCCAGAAAACCTGCAGCGCGCCGACCCGGAATTTCATAAAGCTCAGCGTTTTGACCTGTTAATAGGAGCTAGCCTGTTTTATGAGCTGCTGTGCGTAGGTCAGATAAAGTTGTTGCCAGGACTGCCACTGCTTCAAAAAACTCGTCTGTGCTGGGCTGTGTCTGGAGGCTGCGCGCGCCCTTGCGATAGCGCCTTAATAGCTTCACGCGTTCCTTCTTCAGCCAGCAAGGAAAACGGCATTGATTTTGAACTTGATTCACTTCTGCAGCGCTTTTGGGAGGTAGAAAATTGTCCCGGCCCAATAGTTCAAGCCACTAAGGAGGAGCTAGATTGCGAGGCCCACTTTGTTAAAAATTACACCCGATTGCCAGCTGGCGATTACTCGTTCCGGTTGCCGCTAAAACTCCATTTGGACTCTTTAGGAGATTCCTATCCTCAGGCTTTGCGGAGATTCTTGTCGCTGGAAAGGAAGCTTACAAAGCACCCTGGAATCCGTCATCCTGGGCTCACCGTCGCACACATTCAAGAGAGTACTCAGATGATGCTGCGGTTGGTGCAGCGCGCGCAGTTATGGGAGGACATGCAGTCCCTAAAAACGCTGGGAAGAGTTTCCTCGTCTAGTCCCATATCCTCGCTTTCGCCGTTCCTGGATCAATTTGGACTTCTAAGAGTAGGCGGTCGCCTACGGAATTCGTCATTGGACTTTGATGGCCGCCACCCGAAAATCCTTCCAAGGTCCCATCCGGAAACTCTGGCAATTATTTTGCATTACCATGAAAGCAATCTTCATGCCGGACCTCGAGCTCTTCTGGGTGCAATTCGATCCCAATATTGGCCTATTGGGGGGAGGAAGACGGTTACCAAGGCCGTGAGCAAATGCATCAGATGTTTTCGGATTAAGCCGCGGCTGATAGAGCACATAATGGCGGACCTTCCCAAGGAGCGCTTGGAAGGATCTCACGCTTTTGAGGTTGCTGGTATAGACTTCTGTGGACCCTTCTTTCACAAGTCGGATACTCGCAACAAGCCCGCGGTTAAATTTATATGCTTTGCAACCAAGGCAGTGCACCTGGAGCTGATCAAGGATCTCTCGACAGTTGCGTTTCTGTGCGGACTCAAGAAGTTCATATGCACCCGGCGGAAGCCGTAGCAAATTTGGTCAGACAACGCCACCAACTTTGTCGGCGCCAAAAATGAACTTCTGAACCTTCGAAGGTTATTTCTCAGCAGCAAGCATCAAGGCTCCGTTCAGAATTTTTGCCTTTCGGAGACGATTGACTGGCGGTTCATCCCTCCACGGTCGACCCATTTCGGGGGACTTTGGGAAGCAGCGGTGAAAACGGCCAAACATCATTTCTACCGCGCTGTGGGTACGGCGGCTCTGACCTTCGACGAGTGCCACATCTCGGCAGTTATTAACTCCAGACCTTTAGTTCCCATTTCAGAGAATCCTGCCGATCTGGACATTTTCTCAATGGTGGTCCGCCTTCGTCGTTTGACGAGCCAGATATAACGGGCCTAAACTATAATCGGCTTGACTCTTGGCAGCGCATCTCCTTTCTTCAGCAAATATTTTGGTCGCGATGGAAGGAAGAGTACTTGACGTTGCTCCAGCAGCGCTCCAAGTCGCGCACCCCAAAGCCTGGCGTAGCCTCTTTGTTATCTACCTACGTTAAGCTTGGGCGCTGCATTTCGGCTGTCTGTCCCGCCAATTGTCACTTCTTCGTTTTTCGGCAAAGACTCAACTTGTGCATTTGATATCGCTCTTTGTCGGCCCTAGCTGCCGTAAACAATTCGCAAAATAAACAGTATCGGAAAATAAGCAAACTTTCTTCGGCTACTTAATATTCGCAACAGCTATTGAAAAAGCTCAATAGCTAAACACAATGCTTATGAGAATTTCGACTCTACACAATTTCATTAGTTTACTCTTAAATTCTTAATGGGCACACGCCACATTATTATTCACTAAAATTTAAAAACTTAAGTCGTATTCAAAATTTAGACTCTTTTAGTTCAATACTTTAAGCAAAAATCGTTCAATTCTAATCGGAGTAACTTCATCATTCATCGTTACGTTAGTCGCGGCAAGTTATCTTTAAGAGACGTCGGAAAATTCTTACTTTGGTTTCAACAACTTACTGTTCAATTTCATATCCAACGACGAAGATCGATCTTCCGATGGTATAATCTGAAAGAAATGAGAGATCACGCGAGCCATTTGCTCAGCACGAGAAGGTATCCTATAGGAATTTCCCTCACAACTCTCTTATTAGCCATGTAGTTGGAGCTCTTGCCTTGACCTATGCGATTAAAGATATTTCTTGGAACGGACAACTTAAATGATAGCAACTAAAATGTAAACTAAATCTATTTTTAGGCAGATATATATACGTAGGAATTCAATTAAGGACAGGCTTCATGTCCATTAGTTGTTGTCCTGGCGACCGAATTTATCAGGTCCCACTAAATAGATACAGCTCTGCTGACCGACACGGAAAGTCCTTGTCTGCTAGTCTTAAAGACTCACTGGCATTTAAATCATCAAATTATCGGAGGTATACGGCTCGAATAAAAAACTGTATTTTCTGGATAAAGGCATCCAACGGCTAAACGAAGTTCCTGTTCTACAGGAGTCTAGCGAACGAAAATGTGGCTAACAGGAATCTCCTGGTCAAATATTATAGGCACACACGCGACTCTATGGCGGAGACATGGGTGTTCCCTAATGGCTGGTAGGGAGAAGACCTCACGAGGTTAAAACCGGCTTTGGAACTGCGGTTCCTCTTCACACAATCACTAATCAGCTACGGGCCACAGAGGCACCTCCTCAGTAGAAACTCCTCACGGCACGTTGGTGATCCCTCGAGGAGACGACTCCGAATGAAGAAGAAACTGGTCACAATTTTAATTATCCATGGTGATCCTCTTGAAACTCTTTACAGGTCTTCTAGTCTTCCTGCAGGGGTGGCGTCCACAGGAGCTCCCCTCAGGGACTCTATCGCCGAGCGCCCGATGCAGAGCCACAACCACGCTCCAGTGGCACAATGCTGAGAATACTGGCAGAAATGCCTCGCTTTAGCAACCTGCAAACTGTTTCAACATTATTCTTACTTTAAAATCTTGCCAAGTAATTTTGTTACTTTTGGCATTGACTGGGATCCTCACGCAGTCGATCCGACAGCACTGCTGCCTTACACAGCCACCCACTGGCGAAGACGATGGCAGAGAAGCCTCCGCAACAACCTAAGAACAATTTCTATTAATTTCAGATTCCTGATTGGCCAAGTAAATTTTGTTACTTTGCCATTTGACTATAAAACGAGAGGATTCTCATCGATTTAATCGCTATCGCTTCCTTCAAATGCCCTGCTGCACACGCAGGCAGTGGAACTGGTGACTCCACACCAGACCACGAGGCGTTGTTAACTCCTTCGGCTAAGGCTTTCGGAGATGCACACGTCTGTATTCCAACTCGCCAAGAAAAGATTAGGCCGAGATCGGCAAATGGCCGGCGGAAGTTCGTGGCAAAGTAAACAGTGACAGGAGCCACGATTAACAACACTAATTATTGACTATCGATACTACTATCGATATCTAAATATTTCTATCCATATTATATTACATTATGCCGGTAACACTATTAGATGGCAACACCATTACCAGTTACCATACCAATATCGATATTTATTGGCGGTTATTTTAACTGCCGCGGCAGGCCGTTACAAAGGGTATTTCATACAAGTACCCTAGAGTGATAACCCTGAAGCTGCATTACTGACGAATGTCCTTGGCGTGAAAGTTCCCTAAGAGACGGCCTTGCATGTCTTCTAACTCATAGTACCAATCTTCTTTCTCACTCGAGCTTTTACAAACATGGGTCCTAACTTAGCATTATAGCCAGATTGGAAGCAGTTTTGCTTGAAATTACGGCGAAACACTTCCTGTCCTTCTACGAAGGTAACTTCTTGAGAGCGTAAATTATATCGCTTATCGTTGACGCCGTGAGTCCTTTGCATATCTCTGGTAGCCTTCTCTCGCACTATGTCAAAAGAATCTTGCCTGTCATACAACAAGGATCGATCATATAACAAGTTTAACTTCCTCAATAAGGAATATGTGGATCCTGACGTCACCATATGCTGCCCAAAGGCCATGTAGTATGGGCTAGTTCCTATGCTAGAATGTCGAGAAGCTCGCAACGCGCAACATATTTTACTGAGGTGCTCGTCCCAGTCTTTCTGATCAGGGCGTAAGTACGCTCGAATCCCAGCTATTACGGAACGATTCACACTTTCCGACGCATTGGCTTGCGGAGAATGCACAGCCGTCAAAGTGTGTGAAATTCTGTAAGTCTCCATCAACTTGCGAAACGTCTCTGACCGGAACAGCGATCCATTGTCGGAAACGATAGTTTCGGGAACTCCATATGTCATGAAAAACTCTTCTTTATCCTCTTAACAGGTTTTAGAACTACGAATTTTGAACAGTGATCAAAGACAATGAAAATGCCTACACTTCCACTCTTCGAACGTGGGTAAGGACCCAAAAAGTCGAAGTAGAGGCGTTGGAAAAACCTCAAGTTTTCCGGAGCCTTTCCAAAAGGTGGTCGTAAAACGTGATTCGGTGGCTTCGTCGTTTTGCAGGTCTTACATGCATTGACATGAGCTTTTACGTCTGACACTAACCGAGGCCAAAAATAATACCTTCTTAAACGCTCCACCGTTTTATGGATTCCTCCATGATATGCCAAAGGGCTGTTGTGAGCCTGGAAAAGTGCTTCTGGAATCATCTCCGTTGGTAACCATAATTTCCAAGCATACTCGTCATGTACCTGTTCTCCCGTTAAGTGTTCGGCTTTTCGATACACGTATCCGTCCTCGACTTTTAAATCAGGAAAACTTTTCCAATTTGCAGAGATATCTCTGCTAGATCTTTGTACGATGCCCATCCTTTCGACAGTTCCAACACACCAAGGAAAGTGCGTCGACCTCTAGTTCAATTTCCAACTCTGAACCGTTTTGAGAGCTGGACTCATCAAATAATTCCGAAACTTTTCGTCTGAACGGAGATCCTTTCGCATAACCATGCGACTGTTTCACGTCTTCCAGAAAGGCTTTGCGTCTGGACAAACTTCCCTCAAATCTTGAACAGTTTAAACCTCGACATTCAATATCTCGTGACGTATCTCGGGACGCAAATTGGTCTTGAGAATCCTAACAAGCTTTCGAGTGGGAAAAGGTATTTCTAATTGATCCAATAAACAATTCACGCTGTCATAGAAGCTATCGAAGGAATCATTAGGCTTTTGCTTCCTGTTTCGGATTTGCTCCTCAATGTCCACATCATCCCGCTTTTCGCGTAATTGTAACCGAAGGGCTGAGCACAAGCTGTCCCAACGAACCTCCGTTACTGACTTATCATATCGCCAGTAGTATACATTTGCTTTACCTTCGAATAATACACTAGCATTCCTGCATAAAAGTGCAAAATTTCCTTCTAGTGTTTGATGAGTCAACGATTCGACCCTATAAATGAAATCGTCTATGGACATCCCATATCCGTTGTACTTGATCTTCCACCCGTTTAGGGTGTGTACGACCTTGCCTGGTCTCACTCCGTTGTCTATCGCTGTGCTTCTCTGCGAAAAAGGTGAAGCTACATTTGGCCTATACGGGTGTGCACTTATAAACTGTTCCACAACCCTACGCGTTTCGCCCCTTTCTTCACCTATCGGTGGAGAAGTAAACCTTTCTTCCTCATTGTTATCAACGTTGGACAGAGCTGACATCGTTCTTTGAACGCATTCCACCACTGCTGATTGTATAGATTTTGACATTTTCTTGGACAAAGCAGCGAGCATCCTTCGCTCCATCGCGACGAGTGTTATCGCTATGACTGCGGCGGTCGGATCGCTGTTGGCTCTCCAGGAATTCCCTGAGTAACCAGGAATGTCGTCTGTAGAGATACTACTATCAGTCGGACGACTTTTAGATTTCGACCGAGTTTGTGCACCTTTTGATTTTGCTCCTGGTCTACAACTGGCTTGACATACTGGACAGCAATCGCTCTTCCTAAAGTGTGTCCGATGCACCTCATGTGAAACACATGTTTGCGCACGATTTCGAACTTTTCTTCTACCTCGTCGATTTCCAGTTTGCATATTGCACAAACAATCTTCGGGACTTCCAGTGAAGCTCTATCTGGCGATCGGTCCAACAACATCTTATTTTTAATTTTGTTACTGAATTTCTCTAAAAAAATAAATATTATAGAATACCAAAGTAGACTTCCTAGTTTTCCATTTCAGGATTAGAAAAATCTAAGTAGGGAGTGAGCGAGATTTCCTTCCACTATTTTGAACGGACTACGGGCTGTTCGAAAACCAACCCTCTAGTGTTCTGATTCCTCTTGTAAAAAAAAAATGTTTACCCCTCTGAGATGAAAAGAAATTAAAACCTTTTGTCAGTCGTGGATAGTGCAGTCTTTTAGGTTGACTTGCATCTCTATATTCCAACGCTTAAGTTACTAGAGAATATTTTAATTTTGACAGTGAAGTTAAGGCAACGAGGTGCTAGTTCAGAAAAAGGCCAGAAAACCCTCCTGCGATTGGTGCTTTCTGTAATTCCTCCGACTGAGATTCTTCTTTCCCTCGCGGCTCCGATAAACGGGGCCCAAGAAGCAAGCTTCTTGGTTTCCAACCGTTTAGATATTTTTTTGAAAAGGTTGAAATTTTAAGAAAGGTATAGAAAAGATTTTCGAATCTGTCTATCGATGAGTCTTATCGAGTGTCTACTGTACTCGAAGTGCCCCACGTTGGGCGCCACTTACTATTTAATTAATAAATAATTATTACTGTAACGTGTAACCACGGGTGCTGTGCTAAGACTCCGAGAATCGATACTTGCGGGGGCTCGCTATAGGATCCGGCCTTGCTCGTCGGCTTGGGTGGGTGTTGTTCTTGCCTGCATCGATTCAAGTACGGCCACCCTTATTATTAAATAGTTCGAAAATTAAGCGTGCTGCGACAAAAGAATGAGCAATACATAACCGGTAAAAGAGAACAGACGATTCGCGAAAACAGTTTATGAAATAGGAAAGATGACGAGATATTCAGAGATGCGAACCCACGGCTGTTATTAGGGTCGCGTTGTGCCCTCCCATCCTATGATCACGCGCCTTAGAGCTCGGCTCTGGTGACCCCTTTGAATTTTCCTACGCACACGAATACATCAGCTGAGTTCAGTTCACTTTAAATTTAAACATCCATGATTTATTCTTATTGTCTTTGTCCTAGGGTGATAAGCTCTATACTAATTCTTAGAATAAGAAGAGACTGGAACATTATCCTCCAGTAATTAATAGAATTAAAGAACTAGAATTTGGACATTTGGGCTAAAGTTTACTTCAATGTTTATCTTCGTTTTGAGATTGGCACTCGCCACATTATAATTTACTAAAATTCCCTTTCATTAGTGTTATCGACTTTAGTCATATTCAAAAATTATACTCTACGGATTCAATGTGTTGGGTCATGCAGCCGCCAAAACTGTGCAGTAGACTAATCGCATACTCTTAATATAGTAAGCCGAAGTAGTCAGTGGTAGCAGTTGCGATGCCCATTGTGCAAACCGCTGTTCTCGCACGCATTTATCTGTACGGCGCTCATTCCTTGTTCTCTTTGTTATCTACCTACGTTAAGCTTGGGCGCTGCATTTCGGCTGTCTGTCCCGCCAATTGTCACTTCTTCGTTTTTCGGCAAAGACTCAACTTGTGCATTTGATATCGCTCTTTGTCGGCCCTTGCTGCCGTAAACAATTCGCAAAATAAACAGTATCGGAAAATAAGCAAACTTTCTTCGGCTACTTATTATTCGCAACAGCTATTGAAAAAGCTCAATAGCTAATTGGTGACCCCGACGTGATAGTGTTAATTTGCATGCATTAATTAATGCACTTATCCCGTTAATATAAATAATATTAAATTAATATAAATACATTAAATCGCAATCGGTTGGACAAGTGAGTGGTGATTTCGGTGATAGTGGCTGTGTTTAAGCGAGCTAGCATTACATATATACATACATACATTGCTACATATATCGTTACGTGCATTGACTCCGCTTGCATTTTCGGCATTTATTTTGTGCTCATCTTCCCGCTGAACCGAATTAAAAGCGATTTGTTGCTATGCCCGCTGAAAGTGACAAAAACAGGGTGACCTTTTTAAAGCGCAAAGCCAATGCGCTGTTCAGCAGGTTGCAGAGGCTACAAACGTCGCTGTCTAATGAGACGCTAAGCGGATACAACGAACCCACTCTTACGGTGAGGCTGGAGCAGATTGATGAGGTGCAAAGTGCCTTCAATGAAATGAGCGAGAGTTTCGATGAAGTCATCGTTGAATTCAAGGCTAGTGTGCTCGCGGAAATAGCCAATGTGCATTTCGCGCCGCACTCAACGCTTGCGGAAGGTGTTGTGTCCCACCAGTGTAGTGGTCATCAAACGCAGACGCCTGTGCAGCTGCCAACGTTTGGCGGAGGCTACGCAAACTGGGCATATTTTTACTCCGTGTTCACGAGCATAATCGACAGCCATCCGGACCTCTCCAACATTGAGAAATTTCAACATCTGCGGTCATGATTCAGCGCTGGAAAGTATACGGTCATTGGAGATCTCAAACAGAAATTACGAAGCGGCTTTAGAGTTGCTTCAAAAAAGGTTTGATAATCGGCGTCTCGTTTTTCAGGCGCACATCACCGAGATTCTGGGTTTAAAGGTAGTACGGAATGGTTCAGTGGCATCGCTTCGGGAATTGTCGGACAAGTTTAACGCTCACATTCGTGCGTTGAAGGGTTTGGGCACCACTGAGCAAATCGCTGGTCATCAGCTACGGCAATGCAGCTTGAGCCGCTGCCGCACCTGTGGAATCAGGCATCATACTTTGCTCCATCTAGATGGTCCGCCTTCCTCGCAGCCACATGTTCCGGTGTCTTCAAGCTCCCACACTGAGTTTTCTTCCCCGCTTTTGACTTCTTCTACTCTAATTGCCCTTTTGCTGCTAGCCACTGCAACCGTTTTAGTGCAGAATCGGTCGGGACTGTTCGTTCCCTGCTGCTCAACTGCACTTGGTCACCTCTCGGTTTGCAAATCAACTGCAACTTAAGAGGTCAAGGTCGTCCGGCTCCGTCACTGGAATCGGGGATTCCAATTTCGCGACTGATGGATTCTCAGTAGGAATTGCGATGCGGTCTGCTACTTCGGATTTCTCAACGAGCATAACAGCAGTTATTGCTCCCAATATCACGGATCGCCAGATTCCAGAAAACCTGCAGCGCGCCGACCCGGAATTTCATAAAGCTCAGCGTTTTGACCTGTTAATAGGAGCTAGCCTGTTTTATGAGCTGCTGTGCGTAGGTCAGATAAAGTTGTTGCCAGGACTGCCACTGCTTCAAAAAACTCGTCTGTGCTGGGCTGTGTCTGGAGGCTGCGCGCGCCCTTGCGATAGCGCCTTAATAGCTTCACGCGTTCCTTCTTCAGCCAGCAAGGAAAACGGCATTGAATTTGAACTTGATTCATTTCTGCAGCGCTTTTGGGGGGTAGAAAATTGTCCCGGCCCAATAGTTCAAGCCACTAAGGAGGAGCTAGATTGCGAGGCCCACTTTGTTAAAAATTACACCCGATTGCCAGCTGGCGATTACTTGGTACGGTTGCCGCTAAAACTCCATTTGGACTCTTTAGGAGATTCCTATCCTCAGGCTTTGCGGAGATTCTTGTCGCTGGAAAGGAAGCTTACAAAGCACCCTGGAATCTGTCATCCTGGGCTCACCGTCGCACACATTCAGAAGAGTACTCAGATGATGCTGCGGTTGGTGCAGCGCGCGCAGTTATGGGAGGACATGCAGTCCCTAAAAACGCTGGGAAGAGTTTCCTCGTCTAGTCCCATATCCTCGCTTTCGCCGTTCCTGGATCAATTTGGACTTCTAAGAGTAGGTGGTCGCCTCCGGAATTCGTCATTGGACTTTAATGGCCGCCACCCGAAAATCCTTCCAAGGTCCCATCCGGAAACTCTGGCAATTATTTTGCATTACCATGAAAGCAAACTTCATGCCGGACCTCGAGCTCTTCTGGGTGCAATTCGATCCCAATATTGGCCTATTGGGGGGAGGAAGACGGTTACCAAGGCCGTGAGCAAATGCATCAGATGTTTTCGGATTAAGCCGCGGCTGATAGAGCACATAATGGCGGACCTTCCCAAGGAGCGCTTGGAAGGATCTCACGCTTTTGAGGTTGCTGGTATAGACTTCTGTGGACCCTTCATTCACAAGTCGGATACTCGCAACAAGCCCGCGGTTAAATTTATATGCTTTGCAACCAAGGCAGTGCACCTGGAGCTGATCAAGGATCTCTCGACAGTTGCGTTTCTGTGCGGACTCAAGAAGTTCATATGCACCCGGCGGAAGCCGTAGCAAATTTGGTCAGACAACGCCACCAACTTTGTCGGCGCCAAAAATGAACTTCTGAACCTTCGAAGGTTATTTCTCAGCAGCAAGCATCAAGGCTCCGTTCAGAATTTTTGCCTTTCGGAGACGATTGACTGGCGGTTCATCCCTCCACGGTCGACCCATTTCGGGGGACTTTGGGAAGCAGCGGTGAAAACGGCCAAACATCATTTCTACCGCGCTGTGGGTACGGCGGCTCTGACCTTCGACGAGTGCCACATCTCGGCAGTTATTAACTCCAGACCTTTAGTTCCCATTTCAGAGAATCCTGCCGATCTGGACGTCCTCACTCCGGCGCATTTTCTCAATGGTGGTCCGCCTTCGTCGTTTGACGAGCCAGATATAACGGGCCTAAACTATAATCGGCTTGACTCTTGGCAGCGCATCTCCTTTCTTCAGCAAATATTTTGGTCGCGATGGAAGGAAGAGTACTTGACGTTGCTCCAGCAGCGCTCCAAGTCGCGCACCCCAAAGCCTGGCGTAGCCTCTTTGTTATCTACCTACGTTAAGCTTGGGCGCTGCATTTCGGCTGTCTGTCCCGCCAATTGTCACTTCTTCGTTTTTCGGCAAAGACTCAACTTGTGCATTTGATATCGCTCTTTGTCGGCCCTAGCTGCCGTAAACAATTCGCAAAATAAACAGTATCGGAAAATAAACAAACTTTCTTCGGCTACTTAATATTCGCAACAGCTATTAAAAAAGCTCAATAGCTAAACACAATGCTTATGAGAATTTCGACTCTACACAATTTCATTAGTTTACTCTTAAATTCTTAATGGGCACACGCCACATTATTATTCACTAAAATTTAAAAACTTAAGTCGTATTCAAAATTTAGAGTTCAATACTTTAAACAAAAATCGTTCAATTTTAATCGGAGTAACTTCATTATTCACCGTTACGTTAGTCGCGGCAAGTTATCTTTAAGAGACGTCGGAAAATTCTTACTTTGGTTTCAACAACTCACTGTTCAATTTCATATCCAACGACGAAGATCGATCTTCCGATAGTATAATCTGAAAGAAATGAGAGATCACGCGAGCCATTTGCTCAGCACGAGAAGGTATCCTATAGGAATTTCCCTCACAACTCTCTTATTAGCCATGTAGTTGGAGCTCTTGCCTTGACCTATGCGATTAAAGATATTTCTTGAAACGGACAACTTAAATGATAGCAACTAAAATGTAAACTAAATCTATTTTTAGGCAGATATATATACGTAGGAATTCAATTAAGAACAGGCTTCATGTCCATTAGTTGTTGTCCTGGCGACCGAATTTATCAGGTCCCACTAAATAGATACAGCTCTGCTGACCGACACGGAAAGTCCTTGTCTGCTAGTCTTAAAGACTCACTGGCATTTAAATCATCAAATTATCGGAGGTATACGGCTCGAATAAAGTACTGTATTTTTTGGATAAAGGCATCCAACGGCTAAACGAAGTTCCTGTTCTACAGGAGTCTAGCGAACGAAAATGTGGCTAACAGGAATCTCCTGGTCAAATATTATAGGCACACACGCGACTCTATGGCGGAGACATGGGTGCTCCCTAATGGCTGGTAGGGAGAAGACCTCACGGATTAAAACCGGCTTTGGAACTGCGGTTCCTCTTCACACAATCACTAATCAGCTACGGGCCACAGAGGCACCTCCTCAGTAGAAACTCCTCACGGCACGTTGGTGATCCCTCGAGGAGACGACTCCGAATGAAGAAGAAACTGGTCACAATTTTAATCATCCATGGTGATCCTCTTGAAACGTCCACAGGAGCTCCCCTCAGGGACTCTATCGCCGAGCGCCCGATGCAGAGCGTCTCGACAAGGTTTCTCCCCAAAACAATAAATCCGCTGCCTTGCGCAGCCACAACCACGCTCCATTGGCACAATGCTGAGAATACTGGCAGAAATGCCTCGCTTTAGCAACCTGCAAACTGTTTCAACATTATTCTCACTTTAAAATCTTGCCAAGTAATTTTGTTACTTTTGGCTTTGACTGGGATCCTCACGCAGTCGATCCGACAGTACTGCTGCCTTACACAGCCACCCACTGGCGAAGACGATGGCAGAGAAGCCTCCGCAACAACCAAAGAACAATTTCTATTAATTTCAGATTCCTGATTGGCCAAGTAAATTTTGTTACTTTGCCATTTGACTATAAAACGAGAGGATTCTCATCGATTTAATCGCTATCGCTTCCTTCAAATGCCCTGCTGCACACGCAGGCAGTGGAACTGGAGACTCCACACCAGACCACGAGGCGTTGTTAACTCCTTCGGCTAAGGCTTTCGGAGATGCACACGTCTGTATTCCAACTCGCCAAGAAAAGATTAGGCCGAGATCGGCAAATGGCCGGCGGAAGTTCGTGGCAAAGTAAACAGTGACAGGAGCCACGATTAACAACACTAATTTTTGACTATCGATACTACTATCGATATCTAAATATTTCTATCCATATTATATTACATTATGCCGGTAACACTATTAGATGGCAACACCATTACCAGTTACCATACCAATATCGATATTTATTGGCGGTTATTTTAACTGCCGCAGCAGGCCGTTACAAAGGGTATTTCATACAAGTACCCTAGAGTGATAACCCTGAAGCTGCATTACTGACGAATGTCCTTGGCGTGAAAGTTCCCTAAGAGACGGCCTTGCATGTCTTCTAACTCATAGTACCAATCTTCTTTCTCACTCGAGCTTTTACAAACATGGGTCCTAACTTAGCATTATAGCCAGATTGGAAGCAGTTTTGCTTGAAATTACGGCGAAACACTTCCTGTCCTTCTGCGAAGGTAACTTCTCGAGAGCGTAAATTATATCGCTTATCGTTGACGTCGTGAGTCCTTTGCATATCTCTGGTAGCCTTCTCTCGCACTATGTCAAAAGAATCTTGCCTGTCATACAACAAGGATCGATCATATAACAAGTTTAACTTCCTCAATAAGGAATATGTGGATCCTGACGTCACCATATGCTGCCCAAAGGCCATGTAGTATGGGCTGGTTCCTATGCTAGAATGTCGAGAAGCTCGCAACGCGCAACATATTTTACTGAGGTGCTCGTCCCAGTCTTTCTGATCAGGGCGTAAGTACGCTCGAATCCCAGCTATTACGGAACGATTCACACGTTCCGACGCATTGGCTTGCGGAGAATGCACAGCCGTCAAAGTGTGTGAAATTCTGTAAGTCTCCATCAACTTGCGGAACGTCTCTGACCGGAACAGCGATCCATTGTCGGAAACGATAGTTTCGGGAACTCCATATGTCATGAAAAACTCTTCTTTATCCTCTTAACAGTGATCAAAGACAATGAAAATGCCTACACTTCCACTCTTCGAACGTGGGTAAGGACCCAAAAAGTCGAAGTAGAGGCGTTGGAAAAACCTCAAGTTTTCCGGAGCCTTTCCAAAAGGTGGTCGTAAAACGTGATTCGGTGGCTTCGTCGTTTTGCAGGTCTTACATGCATTGACATGAGCTTTTACGTCTGACACTAACCGAGGCCAAAAATAATACCTTCTTAAACGCTCCACCGTTTTATGGATTCCTCCATGACATGCCAAAGGGCTGTTGTGAGCCTGGAAAAGTGCTTCTGGAGTCATCTCCGTTGGTAACCATAATTTCCAAGCATACTCGTCATGTACCTGTTCTCCCGTTAAGTGTTTGGCTTTTCGATACACGTATCCGTCCTCGACTTTTAAATCAGGAAAACTTTTCCAATTTGCAGAGATATTCTCTGCTAGATCTTTGTACGAACCAGACTTAAAATGTTCCGAACTCAAATCTAATAGCAATCCTTTTTGTAACTCCACTGCTGCCACTTCATCTTCACTCACACGCGATAACGTGTCTGGTACAACATTAAGACGACCTTGACGATGTTTAATTTCGAACTTGTGCTTCCCTAATGCTATCGACCATCTTGCTAACCGAGAATTAAGATCTTGATTTGACATAAGCCATCGCAAAGAGGCGTGATCCGTAACAATTGAGAACTCGTGACCCTCCACATAGTTCTTTACTTCAACCACCGCCGCCAAACACTCTTGTTCGGTTAATTGCGCTGAGCACGATTCAATTTCTTCGAAATGAACGCTATCGGCCGTTCGTCTCCTTCCTCTGACACCTGCACATTGGACTATTTTGTCCATTAACCGTGACATGGTACTCGTAGCATTACACAGACCAAAAGGCACAACAGTGAATTGATAAAGCGGTCTCCCCGGCACTGTAAACGCAGTTTTATCGCGAGATTGAACGTCCAACGGCACCTGCCAATAAGCGTCTTTTAGATCAATTCTGGTTATATATTCCGCCTTTGGCAGTCGGCTTAATATGCCGCTAATCTGGGGCAGAGGGTAAGCGTCCTTTTCGGTAAAGCTATTGACTTTCCGACAATCTAGACAGATCCTTACCTTCTCAGGCTTAGTCACGAGAACTATGGGAGATGAGCATGCACTCTCTGATTCTTTAATGACTCCTAACTGTAACATTCTATCTATCTCTGTATACATTACTTTCTCCACAGCGGGAGAAACCGGAAAATGACGCTGTTTGATCGGTTTGCCCGTCCTACTTCGATTGAATGCGAAATTAGGTTAGTTTTCCCCAGTCCTTCTTCCTTGAACGGGAAACAATTGACTACGTTTGTCAACTTCGCTTTCTCCTCAACGGACGTCATGTTGGTCCACATCAATGTCGGTACACTCTTGACTCAATCTTTGGAGCTCTAGCTCAGCCACTCGCAATCTGCTAGGCAGCAAATCATACACCCTCCAAAAATCAATGCCTAAGATTAGATCCTGCTTTAACAAAGGCACAATGTAAACTTCTAATATTGCCTGACGTTATCATATTCTATCTCCACCTTTGCCTTGCCCACTAACCGTTCAGGCGTTCCATCGGGGGTCGTGACTCTAACATCCAACGACCGATAGATAGTGTCTCCATTCAGGAACTCGTTGGCTAATTTTCCTCCCAAGCAACTCATTGAAGCTCCGGAGTCCAATAACCCATATTCTAATCGGTCCAATAGTTTAATAGGCAGAAAGAGACGCGGATCCTTAGTTTCTCCAGGAACCGAACATATGTGTCGAAGCCCTAATCTGTACTTCTTTACTTTTTGCCTAAACGACCTAATTCTGTTTGAACTTCGAGACTTTCTCCTTTCTAAAACTGGTTCGGGCCTATATTCATTTTCAGGATTGAATATCATTAAGTACTCTTTACTCGTGCTATGTAATAGCGAAATTTCACTATTGTTTCGTACGTCCGGGATTAAATTAAAGGTGGATGATAATTCTTCCCCTCTTAGTCGGTCATTGTCGACTGGTGACGCGCGGCATTCAGAGTCTTCAGTTTGTATGGCGACTTCAGAATGCCGAATTTTGAGTTTTTTTTAACAGTTCTTACAGTTTGGCTTGTAAGTATTTGAAGCTCCAAAGCCATAACAGAAAACTCGTTTCTCGGAAAGGCAATCTTGATATCGATGCCCATCCTTTCGACAGTTCCAACACACCAAGGAAAGTGCGTCGACCTCTAGTTCAACTTCCAACTCTGAACCGTTTTGAGAGCTGGACCGAAGGGCTGAGCACAAGCTGTCCCAACGAACCTCCGTTACTGACTTATCATATCGCCAGTAGTATACATTTGCTTTTCCTTCGAATAATACACTAGCATTCCTGCATAAAAGTGCAAAATTTCCTTCTAGTGTTTGATGAGTCAACGATTCGACCCTATAAATGAAATCGTCTATGGACATCCCATATCCGTTGTACTTGATCTTCCACCCGTTCAGGGTGTGTACGACCTTGCCTGGTCTCACTCCGTTGTCTATCGCTGTGCTTCTCTGCGAAAAAGGTGAAGCTACATTTGGCCTATTCGGGTGTGCACTTATAAACTGTTCCACAACCCTACGCGTTTCGCCCCGTTCTTCACCTACCGGTGGAGAAGTAAACCTTTCTTCCTCATTGTTATCAACGTTGGACAGAGTTGACATCGTTCTTTGAACGCATTCAACCACTGCTGATTGTATAGATTCTGACATTTTCTTGGACAAAGCAGCGAGCATCCTTCGCTCCATCGCGACGAGTGTTATCGCTATGACTGCGGCGGTCGGATCGCTGTTGGCACTCCAGGAATTCCCTGAGTAACTAGGAATGTCGTCTGTAGAGATACTACTATCAGTCGGACGACTTTTAGATTTCGACCGAGTTTGTGCACCTTTTGATTCTGCTCCTGGTCTACAACTGGCTTGACATACTGGACAGCAATCGCTCTTCCTAAAGTGTGTCCGATGCACCTCATGTGAAATACATGTTTGCGCACGATTTCGAACTTTTCTTCTACTTCGTCGATTTCCAGTTTGCATATTGCACAAACAATCTTCGGGACTTCCTCGCTCTATCTGGCGATCGGTCTAACAACATCTTATTTTTAATTTTGTTACTGAATTTCTCTAAAAAAAATAAATATTATAGAATACCAAAGTAGACTTCCTAGTTTTCCATTCCAGGATTAGAAAAATCTAAGTAGGGAGTGAGCGAGATTTCCTTCCACTATTTTGAACGGACTACGGGCTGGTATAGAAAAGATTTTCGAATCTGTCTATCGATGAGTCTTATCGGGTGTCTACTGTACTCGAAGTGCCCCACGTTGGGCGCCACTTACTATTTAATTAATAAATAATTATTACTGTAACGTGTAACCACGGGTGCTGTGCTAAGACTCAGAGAATCGATACTTGCGGGGGCTCGCTATAGGATCCGGCCTTGCTCGTCGGCTTGGGGGGGTGTTGTTCTTGCCTGCATCGATTCAAGTACGGCCACCCTTATTATTAAATAGTTCGAAAACTGAGCGTGCTGCGACAAAAGAATGAGCAATACATAACCGGTAAAAGAGAACAGACGATTCGCGAAAACAGTTTATGAAATAGAAAAGATGACGAGATATTCAGAGATGAGAACACGCGGCTGTTATTAGGGTCGCGTTGTGCCCTCCCATCCTATGATCACGCGCCTTAGAGCTCGGCTCTGGTGACCCCTTTGAATTTTCCTACGCACACGAATACATCAGCTGAGTTCAGTTCACTTTAAATTTAAACATCCATGATTTATTCTTATTGTCTTTGTCCTAGGGTGATAAGCTCTATACTAATTCTTAGAATAAGAAGAGACTGGAACATTATCCTCCAGTAATTAATAGAATTAAAGAACTAGAATTTGGACATTTGGGCTAAAGTTTACTTCAATGTTTATCCTCGTTTTGAGATTGGCACTCGCCACATTATAATTTACTAAAATTCCCTTTCATTAGTGTTATCGACTTTAGTCGTATTCAAAAATTATACTCTACGGATTCAATGTGTTGGGTCATGCAGCCGCCAAAACTGTGCAGTAGACTAATCTCATACTCTTAATATTGTAAGCCGAAGTAGTCAGTGGTAGCAGTTGCGATGCCCATAGTGCAAACCGCTGTTCTCGCACGCATTTATCTGTACGGCGCTCATTCCTTGTTCTCTTTGTTATCCTTATCTGTATACCTACGTTAAGCTTGGGCGCTGCATTTCGGCTGTCTGTCCCACCAATTGTCACTTCTTCGTTTTTCTGCAAAGACTCAACTTGTGCATTTGATATCGCTCTTTGTCGGCCCTAGCTGCCGTAAACAATTCGCAAAATAAACAGTATCGGAAAATAAGCAAACTTTCTTCGGCTACTTATTATTCGCAACAGCTATTGAAAAAGCTCAATAGCTAAACATTGGTGACCCCGACGTGATAGTGTTAATTTGCATGCATTTATTAATGCACTTATTCCGTTAATATAAATAATATTAAATTAATATAAATACATTAAATCGCAATCGGTTGGACAAGTGAGTGGTGATTTCGGTGATAGTGGCTGTGTTTAAGCGAGCTAGCATTACATATATACATACATACATTGCTACATATATCGTTACGTGCATTGACTCCGCTTGCATTTTCGGCATTTATTTTGTGCTCATCTTCCCGCTGAACCGAATTAAAAGCGATTTGTTGCTATGCCCGCTGAAAGTGACAAAAACAGGGTGACCTTTTTAAAGCGCAAAGCCAATTCAGCCGGTTGCAGAGGCTACAAACGTCGCTGTCTAATGAGACGCTAAGCGGATACAACGAACCCACTCTTACGGTGAGGCTGGAGCAGATTGATGAGGTGCAAAGTGCCTTCAATGAAATGAGCGAGAGTTTCGATGAACTCATCGTTGAATTCAAGGCTAGTGTGCGCGCGGAAATAGCCAATGTGTATTTCGCGCCGCACTCAACGCTTGCGGAAGGTGTTGTGCCCCACCAGTGTAGTGGTCATCAAACGCAGCCGCGGCCGAGGCCGTTGCCGCCTGTGCAGCTGCCAACGTTTGGCGGAGGCTACGCAAACTGGGCATATTTTTACTCCGTGTTCACGAGCATAATCGACAGCCATCCGGACCTCTCCAACATTGAGAAATTTCAACATCTGCGGTCATGATTCAGCGCATTCGCGATTGAGCTCTGCTAGAGAGCAGACGTGCCTCTAGCCGCGGAACTTTTTGGCATTGCTTCTTTCGCATCGTTTTCTTTTGCGTCGTTTCCTTTGCGTCGATATTCTCGTCTGCCTAGTGCTCGAGCACATTTATTTGCGACATCGTGGCGCGCGGTGTCCGCTATCTTTGTAAGAAAACCACAACAAACGCAGAAGTTTCCAGAAAGACGTTGCAAGCGCGAGGGCTTGCCCTTGCCCTTGGGCAAGCTGTATACTTTGCTCTTGCTCTTGAAAGCGAGAATTCACAATAAAGAGAATTTCAATAAACAATTTCACAACTAATGCTGACAAGTTTAAGCTTGCAAAAACCATGGAAGATATTAATTTTTCTGGACCACAGGCTAACTGTAGTGTTACTGATCAGCAGAGTATGAAGCAAATAGCTGGCGCTACTCCAGCAGAGCTTAGGACTCAACTATTAAACGAATTTAACCATAAGTGGTCAATTTCTGAAGCAAATAAATTCCCCACTGCAACTATCGCTTGCACAACTACAGCTGTTACGTTTACGCTGGCTTCGTCTATGACAACCAGTAGCGTTACCACATCCTTAACTAGCGGAGTTACTTCAGTCGGCAACATGATAGTTGACGTAAGTTCAGATTCAACTTCTTGCCCTTTTCAGCCATCGTATGTATCGGTGGCTCCAGTTAAGAAGAAGAACCACAATTCGGTAACTAAAACGATCATGAAAGGAAAGGCACAGACCGTCCCTAATAACATGGATGCTTTAAAAATTTCAAAAATTGGCCCCCACAATGTTATAGTGGAAAGGGCCAGAAAAAATAAGGAGCTTGTACAATGTTTTAGGTGTCAAGATTTTGGACACACAAAAAATTATTGTTTAAAGCGCCCAGTCTGTGGAAAATGTGGTGGTGAGCAGCCTACCAACCACAAGGACTGCAACATTATATCACCAGAGGCCTGTAAATGTGCTAACTGTGGGGAGGATCACCCAGCTAGCTATAAAGGATGCAAAGTTCAACAGCAAAAAATGAAGGCTCTTAAACCAGAACCACGTTTCCCACCACTTACAACAGCCAATGAGCACTTGTCCTCCATCCGTCAAAACTTCAGTGCTGCTCCTGCAAGAGACAGGTCTTCTCAAGCACAAGGTATTCAAAGAGTGCCTACGTTTGCTGACATTCTGAGAGAGCCACGAAATGATCCCTCTGATGACAACTAGAAACCTTGGACGTACTCAACATGTTCCTCAGAGAGATTTGCCAACTAATTATTTAAATTCATCAGAACATCTACCTGTTAACGCTAACAGAATAAATAAACTTGAAGATGCTTTGGTTAGCCTCTCCTCAAAAGTTGAACAGCTTTCCACATTGTTTGCCAAATCGGCTGAATCCATCAACTCCTTGAGCATCTTGATCACCAAACTCTTAGTTAAGCTAACATGATGCAGCAGGATATTCGCCTCGGATTATGGAACGCACGGGGAATCGAGAGAAGCACAAATGAGCTTCATCTTTTCCTCTCTGCCAATCGCATAGATGTTATGCTCATCACAGAAACTCATCTTCAAGGTCATCATCTTCCAGGTTTTGTCTGCCACAAAGTTGATCATCCCTTGGGTGGTCGTCAGGGAGGAGCTGCCATCTTGGTCAGACATGATTTGGAGCACCACAAAATGGACGAAGCATCATCTACAAACATTCAGCTTGTCCAAATTCGTCTATTAACATCAACTGGACCTATCACAGTGGCTGCAGCTTATCTTCCCCCCAGGATGAGCTGGACGGCTATTGACTTTGAAATTATGCTTCAACGACGGGGTCGCAAATTTATCCTTGGAGGTGATTTTAATGCAAAGCATCCATGGTGGGGAAACCAAAGAACATGCACGCGTGGTAAACGACTACATGAAGCTATATGTAGTTCCACATACCAAATACTAGCTACTGGAAATCCAAGCTTTTACTCCTATAACACGCAATTAAATCCCTCAGCCCTGGACTTTTTTGTGACAAATGGTATAGCACAAAACAGAACATCTGTGGAGAATATCTACGAGCTGTCATCAGACCATATTCCGATTGTGGCCACACTGTTTGAAGCACCTCAACATATCCAGACTAGGACGCGACTTCTTCCCCCTGGTGCTAACATTAAAAAGTTTCAAAATGAGCTCGAAAAGTCCGTCTTGCTTAATTTAGAAATCAACTCGACTGAGGATGTTGATCACGCTATTGACGTTTTTAAGGCCAAAATTAAAACTGCCGGAATGGTCGCTGCTCCCTCTAATGCGCATCGCCCTCACGCTCGTCCTCCTAGCCTATCATCTTCACCTCAGATATGCCTTCGATATCCTGCCTTGAACCCGAATTTCGAGATAATGCCCTCCTAGCCACTTTTGCAGACGATACGGCCATCATAACCAGGAGTCCTTCCGAAATTGAAGCCTCTGAAATTCTTCAGAGCTACCTGGACCAGTATTCCAACTGGGCTAATAATTGGAATATTGGCATTAACAGCTCCAAATGTGTTAATGTGACGTTTTCGAACAGGCGTAACAACTGTCCCGGAGTGACCTTGCAAAATGTCACCCTTGTGCACAAAGCATTCCACAAATACCTTGGACTGGTTTTGGATTGCCGCCTCACATTTAGCCGCCACACTACCATGGTCAAGCAGGCTTTGATCTCAAAAGCTAGAAGAATGGACTGGCTACTCAGACAGCGTAAACTCTCGCTACCCAATAAAGTGAGGATATACAAAAATATCCTTGCTCCAGTCTGGATGTATGGTATCCAAATCTATGGGATAGCTGCCAAGTCCCATTTGGCGAAAATTCGCGTAGCACAAGCAAAGATTTTGCGTAGGCTTTCAAATTCCCCGTGGTATCTGAGGACAAGGAACATCGAACGTGACCTGAAAGTTACTCCCATTGGCGACGCTATCAATAAAATATCTGAAAGATACGGAAATCGGCTCCGATGCCATCCTAACCAACTAGCCAGCTGTTTATCTACCCCACGTGTCCCTGTACATCGTCGCAGAAGAGGTCCACTGAGGAGATTCCCCATTGATCTCACATATCGAAAAATATCATAAAATAATTCTAAAGGAAATAAAAATAAAATTAGTTCTAAGATATAATAAATGTTAGATTAAGCGCCCCATTTTGTAATCAATTTTATCAAGCTGTCTATAGTTATAACGGTAGCAATAAGCAAATTTAAAATCCAATTATTAATAAATAATGATTCAGCGCTGGAAAGTATACGGTCATTGGAGATCTCAAACAGAAATTACGAAGCGGCTTTAGAGTTGCTTCAAAAAAGGTTTGATAATCGGCGTCTCGTTTTTCAGGCGCACATCGCCGAGATTCTGGGTTTAAAGGTAGTACGGAATTGTTCAGTGGCATCGCTTCGGGAATTGTCGGACAAGTTTAACGCTCACATTCGTGCGTTGAAGGGTTTGGGCACCACTGAGCAAATCGCTGGTCATCAGCTACGGCAATGCAGCTTGAGCCGCTGCCGCACCTGTGGAATCAGGCATCATACTTTGCTCCATCTAGATGGTCCGCCTTCCTCGCAGCCACATGTTCCGGTGTCTTCAAGCTCCCACACTGAGCCTTCTTCCCCGCTTTCGACTTCTTCTACTCTAATTGCCCTTTTGCTGCTAGCCACTGCAACCGTTCTAGTGCAGAATCGGTCGGGACTGTTCGTTCCCTGCAGGGCCTTGTTAGATTCTGGCTCTCAACTGCACTTGATCACCTCTCGGTTTGCAAATCAACTGCAACTTAAGAGGTCAAGGTCGTCCGGCTTCGTCACTGGAATCGGGGATTCCAATTTCGCGACTGATGGATTCTCGGTAGGAATTGCGATGCGGTCTGCCACTTCGGATTTCTCAACGAGCATAACAGCAGTTATTGCTCCCAATATCACGGATCGCCAGCCAAGTTTAAATGTGGACATTGGGGACTGGAAGATTCCAGAAAACCTGCAGCTCGCCGACCCGGAATTTCATAAAGCTCAGCGTTTTGACCTGTTAATAGGAGCTAGCCTGTTTTATGAGCTGCTGTGCGTAGGTCAGATAACGTTGTTGCCAGGACTGCCACTGCTTCAAAAAACTCGTCTGTGCTGGGTTGTGTCTGGAGGCTGCGCGCGCCCTTGCGATAGCGCCTTAATAGCTTCACGAGTTCCTTCTTCAGCCAGCAAGGAAAACGGCATAGATTTTGAACTTGATTCACTTCTGCAGCGCTTTTGGGAGGTATAGTTCAAGCCACTAAGGAGGAGCTAGATTGCGAGGCCCACTTTGTTAAAAATTACACCCGATTTCCAGCTGGCGATTACTCGGTACGGTTGCCGCTAAAACTCCATTTGGACTCTTTAGGAGATTCCTATCCTCAGGCTTTGCGGAGATTCTTGTCGCTGGAAAGGAAGCTTACAAAGCACCCTGGAATCCGTCATCCTGGGCTCACCGTCGCACACATTCAAGAGAGTACTCAGATGATGCTGCGGTTGGTGCAGCGCGCGCAGTTATGGGAGGACATGCAGTCCCTAAAAACGCTGGGAAGAGTTTCCTCGTCTAGTCCCATATCCTCGCTTTCGCCGTTCCTGGATCAATTTGGACTTCTAAGAGTAGGCGGTCGCCTCCGGAATTCGTCATTGGACTTTGATGGCCGCCACCCGAAAATCCTTCCAAGGTCCCATCCGGAAACTCTGGCAATTATTTTGCATTACCATGAAAGCAATCTTCATGCCGGACCTCGAGCTCTTCTGGGTGCAATTCGATCCCAATATTGGCCTATTGGGGGGAGGAAGACGGTTACCAAGGCCGTGAGCAAATGCATCAGATGTTTTCGGATTAAGCCGCGGCTGATAGAGCACATAATGGCGGACCTTCCCAAGGAGCGCTTGGAAGGATCTCACGCTTTTGAGGTTGCTGGTATAGACTTCTGTGGACCCTTCTTTCACAAGTCGGATACTCGCAACAAGCCCGCGGTTAAATTTATATGCTTTGCAACCAAGGCAGTGCACCTGGAGCTGATCAAGGATCTCTCGACAGTTGCGTTTCTGTGCGGACTCAAGAAGTTCATATGCACCCGGCGGAAGCCGTAGCAAATTTGGTCAGACAACGCCACCAACTTTGTCGGCGCCAAAAATGAACTTCTGAACCTTCGAAGGTTATTTCTCAGCAGCAAGCATCAAGGCTCCGTTCAGAATTTTTGCCTTTCGGAGACGATTGACTGGCGGTTCATCCCTCCACGGTCGACCCATTTCGGGGGACTTTGGGAAGCAGCGGTGAAAACGGCCAAACATCATTTCTACCGCGCTGTGGGTACGGCGGCTCTGACCTTCGACGAGCTGAGGTGTGCCACATCTCGGCAGTTATTAACTTCAGACCTTTAGTTCCCATTTCAGAGAATCCTGCCGATCTGGACGTCCTCACTCCGGCGCATTTTCTCAATGGTGGTCCGCCTTCGTCGTTTGACGAGCCAGATATAACGGGCCTAAACTATAATCGGCTTGACTCTTGGCAGCGCATCTCCTTTCTTCAGCAAATATTTTGGTCGCGATGGAAGGAAGAGTACTTGACGTTGCTCCAGCAGCGCTCCAAGTCGCGCACCCCAAAGCCTGGCGTAGCCTCTTTGTTATCTACCTACGTTAAGCTTGGGCGCTGCATTTCGGCTGTCTGTCCCGCCAATTGTCACTTCTTCGTTTTTCGGCAAAGACTCAACTTGTGCATTTGATATCGCTCTTTGTCGGCCCTAGCTGCCGTAAACAATTCGCAAAATAAACAGTATCGGAAAATAAACAAACTTTCTTCGGCTACTTAATATTCGCAACAGCTATTGAAAAAGCTCAATAGCTAAACACAATGCTTATGAGAATTTCGACTCTACACAATTTCATTAGTTTACTCTTAAATTCTTAATGGGCACACGCCACATTATTATTCACAAAAATTTAAAAACTTAAGTCGTATTCAAAATTTAGACTCTTTTAGTTCAATACTTTAAACAAAAATCGTTCAATTCTAATCGGAGTAACTTCATCATTCATCGTTACGTTAGTCGCGGCAAGTTATCTTTAAGAGACGTCGGAAAATTCTTACTTTGGTTTCAACAACTCACTGTTCAATTTCATATCCAACGACGAAGATCGATCTTTCGATGGTATAATCTGAAAGAAATAAGAGATCACGCGAGCCATTTGCTCAGCACGAGAAGGTATCCTATAGGAATTTCCCTCACAACTCTCTTATTAGCCATGTAGTTGGAGCTCTTGCCTTGACCTATGCGATTAAAGATATTTCTTGGAACGGACAACTTAAATGATAGCAACTAAAATGTAAACTAAATCTATTTTTAGGCAGATATATATACGTAGGAATTCAATTAAGAACAGGCTTCATGTCCATTAGTTGTTGTCCTGGCGACCGAATTTATCAGGTCCCACTAAATAGATACAGCTCTGCTGACCGACACGGAAAGTCCTTGTCTGCTAGTCTTAAAGACTCACTGGCATTTAAATCATCAAATTATCGGAGGTATACGGCTCGAATAAAAAACTGTATTTTCTGGATAAAGGCATCCAACGGCTAAACGAAGTTCCTGTTCCACAGGAGTCTAGCGAACGAAAATGTGGCTAACAGGAATCTCCTGGTCAAATATTATAGGCACACACGCGACTCTATGTCGGAGACATGGGTGCTCCCTAATGGCTGGTAGGGAGAAGACCTCACGGATTAAAACCGGCTTTGGAACTGCGGTTCCTCTTCACACAATCACTAATCAGCTACGGGCCACAGAGGCACCTCCTCAGTAGAAACTCCTCACGGCACGTTGGTGATCCCTCGAGGAGACGACTCCGAATGAAGAAGAAACTGGTCACAATTTTAATCATCCATGGTGATCCTCTTGAAACTCCTTACAGGTCTTCTAGTCTTCCTGCAGGGGTGGCGTCCACAGGAGCTCCCCTCAGGGACTCTATCGCCGAGCGCCCGATGCAGAGCGTCTCGACAAGGTTTCTCCCCAAAACAATAAATCCGCTGCCTTGCGCAGCCACAACCACGCTCCATTGGCACAATGCTGAGAATACTGGCAGAAATGCCTCGCTTTAGCAACCTTCGGAGATGCACACGTCTGTATTCCAACTCGCCAAGAAAAGATTAGGCCGAGATCGGCAAATGGCCGACGGAAGTTCGTGGCAAAGTAAACAGTGACAGGAGCCACGATTAACAACACTAATTTTTGACTATCGATACTACTATCGATATCTAAATATTTCTATCCATATTATATTACATTATGCCGGTAACACTATTAGATGGCAACACCATTACCAGTTACCATACCAATATCGATATTTTTTGGCGGCGGCAGGCCGTTACAGACTATCTACCGTTACCAGTGGACGTGGTAAAAAGTTTTTTGGCAAGACCAACACAAAAAAGATAAAATATCAAAACATTTTTCAAAAGTGTGAGCGTGGCAGCTTTGGGTGGCTTATGGGCGTTAGAGTGGGCGTGGCAAAAAGTTTTTTGTCAAAACGATAGAAAATTACAAGACCCATATAAAAATGAAAAAATATCAAAACATTTTTCAAAAGAGTGGGCGTGGCAGTTTTGGGCGGTTTGTGGGCGTTAGAGTGGGCGTGGCAACATGAATCGACAAACTTGCGCTGCGTCTATGACTCTGGTAGTTCCTGAGACCTCGACGTTCATACGGACGGGCAGACGGACGGACGGACGGACGGACAGACGGACATGGTCAGATCGGACATGGCCAGATCGACTCGACTCCTGATCAAGAATATATATACTTTATATGGTCGGAAACGCTTTCTTCTGCCTGTTACATACTTTTCAACGAATTTAGTGACTGAGAAGTAAATACCTGAACAATTACATTACCAAAACAACTGCTAAATTTAAATAAATGTAAATATGCCACCGCCATCGTTTACTTATTATGTTATATTCAACAACAAATTTAACGGTTCCGTGCATCTCGGCAACTCTTGTTTCGTGCCCCTTTTATAGTATTTTATTTTATTTTTTCTTGTAATTTGAGATTGTCTGATACGAAAAAGTCGGTTCGGGCTCAAAATAAATACCCAAATGAAGTAGACTTCTACCGACCCCAAGCCCAATCTATGTTGCGGCAAATTAGCTCGATGAAAATTTTAACGCCGATTCGGTTCATCAGTTCATGAAGCTGACTTACTGGCGCGAGTGGAATAAATCGATTCCCCAAGCTTGGCGGTTGATTATAAAAATAGATTTTATGGAGATCTCGAGTGACCATCGGTCTGAAGTTTCCCCAGCGTTCATGGACAAGAAGGCGAATCCAAATCGAGAATTAGCTGCTCGGCGCAAGTCGCAATTGCTGGCTTCAACCACTACTAATTTAACATCTATTGACATTACTAACAATGCGGATCTTTCTTTTCGAACTAGGAAGCCTCGGTTGCCAAATCTGGAATGGATCCTATTCTGGGTGGCCGGATTTTCTCGCAACTTTTAGCACGATACTCGGAAAAAATGATGAGCTAAGTGATATTGAAAAATTACAATATCTACAGTCAAGTTTAGGCGGCGTGGCACTGGAGTCCATACGCTCGCTCGAACTCTTGACTTATAAAAAGGCTATTAATTTACTGGTTAATCGGTTTGATAATACACTTTTACACCTTCAGACACAAGTTCACGCTATATTTGGTATAAAAGGTGTTTTGAACGGATCATCAAAGGGTCTTCGGGATTTCATAAATTCGCATCTGCATTCGAATTCGGCAATTCGAACCCTGATCGGTACGCAACAAATTTTTGATGGACAAAGAAGGTACACCTGAACCCTAACTGTTGGCCCAAGGGGCATAGTTTGCAGCAATGTAAGCAGTATTTATTGTCGCATGAAGCACATCTCAATCTGGCATATGAATCATGACCCTTCCGCACCATCCACCTCATTTTGAACTCTGTAATAGGTCCCAAACTACGATAAGAAATATCTGAATGAAATAATCAACAAACTGAATTCGTAAAAACTTATTAACTTGCTTTACGTAATTGGTGTTTAAACTGAACTCTATGCTAGATGTTTCCGCGGCGTAAGCTTTATTATTATTATTGTTACTGAATTTCTCTAAAAAAATAAAGATTATAGAATACCAAAGTAGACTTCCTAATTTTCCATTTCAGGATTAGAAAAATCTAAGTAGGGAGTGAGCGAGATTTCCTTCCACTATTTTGAACGGACTACGGGCTGTTTGAAAACCAACCCTCTAGTGTTCCGATTCCTCTTGTAAAAAAAAAATGTTTACCCCTCTGAGATGAAAAGAAATTAAAACCTTTTGTTGGTCAGTCGTGGATAGTGCAGTCTTTTGGGTTGACTTGCATCTCTATATTCCAATGCTTAAGTTCCTAGAGAATATTTTAATTTCGACAGTGAAGTTAAGGCAACGAGGTGCTAGTTCAGAAAAAGGCCAGAAAATCCTCCTGCGATTGGTGCTTTCTGTAATTCCTCCGACTGAGATTCTTTTTTCCCTCGCGGCTCCGATAAACGGGACCCAAGAAGGAAGCTTCTTGGTTTCCAACCGTTTAGAGATTTTTTTGAAAAGGTTGAAATTTTAAGAAAGGTATAGAAAAGATTTTCGAATCTGTCTATCGATGAGTCTTATCGAGTGTCTACTGTACTCGAAGTGCCCCACGTTGGGCGCCACTTACTATTTAATTAATAAATAATTATTACTGTAACGGGTAACGACGGGTGCTGTGCTAAGACTCAGAGAATCGATACTTGCGAGGGCACGCTATAGGATCCGGCCTTGCTCGTCGGCTTGGGGGGGGTGTTGTTCTTGCCTGCATCGATTCAAGCACGGCCACCCTTTATTATTAAATAGTTCGAAAATTGAGCGTGCTGCGACAAAAGAATGAGCAATACATAACCGGTAAAAGAGAACAGACGATTCGCGAAAACAGTTTATGAAATAGGAAAGATGACGAGATATTCAGAGATGCGAACACACGGCTGTTATTAGGGTCGCGTTGTGCCCTCCCATCCTATGATCACGCGCCTTAGAGCTCGGCTCTGGTGACCCCTTTGAATTTTCCTACGCACACGAATACATCAGCTGAGTTCAGTTCACTTTAAATTTAAACATCCATGATTTATTCTTATTGTCTTTGTCCTAGGGTGATAAGCTCTATACTAATTCTTAGAATAAGGAGAGACTGGAACATTATCCTCCAGTAATTAATAGAATTAAAGAACTAGAATTTGGACAATTGGGCTAAAGTTTACTTCAATGTTTATCCTCGTATTGATATTGGCACTCGCGACATTATAATTTACTAAAATTCCCTTTCATTAGTGTTATCATTATTCAAAAATAAGGCTCTATGGATTCAATGCTTATGAGAATTTCGACTCTACACAATTTCATTAGTTTACTCTTAAATTCTTAATGGGCACACGCCACATTATTATTCACTAAAATTTAAAAACTTAAGTCGTATTCAAAATTTAGACTCTTTTAGTTCAATACTTTAAACAAAAATCGTTCAATTCTAATCGGAGTAACTTCATCATTCATCGTTACGTTAGTCGCGGCAAGTTATCTTTAAGAGACGTCGGAAAATTCTTACTTTGGTTTCAACAACTCACTGTTCAATTTCATATCCAACGACGAAGATCGATTTTCCGATGGTATAATCTGAAAGAAATGAGAGATCACGCGAGCCATTTGCTCAGCACGAGAAGGTATCCTATAGGAATTTCCCCTCTCAACTCTCTTATTAGCCATGTAGTTGGAGCTCTTGCCTTGACCTATGCGATTAAAGATATTTCTTGGAACGGACAACTTAAATGATAGCAACTAAAATGTAAACTTAATCTATTTTTAGACAGATATATATACGTAGGAATTCAATTAAGAACAGGCTTCATGTCCATTAGTTGTTGTCCTGGCAACCGAATTTATCAGGTCCCACTAAATAGATACAGCTCTGCTGACCGACACGGAAAGCCCTTGTCTGGTAGTCTTAAAGACTCACTGGCATTTAAATCATCAAATTATCGGAGGTATACGGCTCGAATAAAATGCTGTATTTTCTGGATAAAGGCATCCAACGGCTGAAAGAAGTTCCTGTTCTACAGGAGTCTAGCGAACGAAAATGTGGCTAAATGTGTATTATAGGCGCACACGCGACTCTATGGTGGAGACATGGGTGCTCCCTAATGGCTGGTAGGGAGAAGACCTCACGAGGTTAAAACCGGCCTTGGAGCTACGGTTCCTCTTCATACAATCACTAATCAGCTACGGGTCACAGAGGCACCTCCTCAGTAGAAACTTCCCTCTTCGCCCGTAACTACTTTTTTTTCTGGGACCTATTGCGGTATTATTGTCGAATTGCGTTTTCGTTGTCGCATTCCGTCTGACTCAACACGATGATAGTACCCTTTCCCCTACTTTTAGATTCTGGTTGTGAATCTTCAAAGTCTTAAAGTCTTACAAAAAGGGTTTTCGTAACAAATAGCCACATTTTATGATCCCTTGGTCTAATAATCCAAATTGTCATGAAATCTAATCTTTCTGCAATTTCCATGTAGTGCTAACGTGGATTGGGATGACGCATTGCCATAGCCAATTCTTTTGTCATGGGGGCAGTTGACCTCTTAGTTAACGGTCGAAAAGAACTTCAAAGGTAGGGCTTCCTGTGAGTTGCATTGATTCTACGATGCTAGTATATCAGTGTACGGAGCGTGCTTATAGTTGTGATCGGAGACTAATGGAGAATCGAGAGTACATCTGCTCTCTAGCAATCTATAGATTTCTCTAAAATTCAAGAAATGACGAAAGACATGACGTGGCATCATGTTCCGAAAAACTTAATACGAGCAAACCGACGTTTCGCGATGTTGTATTTCGAGAGCATTCTCTTTGGACTAACGGGCCTCCATTCCTTCCGCAAAGATGCAGTAAAGGAACCTTTTGCATTGACAAAACAGCGTACTTCTTCTGAGGAGCATCCAACAGGTTCACTTGGCGAAAGATTATGAAGTATCCGGAGCAGATCGCCAGCGCCTAGTCATGCGCACTTAGGTGTACCACGGTACCTCTCTCTCTCTCTTTTCGCCCTTCTTTCTTTAATCGCTAAAGCTGATTTTTTTTGCTCTACAACCTAACCAATTTTTACTAATTCATTTAATAAGGACGAGTCTTTTATACTTTTTAGAACTATATATTACAAGAACAAAATAAGATATGAAAGAGATACCAATATATCTGTTATTCTATTTTTATATATTCATAATTGTCGTAGAGACTATGTAACATTTTATTATATTTTTGTATAAGTATATAGCTTTATACGAAATAAAAATAAGGGAGAGCGCTATAGTCGAGTTCCCCGACTATCTGATACCCGTTACTCAGCTATTGGAAGTGTGAAGGAGAGACTTCAACACTGTCAGTTTTTGGCAGTTTGTTCGCGTTAAAGTGGGCGTGGCAATTCGATAGAAATTTACAAGACTAAAACAAAAATGAAAAAATATCAAAACATTTTTTTAAAGTGTGGGCGTGGCAGGTTTGGGCGGCTTGTGGGCGTTAGAGTGGTATTTAATAGTACTACAAGTTTAAGTCTTGTGAGGAGTTGAAACTCCGCACAAATGCGGATGGTGATCGCATGAGGAGGGCCTGCCGTTGCCAGTTACGCAACAAGACACAGCGTAGTAATGGCAGTGCGAAGCCCGGAGAAAGAGAGTTTGGAGACTCTAGGGGAAGAGAGTTTGGAGACTCGGGAAATGGAGAGAGAGGGGGTGGAGACTCCGGACTTACTGAAAAGAGAGTTTGGAGAGTCAGCAGGATCAAGGGTAAATAACGGGACAAATCGAACTTTGGACCGGACCAACGGTAAAATGGATCCGGAGACTGGAGACCAAAGGGATGAACCGTTAGAGGAGGCCTATATAAACAGGCCGAACGCTGGAAGCGGGACAGTCAGTCAAGGAGAACAAGTGTACGAGTCAACAATGTGAGAACGAAGTCAGCAGAGGAGCTACAGCCGTGGTAGTCAACAAGGAGCAAGATCGCTACGTCAAGACGTTCAGGACGAGAAGGTCTCCGAACTGAGACGCAGGTAGCTGAGGTCCAGTACGACGAAGCACGAGTAGTCCAGAAGCGCCCAACAGGCGAAGCCAAACCAAGGAGGGCACAGGATAAGCGGCAGGGATTGTGGTGTAGACCCGGAGAACACTGTAGGAGACCGCGAACTTGAACCAGGCGATCGCCTAGGTGTGTCTGTGCGATCCAAACTAGACGTGGGGTTGACGTTATGCTGTTCCACAGGCGTTTGCCTTGGGGATCACAGCCGTTAGCTGCCGTGAGTCTGCGTAAGACAACAACTCTCAGCCCAAGCGACGAGCGCCCAACAACGAAGGTCCGCCACATTCAGGACGACAGGAGCGGTGAGACAGCGGAACGAGGCCGGTGGACAATCCATCCAGCACCAAGGCCGGATAATCAGAGTCCTTTGTAAGTCCACGCACAAATAAAGATCCAAGAACGAAACTGCGAGTGTTATTACTGGTAACCGGGTGATCACGTAATTCTATAAATTTGGTGGGCCGAACGCACAAACTCTACTGAGCTAGCCGCACGTATTCCGTAGCGAGTAGACAAACAAAATCAGTTCATTACATTTGGCGCCCAAATAACGTGATTATTATTAGACACAAATTAAGCAGTATGGGTAGAACTTGGATCTACCGTCTTAAAAAGGAAGACTTTGCATATGTCGGACAGAGGTTGCGCATATCGCTGTCAGGAGGGACAGAGGACATGCGAAAGGCCCTAGCGAAGTACTACGCAGAGACGGAAAACTACCCACAGTTCACAGCAGTCTGGACAAAATTGGAGGCGGCATATCCAGACAGACCAGGTCCAAGCGTAAAGGTGACAAACCCCGAGGGCGAAGACCTCATCGCAAGTCTGAGCATGGAGGAGATGCAGCGGGAAGGTCAGCGGAGGGAGACGAGCAGGAAAAGGAGGCCAAGTACAGAAAGACCCAGGCCCAGCCAGCCGGACTACGGAAAAGTGGCGAAGCAAGTCTTTTCGTTTTGACGGAGAAGAGAAGCCTCTCGAATTCCTGGAGCAAGTGGAGTGGTCTGCATACACGTACGGTTTGGACCTGAACATGATTACCCGAGCCATGCCGGAATTAATGCAGGGAAAGGCTCTGAAGTGGTACATAGCCAACAACAAGCACTGGAGGACTTGGGCCGAGTTCATAGACAGTTTCCAGACGTACTTCCTGCCCAGGGGATACTTCACGAAGCTCGCGGACAAGGTGAGGCAAAGGAAGCAAGGCTTTAGGGAGGCATTCAAAGACTACATGGTCGAGATGCAGACCCTGATAAGACCCCTTGGGTATGGGAAGAAGGAAACGCTGGAGCTCATCAAGGAGAACTGCACGCCAGACCTCCGAACAGCGTTGATTTCCTATCACGTGGACGACCTAGAGGCCCTCATGATCCTGGCAGATGAGTACGAGGAACTGCACAGGGAGCGGGAAGCCTTTGCGAAAGAGCACTAGTACAGCCGCGACACAAGTCACGTGTTGAAGGTGTGAGGAATCAGGAGAGCTAGGCACGCAGTCCCAGGAGCAGTGGGCACGATATACCCCGGGTCAGTCTGGGCGGCACAATACAACCTTAGGCCCCCAGTCACCACCCAAAAACACTGGAACGACTCTTGCGGGCAACTCGGGTCAACACCCAACCCATGTGGCCAATCCACAAGAAGCTTGTCGCAGGTGTGGTGGACACAACCATTGGGCAAGAGGCTGCCGACAACAGAGGCTGCTGTTCTGCTGGATGTGCGGAAAAATAGGAGTCCGAAGTAAGGAATGCTGCCAGAAAGCGGGAAATGGTCAGCGATCTCAGCCGCAGAGAGGCGAGCAGGGGTCGCAGGGTGCCGCCTCTCCAAACTAACTGGAAAATTAATCGAGGAGAAGCAGCAGTTGGCCACAGCGGTACCGATCGGCACCGGGGCAACAGCAAGCTTCATTAGTGAAGAGCTGGCGGACAAGCTGGCTGCCCGTGAAGTGATTACAAGGATACGACGGCAGGTTAGGTTGGCAGATGTAAGGTGCGGCAAAATCAATGCCAAGCTCGAAATAGGAGTGGAGTTCGGCAACAGGCGACTCGTCATAAGCCTGCTAATATTACCAGGGATAGTGGATGCGTTGGTGTTGGGGTGGAATATCCTCACGCAAGTCGGGGCCGAGATCAGGTGCGCCGGTAATGAAATCCGCATACCGGCCAGAGGCAGACACAACGGGTGGCTCGAGGAGAAGTTGTCGGTCGCATTAGTCCAAAAGGACGGCGAAGAGGACCACGTGAACAAATTCCTGGAAACAGAGCTCGCGGAGTTTCACGCCATGACCCGAACATCGAGCATAGCCCAGCACATAATAACCATGAAGAATGATAAACCAATAAGCAGAGATACTACCCCAAGAATCCAAAGATTCAAGGGTAGATTAATGCAAAAGTGAATGAACTTCTGGAAATGGGACTGATATAACATTCAAGGAGCCCGTACAGCTCACCCATAGTCATGGTAAAGAAAAAAACGGGAAAATGGAGACTATGCGTGGACTTAAGGAAAATAAAAGCGAAATCCATAAAGGATGCCTAACCGATGCCACGGATAAACTACATCCTCGACCAACTAAGGGAGGCGCGCTTTATAAGCAGTCTAGACCTAAAGGATGGGTATTGGCAAATACCGCTGGAAGAGTCAAGCCAGGGCTTCACGGCCTTCACGGTCCAGGAAAAGGTCTGTTCCAATGGAGAGTGATACCATTTGGGTTACACTCCGCGTCGGCCACATTTCAACGGGCCCTGGATCAGGTGATTGGACCGGAAATGTCGCCACATGTATTTGCGTATCAAGACCTGGAAAATATGTGTTCCGCGGCAGCTGAGAGAAACTAGCTTGCGCGAAAACCACGACACCCCCGAGAGGCCGGTCATGTAGGCATTCGGAAGACCATTGGAGGGCTTGCAGCCCGGTACTAATGGGCAGGAATGCAGAGAGACGCAAGGACCTACGTTCGGAAATGCGAGGACTGCGCAAGGTTCAAACCGAATCAGCGGCAGGCGGCGGGAAAGATGCTGACAGATCCCGGAGGAACCCTGGGCGACAGTGTGCGGCGATTTCGTCGGACCACTACCAAGATCGAAGCACGGAAACAGTATGTTGTTGGTACTGATCGACAGGTTTTCAAAGTGGACAAAGTTAGTGCCTTTGCGAACAGCCACGGCGGAAACGTTGCAGAAAGCGTTCAGGGAAAGGATGGTCTCACGGTTTGGAGTACCGAAGGTGGTGATCACGGACAACGGCATGCAGTTCACGAGCCGGGCTTTTAAGAAGTTCCTCAACGACATGGGGATAAAGCAGCAGTTTACGGCACCATATACCCCACAGGAGAATCCGACAGAGAGAGCAAACAGTGAAGACAATTATAGCGCAGTTAGAACTAGGGGTCAGAACTAGGGGAATTGGGATGAAAGATGGCCCGAAATCATGCTGGCTTTGAATTCCAGTGTTTCAGATTCCACAGGCTACTCACCGACATTTTTGACACAGGGCCGCGAGCCAAGACTACCGAACGAACTCTGTGAAAGAGAAACGCTAGGTACGGGAAGGCAACCAGAGTCACCGGAAGGAAACGCTGAGAAGATGAGAGAGGTCTTCGAGATTGTCCGGAGTAACCTAGAGAGGGTGTCCCAGAACCAAGCAAGGCATTACAACCTGCGGAGAAGGCAGTGGAAGCCAAGGGTTGGTGAAGTGGTGTGGGCCAAAGAGAACCATCTGTCTAAAGCGGATGAAGGGTTTGCGGCCAAACTAGCTCCGAGGTTCGATGGACCGTACCAAATTGTGGATTTCATATCGCCAGTGATCTGTAAGATTCGCCACCGGAAGAACAAAAAGGAACGCACGGTACTTTTTCAATGACGAAAAATGATGCAATTTGCTCCGGATTTTCCTTGATCGATATTGGTGCCTTTAATTGACGGTGTCTGGTAAATGTTTCGGTAACATCAGATGTGACAGTTTATTTATTTCTTCATCTACCTTACACGCGTTTATAGCTTCGCTTAATGTTTGTTCTTTCTCTAACAGTTTCTTTTTAATTTCTGAGTTAGCCCAAGTATCAATAAGTTTGTCCTTTAGACAAATTTCTTCTATCTCGGCTTTCGTGGAACCAAACTGGAGTTTCTGTGCAGTCGTAGTATAAATTTCCCCACTGTTTCGCCTTCGTCAGGAGATATTTTTCTAAAAAGGTGTCTCTCGCACGTCGAATTTTGTTTTGGAGAAAAGTACGATGTTAATTTTTCGACCATTATGGAGAAAACGTCATTATTAGCTTTTTCGTAATTTTCAACCATAGCATCCGGTATTGCGTATGCAACCGTCTGCAGTTGCGTGCCCGCCAAGTGTAATAATTTCATTCTCTTCTGAGTTACCGAGTTGACGCCTTCCTCTTGTAGGTATATGTTAAAAGCTCGGAGCCTTCTCCACATTCTTCCGCATTATGTCTAGAAAAACAAAGAATAATTTAAGGCTTTTGTCAAGCAATTTGTATTTTAAATATTATTTTTTTTCGATCGCTAACCACTGTCAGGCAAAATACGTATTGCTTATTGAATACTTGTCCATACACACATGTACACACACACAAGTATGCATACATATAAGTTAACACTAGCTAAACGCTCCCCTTGGCCCCTCACACCGTACAACTGGTGTTACGGCCAAGCTAGTCAACGATCTGCAAGTGGGGCGTTTCCTGCCTCACCGCCGCCGCTGCCCCCGCGCCAGCGTCAGCATAGTTCTGGTATTCCATGGTGTCAGCTGAATATCAGCAACATTGTGTGGAGTTGCTGGGCCGGCGCACTGAAGATTGCAACACCCGAACGTGACAGCGAGAGTCACGCTGCGCTTGCTCAGCACTTATACTGGCTGACGGAGGACTCGACGTTCTTAGCGGGAGAGCCAAGCGACACTCTTGGAGAAGAACCGAACTGGAGCGGACCACCTTGCAATGAACTCATTGTTAAATCTCAAACATATGAAGCGTATAAACCTAAAGACAGTAAATACTTGATCGTTGTCCTTTTCTATGGAACCTATAATTAGGTAATGTTTAACCAAGTGCCGATCTGGAGGCATTCCTCCCGGTCGTCGAAACTTAACTGGCGCCCGAACAGGGACCGGCAATGTCCGGCTAAACGGCTAAGGCCGAAATAAGTGAAAAATATTGTGAGATGTTTGTGAAAATGAAAATGCGGTGTGCGAAAAAAGTAAAAAAATGTAAAATATCTCAGAAGAAATAAATGCTGCGTGAGCTGTGAATAAAATAATAAAACAACGACCCGCCACCGGAGGACGACGAGCGCAAAGTTGTACGATGCCCTATAAATAAACTGAAACACGATCAACCCACTGCGGCGGTACGGCTTACGAAAATTCTTTTTCCTAAATTGCCAATTCGCGAGTGCAAAAGATTGTGTGTGATAAACTAATAACATAAAGATCCACTGCGGCAGTTTATCTGCGAGTGGCAAACCAAGTAATACGAGCGCCCAGCGCGATAAGGTGGTGTGTGGCAGCTTGTTGGATACGTTAAGTGGTGTGGAATGCACCCAAAAAGGTGCACCCAATATGACAGCACGCACACAAGAAAAAATTATTAAAATAAAATACACCCAAAAAATACACTACGAATGTTATATAAACAGAACCGCAATTGAAAAATAAGATAATTATACAAATTTTCCTGTACAACACACTAAGTTTTTTTTTCCTTATCCCAACAGAATTCTCATACTGTAAGGGTGCAACCTGTAACGAAGTTAACCAGTAAAGGATATACAAGGTATTTCATTTTGTTTAATAGCCACACTTGATATCTTCTTAAAGTAAAAATAAAAGTAAAGAAACTCGATTTTCAAAGAAAGATAGAAAAAAAGTAAATCAAGTTGAAACCATTGTCTCCGTTGTCACATCCACCCATTATAGTAACAAAAATTCTACTACCTCAAATACTTCCTGTATTTTTTCGACTGGGACAGAATTTTGAAATGGAGGACACCTAACGTATGCTTAGTGAGTCGCTTAATGCTTTGACTAATGTAGTAGCGAGCATTAAGGAGGACATCAAAAAAAAATTATGATAGGGTGGCCATTCTAGAACAGGAGCGCGCGAATGCTAACCCTGTAGTCGATCAACCTCAACCCCTGCTGCGCGCACGCACCGAATATGAGTTAAAGGAGATATCGGTTCTCCCTGACTGCGTCAAAAAACTACAAGCGTTCGAAGGAAGGCAGGAAGCTTATTTGTCTTGGATTAATAGGGCACAATCGATATTGACCGACTATGACTTCGTTTTGCATATCAGGCAGAAAATAAGGGGACACGCCGATATGGCCTTGGCGGCTTATGGCGTTCAAGACGATGACTGGGAAGAGATAAAACGTGTCTTGGCGTTGCACTATGCGGACAAACGAGACATACGTACGCTTGAGCATGAGCTGGGTGTAATGTCCCAAGGTTCTAGACCACTAGACAGATTCTATATGGACGTTAATGGTCATCTCTCATTGATCTTGAATAGCCTGAAAGCCGGAAATCACCCTCGCGAGGTAGTCAACGCGCTGATAGAGACCTACAGAGACAAGGCTTTGGATGTTTTTATCCGAGGAGTGGGGGGAGACTGTTCTAAACACTTACTTGTCCGCGGCCCCAAGAATCTACCAGAGGCTTACTCTTTTTGTATGGGGTTGCAGAACGTTATGTCGAGGACCTTCACACCTCAGAATTATCAACCGTCAGGAGCCCCAAGATTCGCAGGCCCATTCCAACATCAGGCTAGGGCACCTTTCCGACCCCCTTTTTCTCCTGGTTCGGGCAGATTTTCGCAAAATTCTTACAGAACTCAGGGTCCTAGACAGGCCATTAAAATGGAACCTAATCGGTCGGGTCAATCTTACCAATCAGGGTACAGTGGTAGCCAGGAAGGGGAATCCGGTATTAAAAGAACGCCCGAAGGCGGCAACCCATTCCGAAAGGCACAAAAATTGTACCACATGGAATTGGCACCACCTCCGCTAACTCCGGGGGCAAATTTTATGACCAACGCCTCTCCAGTGTACCGTACTTAGAGTACGCGACGAAAGGGGGGGGAAAGGCTAAAGTTTTTGATTGACACGGGGGCGAACAAAAACTTTATTAGCCGCAAGCTTGCAGCCGGTTGTACCACGGTCCACAAACCTTTCTCTGTACAGTCCGCTGCGGGTAACATTATGATAAAACATCGCCTAGTTGGTAAATTCTTCGAGCCGCTAGGAAACGACTCTGACATTACCTTTTTCGTTCTTCCAAACTTACGTTCTTTTGATGGTATCATTGGTGATGATACTTTCAAAGACTTAAAAGCCATAGTAGATAGGAAGAACAATTGTTTGATAATAACCCCGGGAATTAAAATCCCCCTTTTGGCGAGAGCTTCATTAAACGTCAACCCGTTACTCGCCGCCGAACACCCAGACGGCACACATGAGATTTTGAATTCCCTTCTTGAAGAGTTTTCCCACATTTTCGAGCCCCTTACCTGGAATGTCCGTGGAGACGGCCGTCAAGGCTGAAATCCGCACGAGTACACAAGACCCGATCTATACCAAAATTTACCGGTACCCAGTCAACATGCGCGGTGAAGTCGAACGTCAAATCGACGAACTGCTGCAGGACGACAAATTCCGCCCTTACAATTCCCATATCTGGATAGTCCCGAAGAAACCTAAACCAAACGGGGAGAAACAATATCGCATGGTAGTCGATTTCAAGCGGTTAAATACCGACACCATATCCGACACTTACCCCATCCCAGATATAAATGCTACACTAGCCAGCCTTGGTAACGCCAAATACTTCACCACCTTAGATTTGACTTCTGGATTCCACCAAATCCACATGAAGGATAGCGACATTCTCAAAACAGCTTTCTCCACTTTAAATGGAAAGTACGAGTTCCTCCGTCTACCATTCAGTTTGAAGAATGCACCTGCAATCTTCCAAAGAATGATCGACGATGTTTTGCGCGAGCCATCCGAGGCTACTCCACTGGCCGAGCGGAGACGGAGAGTTCTTCGGGCAACCATATTCCACGGAACCGAGGAAATCAAGGACACGCACCGTCCGCCGCGGTACAGCCGCCACGACCTCGGACTACTACTACCGACGTCGCCCGCTGTGACCCGCGTGGAAATCCAAGTCAGCCAGGCATGCCATAGACATACCACCCTCCTGCCGGAATTGTGGACGGAACGGACACTTCGCTGCAGAATGTCGGAACCCCTGGACATTATTCTGCTGGGATTGTGGACGACCCGATGTACAGACCATCGAATGCTGCCGGACTCCGACGCAGGGCCTCGAGTAACCGGGAATTACCCGAGGACCCCAACGAATGGGCCAAGGAAACTGAGTATACGTGTTGGACGATCTTCTGCTTGGCATGGATTTCCTGTGTTACGGAGCAGCGACCCTCCAATGCGGTTTGCTAGAGCTCACACTCCAGCCATCCACCAGGGATCCAGACGGAAAGCGCACACACGGAACCCCGTCAAGAAGCCGCCTCACCGGCGCACACTGAGCCACGAGGATCAGAAGCCGACTTCCAAGCACGTCCTGGGACGCCACACGGGCGCAACCTCATCACATCCGCATCATGGTCGGGACGCAAACCCACCCGTGCCTCTCAGCCACGGAGCCACCACCACGCGAACACCACGGGTTGACGAACCCACCACATCGAGCTGGGCCGACGTATTGCCGCCTCGGACGCAGCCACCGTTCGGCGGAACCCTTTTCGCCGGACCGAAAAGAGAGTCCGATTCCAGGACCCGGAATCGCCGACGCCCATAAATGCGCCCGTGAATGCACCGCGTTCACCGTCCCCGTCCCGAATGGACGACAAAACAGGAAAAAGCCTTTCAAGCCTTAAAGGACCTACTCACCGAAGCAACGGTACTCGCATGTCCCGACTTCGAAGAGACATTTATATTGCAGACGGACATTGGTGCCGTACTCACCCAAACAGAGGGACAGGAACGTGTCATCGCATACGCCAGCCGCCGGCTGAATACTGCCGAAGGGATCTATTCCGTCCCCGAGAAGGACTGCCTGGCAATAGTTTGGGCAGTCCGAAAAATGCGCTGTTACCTCGACGGATATCGGTTTGAGGTGATCACTGACCACCACTCGCTCAAGTGGCTAAATTCTATTAACAACCCCACGCGCCGGATCGTCGGTGAGCCCTAGAGTTGCAGCAGTTCCAATATGACCGAAGCGGGGCGCAGAATCTGGTCGCCGACGCGCTGTCACACCAACCGCTGGCCACAGTACGACAGGCACAGGTGCAGGACAGGTCCTGTAAGTGGATTAACAAGATGCTACGGAAAATCCACCAGGAACCGACGAAGTATCCAGATTTTCGGGAAGAGAACGGATCCCCGTACCGACGCACAGGACTCCGCCCGGAGGAGGAGGACTACACCCCGTGGAAGTTCTGCGTGGGCACCAACCATCGAGGACGGGTATTGGAAGAATGCCATGACACCTGGGCGTACGCAAAACGTGTACGCGGGTGGCCCAAAAGTATTACTGGCCCGGATGGTTCAGGGAGGTAGCGCTCTACGTACGACGGTGCGCAGCTGCAAGAGGTATAAGGTAAGCCAAGATAAGCCAGCCGTGAGAATGTTCACCCGACAGGTAAACGAGCCTTTTAATGGGTCGAACTCATCCCCATGCGCCGGGCCACCTAGCTGGAACGAGCCTTTCGGGAATGTGTAACATATCTACCCTATAAATATACTAAATTAATGGGTACAACTTATCTTCAAAACATTGTGACACTTTGTCATAATAAACAAAACGTTCAAGTACCCAAAAGACCACCAACAAATACACAAGTGTTCCGGCGCTTAAGTAAAATGATCTAACGCTTATACATAAACCGATCGCGGAGCGTGGGAATGCTGAGCATGCACTTTGCAGCTCAAGTGGTCAGACCATACATGACATATGCATGCCTTCTGCATACATATGTATATGTATATGGAACTATATGCCCACGATACAAAGGGACTTGCCAACGTGTGAGGAGTTAAAACTCCGCACAAATGCGAATAGTGATCGCATAAGGAGGGCCTGCCGTTGCCAGTTACGCAACAAGGCAAAGCGTAGTAACGGCAGTGCGAAGCCCAGAGAGAGAGAGAGAGTTTGGAGACTCTGGGCTGGAGAAAGAGAGTTTGGAGACTCTAGAGGAAGAGAGTTTGGAGACTCGGGAAATGGAGAAAGAGAGTTTGAAGACTCTAGAGGAAGAGAGTTTGGAGACTCGGGAAATGGAGAGAGAGAGAATGGAGACTCCGGACTTGCTGAAAAGAGAGTTTGGAGAGTCAGCAGGCTTAAAGGCAATTAACGGGACAAATCGAACTTTGGACCGGCCAACGGTAAAATCTTGGACTTTGGATCCGGAGACTGGAGACCAAAGGGATAAACCGTTAGAGGTGGCCTATATAAACAGGCCGAGCGCTGGAAGCGGGACCGACAGTCAAGGAAAGCAAGTGTACGAGTCAGCAACGTAAAACGAAGTCAGCAGAGGAGCTACGACCGTGATAGTCACCAAGGAGCAAGATCGCTACGTCAAGACGTTCGGGACGAGAAGGTCTCCGAACTGAGACGCAGGTAGCTGAGGTCCAAACCACGAGGAGGAGAGGCCAGATCTAAGCGGGCACCCGAGGAAGCGGCAGGGATTGTGGTGTAGACCCGGTGGACTGTGTAGGAGATCGCGTGCTTGAACCAGGCGATAGCCTGGTGTGTCCGTGCAATCCGAGCAGGCGTGGTACCGGCGCCGCCAGTCCGAACCAGACGTGGGGTTGACGCGTTGCTGTTCCACAGGCGTATGCCTTGGGGATCACAGCCGTGAGCTTCCGTGAGTCTGCGTACGACAACAATTCTCAGCCCACGCGACGAGCGCCCATAACGAAGGTCCGCGCCACCCAGGACGACGAAAGCGGCAAGACAGGGGAACCAGGCCGCCGAGCAGGACATCCAGGTCCGACCGCGCCGACAGGAGAGAAAGGTAGGGTGGAACGTTCGTCTTTCACTGGGCGTCTTGCTACAGGGACTGCGGCGTATCCGGGCGATAGCGCGGTGCGTCGGAAGGAACTGAATAAGCGTCTGGCGGGACCGGCCGGGACAGAGCAAGGGACAAGAGGTTGTGGCTAGCGAGGCGTATGCTTTGAGAGCCCGCCAATTGTTCACCCTAGTCTGAGAACGGTGACGCTTCCCTAAGCCCTCGACTTTCCTTCTCGCGCGTCAGCGGCAACACCAGGCGAAGGTCCGACGCTACGACGAGAGAGCAGAGGCGTCCGGACAATTAAAGTGCATTGTAAACTGAGCTCAATAAAGACCCTCAATTATCCCGGCAGTTAACACAAATAACGCAGTATGGGTAGAAGTTGGATCTACCGTCTCAAAAAGGAAGATTTCGCGTATGTCGCACAGAGGGTGCGCATATCGCTGTCCGGAAGGACAGAGGACATGCGGAAAGCCCTAGCGGAGTACTACGCAGAGACAGAGACCGACCCAAAGCTCGCAGCAGTCTGGACAGAATTGGAGGCAGCATATCCGGACAGACCAGGTCCAAGCATAAAACTTACGAACCCCGAGGGTGAAGACTTAATCGCAAGTCTGAACATGGAGGAGATGTTTCAAGAAGGGCAACGGAGAGAGACAAGCAGGGAAAGGAGGCCAAGTCCAGAAAGACCCAGGCCCAGCCTGCCAGACTACGCGAAAGTAGCGAAGCAAGTAAGAGAGTGGTCATTTCGCTTCGACGGAGAAGAAAAACCACTCGAATTCCTGGAGCAGGTGGAATGGTCCGCAAACACATACGGGTTGGACCTGAACATGATTCCCCGAGCCATGCCGGAATTAATGCAGGGAAAGGCTCTGAAGTGGTACATAGCCAACAACAAGCACTGGAGGACTTGGGCCGAGTTCATAGACAGTTTCCAGACGTATTTCCTTCCCAGGGGATACTTCACGAAGCTCGCGGACAAGGTGAGACAAAGGAAGCAAGGGTACAGGGAGGCATTCAAGGACTACATGGTCGAGATGCAGACCCTAATAAGACCCCTTGGGTATGGGAAGAAAGAAACGCTGGAGCTCATCAAGGAGAACTGTACGCCAGACCTCCGAATAGCGTTGAGATCCTACCACGTGGACGACCTAGAGGCTCTCATGATCCTGGCAGATGAATACGAGGAACTGCACAGGGAACGGGAGGCATTTGCGGAAGAGCACAAATACAGCCGAAACAAAGCCCCGGCCGCAACACACGTCACGTGCAGAAGGTGTGAGGACTCAGGAGATCCAGGCACGCATACCCGGGAACAGTGGGCACAATATACCCCGGTCCAGGCCAGGCGACAAAACACTACCCTATGGAGGCCGCCAGTCACTGCACAGAGACACACTGGAACAACGTCAGGGGGCAACCCGGGTCAGAACCCAACCCATATTGCCAATCCACAGGAAGCGTATCGCAGGTGCGGCGGACACGGCCATTGGGCAAGAGGCTGCCGAGAACAGAGGCTGCTGTTCTGCTGGATGTGCGGGAAAGTAGGAGTCCGAAGCACAGAATGCTGCCAGAGAGCGGGAAATGGCCAGCGATCCCAGCCGCAGAGAGACGGGCCGGGGTCGCAAGATGCCGCCTCTCCAAACTAACCGGAAAACTAATCGAGGAGGAGCAGCAGTTGTCCGCAGCGGTAAAGATCGGTGGGGACACGTACAAGGCCACGATCGACACCGGGGCAACAGCAAGCTTCATAAGTGAAGAGCTGGCGGACAAGCTGGCTGCCCAGGGAGCGATTACAAGGACACGACGGCAGGTTAGGTTGGCAGATGGAAGGTGTGGCGAAATCAACGCAAAGCTCGAAATAGGAGTGGAGTTCGGCAACAGGCGACTCGTCATGAGCCTGCTAGTATTACCAGGGATAGTGGATGCGTTGGTGCTGGGGTGGAATTTCCTCACGCAAGTCGGGGCCGAGATCAAGTGCGCCGGTCATGAAATCTGAATACCGGCCAGAGGCAGACACAACGGGTGGCTCGAGGAGAAGTTGTCGGTCGCATTAGTCCAAAAGGACGGCGAAGAGGACCACGTGAACAAATTCCTGGAAACAGAGCTCGCGGAGTTTCAAGCCATGACCGGAACGTCGAGTATAGCCGAGCACATGATAACCATGACGAACGATAATCCAATCAAGCAGAGATACTACCCCAAGAATCCAAAGATTCAAGGGGAGATCAACGCGAAGGTGGACGAACTGCTGAAGATGGGGATGATAGAGCATTCAAGGAGCCCGTACAGCTCACCCATAGTCATGGTGAAGAAGAAAACGGGAAAATGGAGATTATGCGTGGACTTCAGGCAGATAAACGCGAACTCCATAAAGGATGCCTACCCGATGCCACGGATAAACTACATCCTCGATCAACTAAGGGAGGCGCGATTTATAAGCAGCCTGGACCTAAAGGATGGGTATTGGCAAATACCACTGGAAGAGTCAAGCCGGGGCTTCACGGCCTTCACGGTCCCAGGGAAAGGGCTGTTCCAATGGAAGGTGATGCCATTTGGGTTACACTCCGCGTCGGCCACATTTCAACGGGCCCTGGATCAGGTGATTGGACCGGAAATGTCGCCGCATGCATTTGCGTATCAGGACGACATCATCGTGGTTGGCCGCACCCTAGAGGAACACAAGAGAAACCTCAGGGAGGTATTCAGTCGCCTGAAGAAAGCGAACCTGAAAATAAACCCGGAAAAATGCCAGTTCTTCAAACAAGAACTTCTGTACCTAGGACACCGCGTCACAAGCCAAGGGATAGGCACGGACCCAGAGAAGGTAGCAGCGATAGCCCAGCTAGAACCACCGTCATCGGTCCGAGAACTGAGGCAATACCTTGGAGTCGCATCGTGGTACCGACGTTTCGTGCCTGACTTCGCGCGCATCGTAAGGCCACTCAACGACCTCCTCCGCAAGGGTACCAAGTGGACATGGTCACAGGACCACCAGCAAGCCTTCGAGGAGGTAAAAGCCAGATTGGTTACCGACCCAGTCTTGGCGTGCCCCGACTTCGGGAGAACGTTCATCCTGCAAACGGACGCCAGTGACTACGGGATTGGGGCAATCCTCACGCAGGACACAGAAGATGGCGAAAGGGTCATTTCATACTCCAGCCGGACCCTAAACGGAGCCGAGAAGAACTACTCGACAACGGAAAAGGAGTGCTTGGCAATTGTGTGGGCTATTCGGAAGCTAAGGCCGTACCTGGAGGGATACCACTTTAAGGTGGTGACAGATCATATGGCGCTGAAGTGGCTGAACAGCATAGAAAGCCCTATGGGAAGAATTGCCAGATGGGCGTTGGAGTTGCAGCAGTATGACTTCGAGGTAGCGTACAGGAAAGGCCGGTTGAACGTGGTAGCAGACGCATTGTCGAGGCAGCCACTGCCAGATTCGGTATCAGCAGAACCCGATATGCTGAGAAGAACGCAGGACAAGGAGGCCGAATCGGAGTGCAGCTGGATCAAGGAAATGCGAGAAAAACTAAAAGCACAGCCTCAAAAGTTCCCAGACTACGTGTGCGAGGGTAGCACCCTTTACAGGCAGATTCCGCATAGAGCAGGGAACGAAGATGTAGTGACCTGGAAGCTATGTGTTCCGCGGCAGCTGAGAGAAACGGTCTTGCGTGAAAACCACGACGCCCCAGCAGCCGGTCATGTAGGCAGTCGGAAGACGATTGCACGGCTTGCAGCCCGGTACTACTGGCCAGGAATGCAGAGAGACGCAAGGGCCTACGTTCGGAAGTGCGAGGACTGCGCCAGGTTCAAACCGATTCAGCGACAGGCGGCGGGAAAGATGCTGACACAGATTCCGGAGCAGCCCTGGGCGACAGTGTGCGCCGATTTCGTCGGACCACTACCGAGGTCGAAACACGGAAACAGTATGTTGTTGGTACTGATCGACAGGTTTTCGAAGTGGACGGAGTTGGTGCCTTTGCGAACAGCCACGGCGGAAACGTTGCAGAAAGCGTTCAGGGAACGCATAGTCTCACGATTTGGAGTACCGAAGGTGGTGATCACGGACAACGGCGTGCAGTTCACGAGCCGGGCTTTTAAGAAGTTCCTCAACGACATGGGGATAAAGCAGCAGTTTACGGCACCGTATACCCCACAGGAGAATCCGACAGAGAGAGCAAACAGTGAAGACAATGATAGCGCAGTTTGCCGGACAGAACCAGAGGAATTGGGATGAAAGGTGGCCCGAAATCATGCTGGCCGTGAACTCCAGTGTTTCGGATTCCACAGGATACTCACCGGCATTTTTGACACAGGGCCGCGAGCCAAGACTACCGAACGCACTCTTTGACAGAGAAACGCTAGGTACGGGAAGGCAGCCAGAGTCACCGGAAGGAAACGCTGAGAAGATGAGAGAGGTCTTCGAGATTGTGCGCAGGAACCTAGAGAGGGTGTCCCAGGACCAAGCAAGGCATTACAACCTGCGGAGAAGGCAGTGGAAGCCAAGCGTCGGTGAAGTAGTGTGGGCCAAGGAGCACCATTTGTCTAAAGCGGCTGAAGGGTTTGCGGCCAAACTAGCTCCGAGGTTCGATGGACCGTACCAAATTGTGGATTTCATATCGCCGGTGATATGTAAGATTCGCCACCGGACGAACAAAAAGGAACGCACGGTACATGTCAGCGACCTAAAACAGCAGGATCAGGAGGAGAAGGGTGGCCAGAACGTGGAGTCGGATCCATCGGAAGGCATGCAGGAGAACGACAACACCTGAGAACGGACTGGGTTTGGCAGCCGTTCTAGCGTCAGGCCGAGGCGAGAGTCAACGGAGGCAGACTGCGAGTCTGACAACCATTACAGCGTCAGGCCAAGGAGAGTCAACGGCTGCGGACCGCGAGCGAACCAGAGTGTTGCCGCGACAACCACCACCAGGGAAGAGTAGGGCTCCGATTCCAGGAAAGTTGAAGATGACAGTACCTGAGAGCGGACGAGGCTCGACAACCGTTCTAGCGTCAGGCAAAGGCGAGAGTCAACGGAACAGACGGCGAGTCCGACAACCGTTTTAGCGTCAGGCCAAGGCGAGAGTCAACGGAGGCGGACCACGAGCGGACCAGAATATAGCCTCAACAACCAAACCAGGGGATAATAAGGCCACTAACGGCGGGAAGCGGAGGAACAACGGAACCTGAGAACGGACGAGGGTCGCCAACCGTTCTAGCGTCAGGCCAGGGCGAGAGTCAACGGGTGAAGACTGTAAGGCCAACAAGCGTTCTAACGTCAGGCCAAGCCGAGAGTCAACGAAGGCAGGCCACGAGCGAACCAGAGCACCAGTGAACATTCCCGACGGAAGCGGGACAGAAGGAGACCCGATCCGACTCCAACAAAAAAAAAACCCACGAAGGAAGTAGCAGACTACGGGGCCAGGACTTAAAGACAAAGAGGCCATGCAACTGGGCAATAAGCTCGTTGAATATCCCGAAGAAAGAAGAGAGACGGTACGAGAGTCAAGGAAACAGTACCGTAAGAACGAGCGTCTGGAGTCGGAGACCGACAAAGTCAGACTAAAGGCCGGGCCAGAAACGCCAATACCAGAGAGCAGATTTCTATCTGCTGGTGGGAAGAGATCGACGCCGACGTAGGCCACCGTGGGACATAACGGTAAAGGTCTAAAAGGGAGAAGCGAAACCGAGGTGTAATGGGAGGCCGAGCGAAGGGCCCAAGTCACAAGAAGTGATGCACCACACGACGAGGCTGGCCGCTAGGGGTCAGAAGGTCGAAGGACCCGTCGAGGGGCAAGGACGGTCGGGGGGTAGGCGTATGCCTAATCCTCGGCCCACCCGAGCTCCAAGGCGCGGTGCCGAGGACGAGCGGGGAGAGGACCCGGAGCCCGTGGTCACGTCAGACGAAAGCGAGCTGGAGTGGGAGGAGGACCCGAAGGGGGAAGTGAGGACCTGGCGGCTGAAGAGGGCCAGGAGCGGGGCCGATAACCGGATCCTTCCGGGGACCGCGCCGGCGTTCGAGGAGGCCAGACAGAACCCTAGAGGGAGCGGGGGGACGTCAGCGGCGATGGCGAACGCCATCGTGAAGATGCGGAAGCTGGAGGCAGTCGGAACGGATGGCAGCGAGGGAGGAGTATGAGGCCGCCAAGGCAGCGCGCGTCCGCATGCAGCAACGGGCGGCCATGGCGGCCAGGCACGAAATCCAGCAGAGAGCGAGGACCAAGGAGGAGGAGGAGAAGAAGGTGCTCAAGGAGCTCGAAAGGGCAGGGAAGGAGGAGTGCGCGGCGTAGGAGCTGGTTCCCTGGCACGAGGGGGAAGAAGCCGGTGGCAAAGGGGGAGAGGTACCCGCCACTCCGCGGTACATCCACTCGGAGGAGATGGTAAAGGAAGGAACCCCGGAGCCGTCCCCACCCCCGTCACCCATAGCGTCAACAAGAATCCCACCTACGCCCCGGCCACGGCACTGGCCACCCAGCCCCCCACCCAACCCGGTGCCGACCGTCCGTCCACCCACGGCTCCGCCAACCCACCCGGAACCCCAGGACCCCGTGGGAGACCAGGACCCTCCCATCCCGCACGCCAGGGTGTCGCACCAAGTGAGGGAGTATACTGAAGGAGGCAGACGATGGCGGCAACAAGTCGTCACTTGGACCTGGCCGGTTATCCCTTAAGGACCTAAGGAAGAAGAGGCGCCGGTCCATGGCGGTGGGGCTCCGCCAACTCCGGACACGACGGCCGAGCTGGAGAAGGGGCCATGGGTGTGGCCATCACCCAAGGACACCCCACGGCCCGGACTCCAGCGGCAGTCATCCGCTCCAGCGGTTGGTGTACCCGCATCCCGGCCGTCCTGGGTGCGGATGGCATCTACGTCGGAGGTCCAGCGATGGGCTCCGATTCCGGAGGCGGAATGGCCCGCGGGAGTCATGGAGGAGCCGGTAATCCGGGACGCCAAGCGCCGAGGTAGCCGCCGGTGCGTGGTCCTGCACCGCGGAAATAAGAGGTTCCGAGTAAGGGTAGCGGCGACGGGGATCCGTTTGTTCGGGCTGGTGAACGAGTGTCCGGGTAGCTGATCCCGCCCGGAGTTGATAATAAAACAAAAAGGAATCCAAAAAGCAAACACAAGAAAACACGTAGCACATTATTCAAAGGGACGGATCACACGAACGCGCACAACACATAGGGTATATTTTGGCATATGATTTACAGCATGTCAAAAGAATTTCATATGGGCAAAATCTGGAAGAGAAGAGGATTAAAAGTTAGTGGGCACTTGAAAGAGGTGAAAAGCACCGGCAGGAACTCACGTGTGGGTCGAAGGGCGGCCAGAAAAGGAGTGCCGGTCCTCCTCCGGGAAAAGGGGGTCCATGTCGAGGCCATCTGCAGCAAGGAAGAGCAGGAGGTCAGCAGGCGCAAACACAAGAGAAGGAAAACGTATATAGAGCACTCACGTGTATGCCGAAGGCGAAATCCCGAAGAGAAAGCAGTCATCCGCGGCATCGGGGTCCATCGAGGGGGGGGGGGGTCCGAAGAGAGTCCTAAGCTGCCAAGAGAAAGTGGAATGAAGGAAGGGAAAAGGGAAATTTCGAAGAGAAAAACTTACCTGAAATTCCTTCTGTCGTCAACATTTGCGGAGTCACCATGTGCTTAGGGAAGGGGGCGCCTCGATCACAAGGCGGTCGATCGGCACTCGATAGTGTCAATCGATGGGCAAAAACATCGGAAAAAGAAGCACATGACGGGTCACACTACCGAAATACCAGGGTCACCAAGTGGCAACGCCGCCCCAACGGGAGTTATCGGGATCTATCGGTAACAATCGATCAACGGCGAATGGTGTGACCAGATGACGAGAAGACAAAAAAAATGTGGAACGCGGGAAGAAGAGCGTAGAACGAAGAAGCATCACGGAAGTACGTATGAGCGGCAAGTTTGAAACTAAAAACGAGGAATACACTAAAAGGAGATCGGCGCTGTGGAACTCGAGACGGAGCTGTGAGCGTTGACGGAATCCCAAGAGTGTTCCGCGGTAACCGCAGGACCGGATTTTAAATTTTCCCGAAGAAAGGGGGAGATGTGAGGAGTTAAAACTCCGCACAAATGCGAATAGTGATCGCATAAGGAGGGCCTGCCGTTGCCAGTTACGCAACAAGGCAAAGCGTAGTAACGGCAGTGCGAAGCCCAGAGAGAGAGAGTTTGGAGACTCTGGGCTGGAGAAAGAGAGTTTGGAGACTCTAGAGGAAGAGAGTTTGGAGACTCGGGAAATGGAGAAAGAGAGTTTGGAGACTCTAGAGGAAGAGAGTTTGGAAGAGAGTCTGCGAGTGTTATTACTGGTAACCGGGTGATCACGTTATTATATAAATTTGGTGGGACGAACGCACAAACTCTACTGAGCTAGCCGCACGTATTCCGTAGCGAGCAGACAAAAAAAATCAGTTCGTTACAAACGTTATAAGAAGCTCTGCAGCAAAACCCTGCAGATGGACCACGCCCACTCACAATAGTTGAGTACCGGGCAAGGCAGGAAAGGAAGGAACCAAAGAAGCACAAACGCTCCGGAAAAAGGGTAAAGCTACTACAACAACGCCGACTGGTCAAGGAAATGACCCAGTTGGCCATAGACGAGACATCCCGGCAACGCTACAAAGAGCGTCTGGAAATAATTGAAAACAAGCTTTCGCAAGGTGCGATACAACGCAAGCGGGCTGCATAAATAAATGCCAATTTGCCTTAGTTTTAATTTCTAATTCCAAGCCGATGCGGGAAGCCGCTGCTTGAAAAACACTAATATCTGTTAGGCTTTTTACTAACAATGCGGTTGGACAATTTTTTTATTATTGTAAACAAATGTGTGAGCCAACCACATTTATTAACAACTAATATTTCCACGTCTGCAAAATTTTTTTTAAAAAATTACAAAATATAACAATTAAAAATTTTTATTTTTGATTTTCTAGAAGAAGATATAATAATTATGAGAAAAATTCATTAATAGAAAATCTCACTTTTTCCTTCAAAAAACGTTTCATTGAATATAAAATAAAAAATGGGATGGCTTAGCGATTCTAGGGAGGCAAAAGACAATAGTGCCAACGTAGTTAATAACGTAAAAATTATAGATCACACAGACGATATAAATGCGTTGTGGATCTTATTGCTGATCATTACAATAGTGCTAATTTGACAATTTCTGCTTACAATTTATGTTAAGCATAACAAAATCATTAAACAAAACGTTATAAGAATAGGGCAAATCGTTTAGACCTGATTAAAATAAAAAAATTGAGTAGAAGAAAGCTTAATAAAAGTTTTTTTTTACGACAAGAATGGAATGGAGCGAAATAGCGATACAAATAGACGAATTTCGCTACAGGTTTGATAAGTCTTATAAATGTATCAATAGATATGCAGTAATAAAATCCGCAACTTTGAAAAATCATATAGAGATAGTTGTAGGAGAATATAATAATATTATATTAGTAAATAAATATGCAAATAGACTCACATCTGAACATAATAACAAATTTTTAAGGGTTATAAAATCCCTAAGCGCAAGATTAAATAATATCAGAAAAAGAAGGCTTATTCTGATAGATGTACCAGAAAGTCTAAGTCAATTGGTTGAATTCAACCCAGACCATTTCAAAGAACTAGACGAATCTGTACAATCAGGCGGCGATGAGTCTGATAGTGACGTTGAAACACTAGAAGGAAGCGACCAAATTGAATTTAAATCCGAAACAATAACAATTTCTGAAATGGTACAGACAGTGACAGATTTTATCAGGCTAGACAGACAAAGGCCCTTGAAGGTGCCTATATCAGTAAAGGTCTCCGCCAGTCTTTAGCGAATAAATACAGCACTACAACAGATGTAAAAGCAATGACACAGAATTGCTCCAAACATGAATGACGCCATCTCCAAATTTGTAAACAGTTATAAAATCCGAGTCAGAGTAACACTGTACTCTATTATCGACGAGGTGCAAATAATAATAATACAGGAGTCCGAGGTTATAATCGTGGATGAAATAACTACCACAGCAATTACAACCGAGGTAGAAATAACACCAACAATAATAACTTTGTAACAACCCGCATAAAAGAAACCAATTGCTTGTTTATTCACTTGTTTTCGAACACAATAACACGCGTCGGTATCTGCTGGTGATCAAGTTAATACTACTCATCATCGGCTTTCCTGAGAGAGCAATGGTCTCTCTCACTGTTCGGCTGGCCGCTCTCTCGCACGGGTTCCCACATCCCTCCTTTGTTTACCAGCTTGAGCTGGTGTTGAGGTGGAACCTCTACTTCCGTGCCTGTTGGCGGTAAGTCCAGAAGATCGATACTTTTCCTGGCGTCTGAAATCTTTTTAAGATGGCTAGCATCTCTGATGATTGTCTTTCCCCCACCTGAAATCTTAACAATGTTACCCTTACGCTCTAAAACTTCATATGTGGTTGTGTCATAGTTGGGTGTTAACTTGTTTGGAAAAACAACATTCTTCATTAACACCTGATCGTTAGCTTCAATATCTTCCTCTTTCACACCTCTTCTTTTTTCTGCATCTACTTTTCCCTTATGTTTTTGCATCATCAATCATTTTTCTCTTGAACCGTGGACTTCGCCCAAGATGTCTTGGATGTTAGGAATTTTGTCTCGAATCATACGATTGAACATAAGTTCTGAAGGAGAGGTCCCTGTTGTGCTATGTGGGGTGACATTATGCATTAGCATGAAATCCTGAATCTTCGGTTGAAAATTTTCCCTATTCAGATGTGCAATTTTTAGTCTCTTTACTAATGATCGATTCATATTCTCGACCTCGCCGTTCGCTTGAGGCCAATATGGAGGTGTTATAAGTGTAATGCCATTCGTGTTGCAGTACTGTTCGAAAACCGAACTAATATATTGTCTTCCGTTATCCGTCCTTAGATACATTGGGAAACCCAGTCGGCAAAATATTTCTTTCATGGCCCCGATAATTGACTCGGACGATATGGACTGTAGGAATTTTAGTTCCATGTACCTGGAAAAATAGTCGATAAACACGAGAACGTTTTTTCCGTTGGGAAGTGGACCTAGTAGATCACTAGCTATGGAACTCCATGGGCTCGTCGGAAAAGCTGTTCTTTGCATCGGAGCTGGACGTGGTGGTTGAGAAACAAGCATGCAATATTTGCATGTTTTTACAAAGTTTTCAGCATCTCGATCGGTATGCGGCCACGACACCTTAACTCTCAGTCGTCGCTTCATGGGCGATTCGCCAGGGTGTCCTTCATGAGCCAATTCTAGAACTCTTTTTCGTAGTCCTTTCGGAACAATTAACCGTGTGCCTCTCAAAAAATTTTCCCGAGCATTGAAAGCTCAAAACGAAATGGGTAGAAACTGTTTGATGTGCCAGTATCCCACACGTTAGAATCCAAACAAGTCATCGCGTCCACGATTTCCTCATCGGCTGCGCTCTCTTGTGCGATTTCCGAAATAGTTAATGATGTTGGGACTGTGTATTCGACAACCCGAAATAGGTTAAATTCGGTTTGGCGCCAGCTAGAATTTGTTGATGGAAAATCGCATAGTCGGGACAGGGCATCTGAAATATTTTCCTTACCCGCTCTATAGATGACTTTGAATTTAAAGGCTTGTAAGCGTAAAAGCCATCGCTCAATTCGAGCCGGAGGTTAAGAAGTTGGCTTGAAGATGGTCTCTAACGGCTTGTGATCAGTGACCAGTTCGAATTCCAGTCCAGCTAAATAAAAATAGAACTTTTCGACTGCCCAAACAAGTGCTTAGCTTTCTTGTTCGGTCTGCAAGTAGCGTTTTTCTACATCCGATTGGCGGCGACTTGCAAACGAAATGATCTTTGGTTCACCGGCTGTGTCGAATTTCAATAGTACTGCTCCTAGTGTCTTATTATTCGGGTCGAAATATGATGAACCTGGAATATTCGCCAAATGGTGCTTTAGGTGTTCAAAAGCTTTTGTTTCTGTCTCGCTCCAGTTAAATTTGCTTTCTTTTTTTAGCAACCGTCTTAACGGATCAGTACGATTGGCCAAATCGGATATAAATTTCCCAACATAAGTAACAAGTCCCAAAAAACTGCGTGTTTCCTATTTGGTTTTGGGATGTCTGAATGAGAGCATCGTTGTCACCTTCTCCGGGTCTACTTCGATGCCTTTTTTCGATAGTATGTGTCCCAGAAATGTAACTTGTTGTGTTTTCCAAATACATTTTTCCTCATTCAAAAATACGTTATTTACTTTTAGAATATCTCTGATCTTCTGAACGGCGTCGTCGTGATCTTTTTAATTTGTTCCAAAAATAATGATGTCGTCAATATAATTCATAACGTTTTTGCATGGTGCTAACAGCTCCTCCAGTCTTCTTTGAAAAATTTCAGCGGCAGATTTAACTCCAAACATTAATCTTTTGTACCTGAACAAACCCAGGGGTGTAATGAAAGTTGTTATGTATCGGCTGGATTCGTCTAGCGCCAATTGATGATATGCGCTTTTTAGGTCTAAGCGGGTAAAGTATTGTGCGCCCCTTAGTTTCGTCATAAACGATTCAAATACAGGCAGCGGATAATTTTCCCTTAAGATTGCCTTATTGGCAAGCCTCAAGTCTATGCATATCCTTAAGTCGCCATTTTCTTTAAACGCTATGACCATGGGTGATATCCAGGGAGAATGCCCTATTACTGGTTCGATTATATCAAGGGCAACAGCCTCTTCCAGTTTAGCAATTACTTTATCCTCAAGTGCAATTGGTATCCTTCTAATTGGTTGCTGAAAATCGATATTTGTATCAATTGATAATTTTACCGGCGGCCCCATCCATTTTGGAAACGGAGTTACTGAATCGATTTTCTTAACTTCCAGTCCGAGGCGTAAAACATTAAGTTCCAGTGCCGTGTCTTTCCCAGCAGTGATTGTGTTCCGTTTAAAAACGAAGCCATCACCTCAGGGTTCAAGCCAATTGATATAGGGGCTTCAAACACACAAATTACATGAAGCAATTCGTGTGAAGAATATCCTCTAAATTTATTATTTGAATTTGGTCGAACGTTGAATAAAACTGCCTTTCCTGTCTGGAGATATGACCAGTCTTTCGGGCTTATCAGATTGAATTTGGAGCCCAAGTCAATTACTAGGAAAACTTCGCGACCACCAATTCGACATTTAACAAGAGAGAACGCTATAGTCGAGTTCCCCTACTATCTGATACCCGTTACTCAGCTAGTGGAAGGGAGAAGGAGAGTCTTAAACACAGTTTTTGGCGGTTTGTAGGCGTTATAGTGGGCGTGGCAGAACGTTTTTTGGCAAATCGATAGAAATTTACAAAACTAATACAAAAATGAAAAAATATCGAAACATTTTTCAAAAGTGTGGGCGTAGCAGCTTTGGGCGGTTTGTGGGCGTTAGAGTGGGCGTGGACAAAAAGTTTTTTGGCAAATCGATAGAAATTTACAAGACCAATACAAAATGAAAAAATATCAAAACATTTTTCAAAAGTGTGGGCGTAGCAGCTTTGGGCGGTTTGTGGGCGTTAGAGTGGGCGTGGAAAAAGTTTTTTGGCAAATCGATAGAAATTTACAAGACCAATACAAAAATGAAAAAATATTAAAACATTTTTCAAAAGTGTGGGCGTGGCAGTTTTGGGCGGTTTGTGGGCGTAAGAGTGGGCGTGGCAACATGAATCGACAAACTTGCGCTGCGTCTATGTCCCTGGAGTCTGTATGCTTAATCTCAACTTTCTAGCTTTTGTAGTTCCTGAGATCTCGACGTTCATACGGACAGACGGACAGACAGACGGACGGACAGACGGACATGGCCAGATCGACTCGGCTACTGATCCTGATCAAGAATATATATACTTTATATGGTCGGAAACGCTTCCTTCTGCCTGTTACATACTTTTCAACGAATCTAGTATACCCTTTTACTCTACGAGTAACGGGTATAATAAATTCATCCTCGTCATCACTCTGAATTTTAAAACAACTTTCTTCAGATTTCACATCGCGTTCTCCCTCTACCCGAGGTACTTTGGTGCGTTGGCGTTTAAAGATTTCATTATGCCCTTGGGGTCTCTCGCGTTTTAAGTTTGTTCTGCATTTAATGGCGAAATGACCAATTCGTGTGCACTTGTTGCACTTTTGATTTTTGGCTGGGCACAAAGAACTGTAACTACTGCATTCGATGGATTTATTAATGTTCATGATCCCTGTTGAGATTTTTCTTATACTCTCGGCTTCTAGGTTTTTACTTGTCCCCAATTCTGGGTTTGATCGCATCATTTCCGATTGTTTATTAATTTCCTCATCGACTTGACAGGCATCTATCAAATGAGACAAATTGTATTCTTTTACCAAACAATTTCTTTTTAAGATCTACTCCGGCCCAGCTGTCAATTATTTTGTCCTTTAGACAAATCTCCTCGACTTCTGCTTTAGTAGCCCGAAATTACACTTCTGAATTTGGTGACGTAGCCTTAATACAAATTTAGCAAAACTCTCCTTTTGATGGACAGAGATTCCTAAACAGATGCCTTTCAAAACTGGAGTTCTGCTTTGGCGAGATGTATGCATTTAATTTTTCAACAAGGACCTTGTATATATCTATATTATTATCTGTGGCATTTTCTAACACCGCATCGCGTAATGTGAACGCTACCGTCTGAAGTTGTGGTCCTCCTACATGAAGTAGTTTACTTCTTTTCCGAATAGGTGTGTCAATTTCTTCAGCTATGAGATAAATTTCGAAGGCTCTTAGCCACTTCTCCCACTCGATACATAAAAGAGACTTGTCAATAGTCTCGCAGAGAAATGGCTTGATTACATTTTCACCCATTGTTATCGGTGTACCTGAAATTAAATGCAATATCGTTATTACTGGCAAACTGCCTCTGACTTAGTCAGATCGTGATTTTAGATTCAGTCATAAATATTTGTATATGTTATACATATTATATATATATATACATTCGCCACATACTCATAGTACTGGCCCTGACTTACAGTCAGAGTTTTTTTCTAGTCGCCATATACTAGTAGTACTGGCCCTGACTTTGTAGTCAGCTTTATTTTATTCTTTTTTTTTCAAATCACCACATACTCTTAGTATAGGCCCCGACTCGAAGACAGCTTGATTCTTCACTTACTCTCTTTTTTTTTTAGCTGTGTTTGCGTGTGTGGGTTGAATATCTCCTTATGCCTCTTACGCTCTTTCACGCGCATTATGTGTGCCAACACATGTACCTTTCACGTGTGTTCTTTTTACACTCTCTGTTATTTTCTCTTTCCTTTTTAAACATTTCCACTCATTCGACGCTCTCACGAGCTCACTCATCGGTGCCGCTGTTGCTCTCCTTTTTCATACTCAAAAAAAAAACAATAACGGCACCAGTGAACGTGAAGGAAGAATGAGGGTGGAAAGACGGATAACACGTAAATAACGGCACGCAACGAAATTCTTCTTGAGGTATGGAAGTACATATGTGTGCATAAATATTTTAACATACTACTTTTTCATTTCTTCTTTTTGTTTTTTATATTTTTTTTTAATTTTTACCATGAAACCAATTTCACTTCAGTAGAACTTTATATGTAACTGCTTGTTTATTCACTTATTTTCGAACACAATAACACGCGTCCGTATCTGCCGGTGATCAAGTTCATACTACTCATCATCGGCTTTCCTGAGAGAGCAATGGTCTCTCTCACTGCTTGGCTGGCCGGTCTCTCGCACGGGTTCCCACAAACTTTAATAACCGTGGAGGTAGAAGAGGCCAAAACCAAGGGAGAGGCCGCGGAAACTACTACCAGGGTAATAATAATAATAGCAATGTGGGAATCACGCAAAATACGTCGGAAAACTCACAGAACCCTTTAGGAAACAACCAATAAATATTAAAGTTCATTCCATCAAATATAGTCTTAATATATTCGTAACTTTCCATAATCATTCAACTGAAAATAAACTAACATTTTTCATTTATAATGGTGCAGATATCTCACTTTTGAAGGTAAATTCTGATAACTTCCAAATTCAACCAGAAAAAAAAAATAATAAACATCGAAGGCATAGGCCAAGGTGTGATAAAGTCTCGAGGAACAACCTCAATAGAACTCCAATCAACAAAATATATTATTCCACATGAATTTCATTTGGTAGACCCAAATTTTGCAATACCATGTGATGGAATAATAGGCATTGATTTTATAAAGAAATTCAATTGTCAACTAGATTTCAAACCAAGTGAAGACTGGATTATAATTAGACCCCAAAATGTACATTATCCAATATATGTTCCGATAACATATAGCGCTGGCAACAATACAGTTCTTCTGCCAGCCAGATTACAAGTTATTCGAATATAGACATTAATACTGTAAATGATTACATATTTGTTCCTAATCAGGGGATTTATGTTGCAAATACAATAGCAGCATCCAAACATGTATACATTCGACTTCCAAATACAACTAATTTCGACCAATAGGTCAAAGTAAACAAAATCCAATATGAAAATTTAAAAGATTACGACATTCATAATACCAACACTGAAAATAGAAGCGAACAAGTACTTTCAAAACTAAAAAAAATTTTCCAGACCAATTCAAAAATCAATTAACTGAATTATGCACACAGTATAGTGATGTGCTCGGACTGGAAACCGAACCAATATCAACAAACAACTATTTTAAACAAACATTAAGACTTAAAGATGATAAACCCATTTATATAAAAAACTACAGAAGCTCGCATAGCCATATTGAAGAAATTCAAAAACAAGTAGGAAAAATTTATTAGCGACAAAATCGTCGAACCGTCTGTATCCGAATATAACACCCCACTCTTGTTAGTTCCGAAAAAAATAAATACCAAATTCACAAGAGAAGAAATGGCGATTAGTAATTGACTATCAAATAAATAAAAAACTACTATTTGACAAATTTTCACTCCCTAGAATTGATGACATTTTAGATCAACTAGGTCGAGCTAATTACTTTTTATGCCTTGACTTGATGTCAGGTTTCCACCAAATAGAACTTGAGAAAAACTCAAGGAATATAACATGTTTTTCAACGAGCAATGGCTCATATCGCTTCACGCGATTATCATTTGGTCTTAAAATAGCACCAAATTCATTTCAGAGGATGAAGGAACTTCGCCGACTATTCACGGCACATAACTAGATTATGTAAAAAGAATGTTTTTTTTGAATGGTCAAGCGAATGCCAGAACGCATTCGAATACCTAAATAAAAATCTTATTCACCCCACATTATTACAATATCCTGATTTTCGCAAAGAATTTTGCATTATAACGGATGCTAGTAAACAAGCTTGCGGAGCAGTTCTAACTCAGAACCGTAACGGGATTCAGCTCCCAATAGCTTATGCATCACGTTCATTTACAAAAGGAGAAAGCAATAAGAGTACAACGGAACAAGAAGTAGCGGCAATTCATTAACCATTTTAGACCATATATTTATAGCAAACATTTCACCATTAAAACGGACCACCACTTTAACGTACCTATTTTCTATGACTAATCCCAGTTCTAAATTAACTCGCATGCGGTTAGAGCTTGAAGAATACGACATCACTGTAGAATACCTAAAGGGGAAAGATAATTTTGTAGCAGACGCACTCTCGCGTATAAATATAACAGAACTCAAGGACATGCAACATAAAGTCCTGAAAGTCACTACCAGGCAACAAAGTATACAAGATAAAAACTGTACAGTAACAAATAAGGAACTATTGCCAAGGCAAAGTATCCAAAATGTATCTAAGCCCTACGTACACGAAGTCATAACAAATGATGAAGTACGAAAAGTAGTGACCTTGCGAATAACTGAAAATATTTCTTTACTAAAACGAGGAAATAAAGTTATTGCAATAATTGATGTTGACGATTTATATACCAATGGAATTTTTGATTTAGGTCCAAAGGCTTGAAATGCAAGCCGGTATACTAAAAATCAGCCAACTCAAATTGGCACCGAGTAAAAAAATCTTTGAAACCATTTCAATAGATAATTTCAAAAATAGGGGCGATATAAAATTAAAATCATTAAGAGTAGCGCTACTCCAGCCGGTGACCATTATAAACAAGAGAGAACGCTATAGTCGAGTTCCCCGACTATCTGATACCCGTTACTCAGCTAGTGTAAGTGCGAAGCACAGTTTTTGGTTTGTGGGCGTTAGAGTGGGCGTGGCCAAAAGTTTTTTGGCAAATAGATAGAAATTTACAAGACTAATACAAAAATGAAAAAATATCAAAACATTTTTCAAAAGTGTGGGCCTGGCAGCTTTGGGCGGTTTGTGGGCGTTAGAGTGGGCGTGGCAAAAAGTTTTTTTGCAAATCGATAGAAATTTACAAGACAAATACAAAAATGAAAAAATATTAAAACATTTTTCAAAAGTGTGGGCGTGGCAGTTTTGGGCGGTTTGTGGGCGTTAGAGTGGGCGTGGCAGCATGATTCGACAAACTTGCGCTGCGTCTATGTCCCTGGAGTCTGTATTCCTAATCTCAACTTTCTAGCTTTTGTAGTCCTGAGATCTCGACGTTCATACGGACAGACAGACGGACGGACAGACGGACATGGCCAAATCGACTCGGCTATTGATCCTGATCAAGAATATATATACTTTATATGGTCGGAAACGCTTCCTTCTGCCTGTTACATACTTTTCAACGAATCTAGTATACCCTTTTACTCTACGAGTAACGGGTATAAAAATGAAAAAGAGATACAATCAATACTGTCTACATATCATGACGATCTAATTCAAGGAGGTCATGCAGGCATTACAAGAACGCTAGCGAAAATAAAAAGAAACTATTATTGGAAAAATATGACTCGTCATATAAAAGAGTACATACGTAGATGTCATAAATGCCAAATGTCGAAAACAACGACACATACAAAGACCCCAATGACTTACACAGAAACCCCAACAAATGCTTTTGATATAGTGATAGTGGACACAGTAGGTCCACTACCGAAATCAGAATATGGCAACGAATACATCGTCACACTTATATGTGATTTAACGAAGTAACTAGTAACCATACCGGTTGCAAACAAAACGCCAAATACTGTCGCAAAAGCTGCATTCGAAAATATTATACTAAAGTACAGTCCAATGAAGACTGTGACATGGGTACCGAGTATAAAAATAAAGTAATTTTAGATATGTGCAAATACATGAAGATAGAAAACCTAACATCTACCGCATATCATCACCAAACTTTAGGGACAATAGAACGAAGTCATAGAACATTCAATGAATACATTCGTTCATACATCTCTGCAGATAAAACTGATTGGGACGTTTGGATACAATATTTTACATATTGTTTCAACACAACACCATCAGTCATGCATGATTACTGTCCATATGACCTAGTCTTTGGAAGATTGCCAAGGCAGTTCGCCAATTTTAATAAAACAGATAGAATAGAACCACTGTATAATGTAGAAGATTACTCTAAGGAAATAAATTTAGATTAGAAATAGCATATAAAAGAACTAGACTTATGTTAGAAAAAGCAAAGTCTTATAGAAAACAACTTTATGATAAGAAAACTTCAGATTTTCAATTAAAAATAGAAGATTAAGTTATACTAAGGAACGAAACGGGTCATAAGTTAGATCCAGTCTAGGTCCTTATACTGTAGAAACCATAGAAGACAGAGATAACATAGTAGTTAGAGATACAAAGCTAAAGAAACAAAAAGTACATAGGGATAGACTAAAAATATATAATCAATGAAACGTTTCATTTCACTTAAGAAAAGGTCTGATCAACCACAAAAAAAAAGCAAAACAAAAAAAATCTTTTTCCATCTAAGAATGTTAAACATAAGAAAAATCAATATCATTTAAAAGAAAATTTAATTAATTTTTAAAAATATTAATATTGATAACTATTACGTCATTTCTTTAAAAAGGGAGGTTTAGCATATCTACCCTATAAATATACTAAATTAATGGGTACAACTTATCTTTGTGACACTTAGTCATAATAAACATAACGTTCAAGTACTTAAAAGACCACCAACAATTACAAAAGTGTTCCAGCGCTCAAGTAATATAATCTAACCCTTATACATAAGCCCATCGCGGAGTTTGGGAATGCTGAGCATGCACTTCGCAGCTCAAGTGGTCAGACCATACATGACATATGCATGGCTTCTGCATACATATATGAAACTATATGTATATAATAATAAGTACTATATATACGGGTCAGCTCAGCGCAAGTTGAGCGCATAAGAAACATTCGAATAAAGTAACTCTAACTGAGCTGACCCTCTGACTCTAAAACACGGAACCTTCTTTGGGATCCTTGCGAACATCATAGGTTAAACGACACGACAGAGCTAATTCTATTAGCAACTGCCAGGTATAATAGAACCATACATTCGGTAACGGACAGAAAACCAATAGATATAATACACTCAACACCAGTAGAATTCAAGAAAAAAATCAGCGAGAAAATTTAACAAGCACAGAATAAGAGCTTGGAAACATCCAATAGAGGACAGATAAAAATGACCAAGTAGGCGATAAAATTTTCCTAAAGTCAAACAAACGCTTGGGAAACAAACTTTCGTCGCTTTGCTCCATCGAAGCAGACCTGGGCACCGCGGTTCTCATTAAGGGGAGGGGTGTCCATAAGGACAATCTACGCTAAACACTCCAGTGAGATTATTGACCTTTTTTCATATTCTTTTTAGGCTACGAAATTATCTTTTAGTCCTCGTACTAGCGACCGCTAGAACGAACGCGACAATAAGACTCAATGACTACACGAACGCGGACTTCATCCCAATAGAAGATGCCAAAATTGTCATCTGGGATTCTTACGGATACCTACAGCACTCGACAAACATGACTAACAGAGTGGGCTGTTGTATGGGGATACCGACAGTTCGATTTTTTTATTATCGATTAACTTTTTTACCTGTATTTCGTCGTTTGACTAAGAATGAGGATTTCCGTAATTTTTTATGTATACCGGTTCGTCATCATTCAATCTTAGTTTTGGTTTGATCAAATTTTTGTTGTAATTGATTTGGATTAACGTCCGAATATATTATGTACTATATTTGGTGCATACTTCTGTTTATTATAGCCCTTACTCATAGAGTTTAAGGGTATACTAGATTCGTTGAAAAGTATGTAACAGGCAGAAGGAAACGTTTCCGACCATATAAAGTATATATATTCTTGATCAGGATCAATAGCCGAGTCGATCTGGGCACGTCCGTTCGTCCATCCGTCCGTCCGTCCGTCCGTCTGTCCGTTCAGGAACTACACAAGCTAGAAAGTTGAGAGTATGCATACAGACTCCAGAGACATAGAAGCAGCGCAAGTTTGTCGATTTCTGTCCCCACGCCCACTCTAACGCCCACAAGCCGCCAAATAGTGTGTTGAAGACTCTCCTTTGCCCTTTTTCTAGCTGAGTAACGGGTATCGGATAGTCGAGGAACTCGACTATAGCGTTCCCTCTTGTTAAGACGCTAGAATTGGTGGTCACTGCAAGGCCAGTGAGAGCCTTTATTTATTGCTCTTGAGTTTGGTTTGTGTTCTGACAAATTCTTTTCTGAACGTTTCGGGGGATGTAACATTTTTATTCAGGTAGCTAAGGGAGGTATTTATGGCTTTTTGGTTAAGTGCCAAAGGCGGATATATATAGATATGTTTTTTTGAATGATTTAATTGTATTTCGAGGTGTTTGTGCGATTCCATAATTTTGTCTAAAACAGACAGTTTTTTACCCTCCTTTTTAATATATTTTTTATAATATTACAAATGGGCGCATCTGCGCTATTGGTGATGCATGTAAATAGATTGGTGGTAAGGAGCTTTTGTCTAATGGCGAGAGGCGCAATGTTGGCCTCAAAGCAAATTTCGTGTTGGTGTTGAACGAACGGCACCAAGAGCAATTCTAATAGCTGAATGTAAAGTTGATTAAACTTTATTTAGGACACTTTTTGGGGCAGTTCCATAGAGTGGTAAAGCGAAATCAATTTCTGATACTATTAAACCTTTCATTACAGAAATTAATGTTAATGTGCTACAATTGTATTTTGGATTAGATAGGCATTAAATAATATTAAGCCGTTTCAGCAGAGCAACGACAAAATAGTTTATGTGTGACATTGGGTTGCATATATGCAAGTTATCCAACCCGTAAACATAGCACTCTATCCCAGTTTATAAACAAATTTTAAATTTCAATCTAGGCGGCATTTCCTTTGTCTTTGTTTTTGTCATTGCCTTTGCCAGCGCTTAGCTACCCGCTAAGATAAACAATCAAACTCCAAAAAAACACAGCTTCCGCTTGGAGACCAAACCATGGTCAACTTATTGCGCTTCAATCAAACTGCATCGGTCAGCATAATTGAATTTCACAATGCAGAGAAATAATTTCAGCATCAAGCTTTTATTCTAAACATAATTGAAAGTTCAAGAAGTTTCCAAAGAAAAGCTTCTGGCCGAGGTTGAATGGATCAGGATTTAGAATCTAACAGTCAGTCTGTTTCGGGATCGGATCGAGAACGATCAAAGATAAAATCAGATAATAGTGTCTTGTAATATTGTTTAAGTAAAAAAGTTTATCACCAGTAAATTTATTAAAATATAAAAATAAAATATTTTTTTAAATAATTTTTTAACATCAATTTTAATTGGCGCCCAACGTTGGGCCGTGTCATTTAAAAATTCGAAATAAATATTAATGATAATAAGTTAAATATAAAACGGAACTCGCGCCGCCAACAACCCATATTTTTAGAGGAAAAATTAAAACATCCTCATTAATCCAACGACATCTAACTACTGTGACAGTGATCGTGGAAAAACTTAATTGGAAATTAATTAATGCAATAATCCAATTAAGAAGTTAAAAAAAAGGAGGACTGAATACTTAATACAAATTACAAGAACACGATACTAAACAGAACTCAACAAAAACAGAACTCTACAAAACCAGAACTCAACAAGAAAAGGAAATGAAACCAAACAAAAAACTATAACCAAAATATTCAAAAAACAAGAGAGAACGCTATAGTCGAGTTCCCCGACTATATGATACCCGTTACTCAGCTAGTGTAAGTGCGAAGGACAGTTTTTGGCGGTTTGTGGGCGTTAGAGTGGGCGTGGCCAAAAGTTTTTTGGCAAATAGATAGAAATTTACAAGACTAATACAAAACTGAAAAAATATCAAAACATTTTCAAAAGTGTGGGCGTGGCAGCTTGGGCGGTTTGTGGGCGTTAGAGTGGGCGTGGCCAAAAGTTTTTTGGCAAATAGATAGAAATTTACAAGTCTAATACAAAACTGAAAAAATATCAAAACATTTTTCAAAAGTGTGGGCGTGGCAGCTTTGGGCGGTTTGTGGGCGTTAGAGTGGGCGTTGGCCAAAAGTTTTTTGCAAATAGATAGAAATTTACAACACCAATACAAAAATGAAAAAATATCAAAACATTTTTCAAAAGTGTGGGCGTGGCAGCTTTGGGCGGTTTGTGGGCGTTAGAGTGGGCGTGGCAAAAAGTTTTTTTTGCAAATCGATAGAAATTTACAAGACCAATACAAAAATGAAAAAATATTAAAACATTTTTCAAAAATGTGGGCGTGGCAGTTTTGGGCGGTTTGTGGGCGTAAGAGTGGGCGTGGCAACCTGAATCGACAAACTTGCGCTGCGTCTATGTCCCTGGAGTCTGTATACTTAATCTCAACTTTCTAGCTTGTGTACTTCCTGAGATCTCGACGTTCATACGGACAGACGGACAGACGGACAGACAGACGGACGGACAGACGGACATGGCCAGATCGACTCGGCTACTGATCCTGATCAAGAATATATATACTTTATATGGTCGGAAACGCTTCCTTCTGCCTGTTACATACTTTTCAACGAATCTAGTATACCCTTTTACTCTACGAGTAACGGGTATAAATATATAATAAAAAATCAACACCAAGAAGGAAGGAAGAGCAGAGGGCCATCCCCCGCCACAGCTGAATACAAAAAATTTTTTTTAAGGAAGACCCCAACAAAAAATAATCAGGACAACTAAACTGAAGGAGGAATACAACGGAAAGTAGCGTGAGGAGAATAAAATAATTTTAAGTCTTTAAACAATTTAATAAAACAAGATCAGGATATACAAAATACTATAAAGTGTAAAAAAGAAAAAAATTTAAAATCTTTTTAAACCATTAATATAAGAAAACAATCTGGAAAATTTAATAACAAGTTTTGAAGATTTAAATTTAACAATGGCAACCGGAGGTTCAGCACCAATACTCTCTGCGGGCGGGATATCCAACGCCAGCAATCTGACGATGGAATTAATTAACCGATTAATAAGTGTACAATTGAGTGAAGTAACCAGAAAAATTGAAGGGATAGAAGGGCAGATAATCGCTAGCAAAAATGTAGTGGAAGATTATAAAATCCAAACAATCGACCCAACTATAAAATGTGAAACTACCCTAGAGGTTGTTAAATCTTTACCAAAATTCACAGGAGAAATAACCCAATATGTAGGCTGCAGAGAAGCGGCAGAAACTGCCATGAGTCTATACAAAATTCGAAGCGAACAATATTTTATCGCTTTAACAATTCTACGTAATAAAATCATGGGAGCAGCACATGATGCTCTAACAAACCATGGTACAGTTTTAAACTTTCAAGCAATTCTTTCCAGATTGGATTTTATTTATAACGATAAAACCCCAATCCATATTCTCGAATCAGAATTAAGCATCCTTAGGCAGGGACGTATGACCATTACAGAATTCTACAACGAGGTAAACAAGAAAATGACATTACTGATAAATAAAACCATAATGACATATGGAAAAGACAGCGAAATAACCAAAGAAACAAATAAAACAATTAGGAGCAACGCTCTTAGAATTTTTATTTCTGGATTGAACGGTTCAATCTCAGAAACACTATTTCTCTAAACCCACCAGACTTGCCAAATGCTTTAGCAAAGTGTCAAGAATTAGAGTCTAACAACTTTCGAGCCCAATTTGCAAATAGGTATTATGGATTTAGGAATGAAAATAAAGGTCAGGGAAACAACTTAAGATTTAATACAGTTAATTCCAGACAGTTATTATAATTATAATAATAATAATAACAGAATGAATAATAATTGGAATAACAACCTGAATAGTAATTGGCCGCAAAACGGGAACTTTCGGCAAAATAATAATTGGAATTCAAATAACAATTCTAAGGTACAACCCTCACCAGAACCAATGGAAGTCGAAAGTTTCATAAAGTATCAAAATCGTCCGAATAATGATTACTATCGTCCGAGTAATAATTACAACAGGGGTATAATAATAACAGACAGAATTATAATAATTTTGCACAAAGATATAATTATAAACATAACCAAGCTCAAAAAATTGAACCACAAATCCCATTAAAAAGGGAAGCAACTGGGACAGTAAGTCAACCAGCCCAGAAAGGTATGAGAATAAATAACATTGATGAGGATCATTTTTTAAATCAAGGTCCTACAGAGGAATGCCTCATATAACAAGAATAGACAGAAATACAAAAAAACAACTAAAAATATTAATTGACACAGGAGCCTCTTCTTGCTATATCAAAAAAGGAATTTATAAAAATAAAAAAGAATTACCAATTTACAAGAGAGTATCAACAGTTCATGGATACATATATTTTATGAAATAGAAGGTTTGGAATCCGACTTATTAATTGGGTACAATCTATTAAGGAAATTGGAGCTAAAATAGATGTAGAAAAAGGTATTCTTGAATATAATGGAAAAAAGGAAAAACTAGAATGTTATGACAATGAAGAGAAAAACGATTTGTGTTTAATTGGAGAAAATAATACTCTTCCATTAAAAGAATATATTATAAAGAAATACTTTTGCAATCAAATAGAATATAAAACTGAATCAGTTATTGCAGAAAGAAGTAGTTATAGCTGGAGATCTTATAATCTCGAGCACGCAGACGATGTTAATTCCGTCAAATTACAATTGAAAAGTTTGGGATCAAAAAATCCTGAACACCGACGATGTTATTCCGTCAAATTACAATTGAAAAAGCTGGATCAAAAAATCCTGATCACTCCGACGTTAATTATCCGTCAACAATAAAACTAATGTTTGGGATCCACAAATCCTGAACACGCCGTCGTTGAATTTTCCGACAAAGAAAAATCATAATCTAATAATAAATTCAAATCAACTGAAAATTCGAAAATAAAATTATGAATAAAATTGAAAAGGAGCATTCTAAAATAAATATGCAAATCCCTTTTCGAACCGATATTCGAGGAGAAATAAATACTGTCAATGACAGGCCAATTTATAGCAAACAATATCCTTATGCTATGTCAGTCTCAGATTTCGTTAATAATGAAATCGATAGAATGTTAAAAGAACAAATAATAAGACCTAGTAGAAGCCCCTATAATTCACCAGTCTTAGTAGTACCCAAAAAAAGGTCAAAACGAAGATGGAACTCTAAAACACCGACTAGTTATCGACTATAAAAAATTAAACGAAAGCACAATACCGGACAGATACCCGATGCAAGACCGTCTGTATAATACTATCTAACTTAGGAAAGTCAAAATATTTCTCAACAATTGATTTGGAATCAGGATTCCACCAAATTTTAATGAAAGAGTCAGATATTGAAAAAACAGCCTTTTTATTAATAACGGGAAATTTGAATTCTTACGTATGCCATTTGGGTTAACAAACGCCCCCAGAATATTTCAAAGAGCAATGGACGATATATTAAGAGAACAAGTCGAAAAACTTGTCATGTTTATATGGATGACATAATAATCTTTTCAAATACAATTGAACAACATTATACTGATCTAATTCAAATAATTAATATTTTACAACAAGCTAATATGAAAATTTCTCTTGAAAAATCGAAATTCTTTAAATTAGAACAGCATTTCTTGTTATATCGTTTCCCACAATGTAATTAAAACGGATCCTGAAAAAATTTCTACAATTATGAAAGTATCCGATTCCAAAACATTAGAGACTTCGAAGTTTCCTGGGACTCACTGGATATTACCGAAAATTTGTCCGAAACTATTCAAAAATTGCCAAACCCTAACCAAATACTTAGGAGGAGATAATGGTAAAATTTTAGAAGAATGTCTACAAAAATTACAATACAGTTAGATGATCCAGCTGTAAAAGCCTTTTAACGAACTAAAAGATAATTTAATAGCACAAGTGGAATTAGTCCAACCAGATTACAACAAAAAATTCACTTTGACAACAGACGCATCAGATGTAGCTATCGGAGCGGTATTATCACAGGATAATAAACCAATTACTTTCATATCCAAAACTTTAAATAAAACCGAACAACTTTACGCCACTAATAAAAAGAATTGTTAGCCATAGTTTGGGCTCTTAAAAATCTCAGAAATTATTTATATGGTAATCGGTATAGAATACAAACAGACCATCAAATCTTTATCTTTTACAATCTCGGATAAAACCCGAACATAGAAATGAAAAGATGGTATTCTTTTATAGAAAGTTTCACCCAAAAATATATATAAGCCGGAACAACAATGTCGTCGCTGACGCATTATCTCGAATAAATTAAATAACCTTACAGACAGCGATATAGAACAATCAAGCTCAGATCAAAATACACAGCATTCTGCCGAAAGTAGTTTTTGAAAATGTAATACAAGAGACCCGTAACCGTTAAATCAGTTTCAACAACAACTGTATTAAACAACGGGAAGGTATACAATACATGAGTCATTGAAAGTTTTTGACAAGACACGACATATAATCGAATATGATACGCCAGAAAATTTAATAGAAATATTAAGGGAGTATCTAAAACCAAACATAACGGTAGGAGTTCATTGCACTTTAGAAGATCTTTATCATATTCAATTACCTTTAAAAAATAACTTTACTAACAAATTTCTTTTTACTAAAATATTTCTACAAGACGTGGAAAAAAATGAAGATAGGGCGATTATAATAGAAGAAACACATTGTCGAGCTCATAGAGGACTAGACGAAAACTACAAACAAATCAATATTGGCCAAATTTACTTACCAAATTAAGGAATACAAAAAAATTGTACAATTTGCAACGAAAATAATATAACAGGCATCCAATTAAAATTCCTATTGGGGAAGCTCCTATCCCAACTAAAGAGGGAGAAATAGAAAGTTTCACCCCAAAAATAATATATAAGCCCGGAACAACAAATGTCGTCGCTGACGCATTATCTCGAATAAAATTAAATAACCTTACAGACAGCGATATAGAACAATCAAGCTCAGATCAAAATACACAGCATTCTGCCGAAAGTAGTTTTGAAAATGTAATACAAGAGACCCGTAAACCGTTAAATCAGTTTCAACAACAACTGTTATTAACAACGGGAAGGTATACAATACATGAGTCATTGAAAGTTTTTGACAAGACACGACATATAATCGAATATGATACGCCAGAAAATTTAATAAAATATTAAGGGAATATCTACCACCAAACATAACGGTAGGAATTCATTGCACCTTAGAAGATCTTTATCATATTCAATTACCTTTAAAAAATAACTTTACTAACAAATTTCTTTTTACTAAAATATTTCTACAAGACGTGGAAAAAAATGAAGATAGGGCGATTATAATAGAAGAAACACATTGTCGAGCTCATAGAGGACTAGACGAAAACTACAAACAAATCAATATTGGCCAAATTTACTTACCAAATTAAGGAATACAAAAAAATTGTACAATTTGCAACGAAAATAAATATAACAGGCATCCAATTAAAATTCCTATTGGGGAAGCTCCTATCCCAACTAAAGAGGGAGAAAATTTACACATCGATATTTATTACGCGCAGAATCTTATTTTCTTAACTTGTATTGACGCATATTCAAAATTCCTAGTAGTAAAAGAAATTCAAAATAAACTAAACATCGAGAATAAAGTAATGGAATTACTTCAACAATTTCCACACGCCAAAGTAATTATGACCATAATGAACCGAGCTTTACCTCTGCTCAATTTAAATCCTTTGCACAAAGATGTGGTTTAACTCTACATTTCGCAGACCCCAGACATAGTACCTCGAACGGACAAATTGAAAGGGCACATTCGACATTAACAGAATTAGCTCGTTGCATAAAAGAAGAATTTAATCTCATTGACTATTCTGAAATAATTATTAGAGCCGCAAAAGAATTCAATCAGAGTATTCATTCTACAACAAACCAAAAACCTTTTGATATTCTCTATAATAAAATTGAACACAAAAACATTCCAAACATTCTGAAGAACACTCAGGAAAAAATGTTAGAAACACATAATGAAGGCCGTAAAGAAAAAGAATATCATGTAGGACAGGTTGTTTATGAAAAGAAACATGGGGAAAGAAATAAGCTAAAAACAAGATATAAAAAAACAGATTGTTAAGGAAAACCTACCTAACAAAATAGTAATCAATAGTAGAAACAGAACTATTCACAAAGACAATATTAAGTTTTAACAAATATTATATTTCTTTTAAATTTACAGACAATGCATTTCTTGTTACTTCTAATACCATTCGTAATGATAGCCACTTCAGAAATAATTGATTACTCCAATCACGAATTTTCCTGTTCAAAGACAAAAAGGATGTTCTTACTTACGAATCCTATAGCGATTTATTCCACGTAACCAATTTAAGTTTTATAAAGAAATAATCAATGTTGAATCAGAAAACATAAAGAGAGACACTAACAAAAGATCACAATGGGAAATCACATACGACTTAGAAGTTATCGAACTAATTTTATCACAGTTATAATCATCAGATCCAAAAGGGGAATTAATGAATTAGGCACCGTATGGAAGTGGTTAGCTGGAACTCCGGATCATGACGACTTCGTCAAAATTCAAAATACAATCAATGACTTAATAGAAAATAATAACAAACAATTTATTACAATTACAATATTGTTAACAACTCCCACTTAAATGGGTAATTTCTAATAACATTTAACGGAACAACCACAATAAACAACATGTCATATACCAATTTAGAAAGTAAAATTCTTGAATACATAACCACAAACCATTTTACAGATTATGAAATATCCGATTACATATTGTCCAATAACTCGGAACTCTCTCTAGATAATATAAACATTTTAAATCCCTTCATTAAAATAAGTAATACCAAGATATCACTTTCTTTTATTATTAATTTTATTCATTTTGTATTTGATTACTACGTTAATAGTAAAATTCAGATATTTTTTATTTGTAACCAAACAAAAACGGCCAGAACTAGAAAAACCAAATAATGAGGAAGTATTTTTAACAGAATTAAATGAACGTTTAAACGAAATTCGTAATGAAGCGGGACCGTCATTTTAGAAGGGGGAGAGTTATCCAACCCGTAAACATAGCACTCTATCCCAGTTTATAAACAAATTTTAAATTTCAATCTAGGCGGCATTTCCTTTGTCTTTGCTTTTGTCATTGCCTTTGCCAGCGCTTAGCTACCCGCTAAGATAAACAATCAAACTCCAAAAAAAAAACACAGCTTCCGCTTGGAGACCAAACCATGGTCAACTTATTGCGCTTCAATCAAACTGCATCGGTCAGCATAATTGAATTTCACAATGCAGAGAAATAATTTCAGAATCAAGCTTTTATTCTAAACATAATTGAAAGTTCAAGAAGTTTCCAAAGAAAAGCTTCTGGCCGAGGTTGAATGGATCAGGATTTAGAATCTAACAGTCAGTCTGTTTTGGGATCGGATCGAGAACGATCAAAGATAAAATCAGATAATAGTGTCTTGTAATATTGTTTAAGTGAAAAAGTTTATCACCAATAAATTTATTAAAATATAAAAATAAAATATTTTTTTAAATAATTTTTTAACATCAGTTTTAATTTGCATGTGCTTACACTTTTTAGGTGAAATTATAGCACCAGTTGGCTATGTCATTGTATAGCATAGCTAAATTTAATATCCCATTTTTTGTTTTATTCATTTCAATAAGCAAGTTGACATCCTCAGCATAGGCGCTTATTTGTATTTCTTTGTGCAATGCTATCAAATCAAATCAAATGCTATCAATTTTAGTAAGCTATGACAAATAAAGGCGATCCTTGTGGGATACCATTATCGAGTGGCAGTGTGTTGGAGAAATGTTGGCCAACTCTAACTTTTATCTTCCTGTTGGTCATAAAAATTGCGAACATAATTAATGATTTTGGGGACAAGTTTCCACTTTAATGGTTTGTTGATAATCGCATGTAAACCAATTTTGTCAAATGCTTTGCAAAAGTCGAGCGAGATAATAGAAAGGTGATTCTTGGTAACCAAGGTTTTTTTAACAAGATAGTCTATAAAGTGTAGACTGTCCATAACTGATTTGCCTTTCCTAAATCCTGTTTGGCTATTGTGGAGTTAGTTACAAACCACCATAGCTTCTGGCCACAATTTTTGGAGAAATTTGGCCAGTTAAGCGAAATTGGGCGGTATGATAATGGGTCGGTTTTATCTTTGTCAGGCTTGAGAATGGGAATGATTACACTAATTTTACATTGTTGCGGTATGTGGCCGCGTAGTATAAGATTATATAAGTCGATTACCTGGTGCTGGAGATTCATAGATAGAGCTTTAATCATATCGTAATTATTTCTCTCAAAGCCTGGAGTTTTTGTCTTCAGTGTGTTGCTGAATAGAATTTAATAAAGTTAAAGTCCAGCTCAACTGGAAGAGCTCTTTTGTCGTGTGTTGTCTTGAATTATTTTAGTTTTCTTTTCATTAAATGTTTGGGAGAAATTGAAATCGCGTGATTCAGATGACAAATTTTCGCAGAACAAGCCAGTTATGTTTTGTTGGTGGGTGATGAATTGGTAAGGATTGTGTGGGTGGTTTAGACAGTGAATTTCCTTGGTAGAATTTAGGCCACAAAATCGGCGGATGTTACTCCATATCTTTTGTATGGACGTCTTAGGATTAATCTCCTCGGAAAACTTGGTAATTGCGCCTCTTTTGGAGATTCTAAGGGCGCGCTTAAGGATCGCTTATTTTTAATGTTTTGGTGGTAATATTTCTTTAGGGGTAGGGTTTAGAGCTCTTTGTTCCACCAGGTAATGACCCTTGTGCTTTTAAAGAAAATTTCGGTATGCTTTGGCGTGCACTTTTTAAAATAATATTATTGATAATGGCTGCTTCGTGATTGATATTCAGGCTATTGGGGGTTATCAGAATAAATGAGTTGGTCAGCGATTCAAACAATTTCCAGTCAGCTTTGTCTGTATTAAATGGGGATCTATTTATCATTGAGTTGTTTTGGGTGGAATGAAATAAATACGTGATGATTGGAAGATGATCACTTCCGAAAAAGTTGGTTTCTATTTCCCACTCTGCATGTATTGCCAGCTCTGCTGAGCAGTGAGTGAGGTCTATGTGTGTGAGAGTGTTGTGTGTGTTCAAGTGTGTGGGGCTCTTGTCATTAAGAATGATATAGTTCGACTGCATAATGAATTCTTCCAGGATGGTTCTTTTTTTGTTGTTAGTGGGGGAACCCCAGCTTCTATGCCACGAGTTGAAGTCTCCAGCAACTAGAGTTGGCTTGTTGTTTGAAGGCAGCCGTACTGCTTGCAACTTTTTGATATTAAACATGGATTTTGTTTGGAGGTAAGTGGAGATTATATTAATTTTTTTTGGGAGCATATCTCAATGCAGATTGCGTCAAAATCAGTGGGGAGAGAAATTTCTTTGAACTGGACTGTCTTACTAATAAGTATTCCAACACCACCATAAGAAGGTGATGAGTTGAGTGTAAGAAAAAGATATTTTGTGGAAATAGGGTACATTGAGTTGAATCTAAGATGAGTCTCTTGCAAAGTTAGTATATATGTGAGTTTGATGTTCTTTTATTAATGTTTGCAGCTCAGTAGTTATTGACATAGCCATTTATGTTCCATTGTAAAATTTTTAGAGACATAAGATTCGTAGGGAATTAGATAAATGCTATTAGAGACGGAGTTAAGATGGTATGCAGATGACTGGAGGCCTACACTCTCCGACATGAACTACAGTGAGTACCGCTGTAATTCAGAGCCACTCTCCCTCCCCCGCCAAGCACCAGTCCCACGCCTAGCGCAAATCGATTGATTTGCCGGCACTGGGAGGAGCGCTCGGCGGAGAAAGGGGAGCGGACTCAGTGAACTACGGCAGTTCATTAATTGTCAACATCTAAGTTGTCGGGTTACATGTCAATGTCTGAGAAGTTGACTTCAATTGTCTTCTCATAGATTGAAAGTGCGTCGGAAGGTAAATTCTTTTTAAAGTGTTTAATTGTTTTTTTCTTTCGCCTTAAGTAGGGTCTTCGCACGATTAGATAAGTTTTTGGGAAATATTTTAACGGGGGAGTTGAGAGGGGTAGTTGTAGCTGAGGTGGAAAAGGGTTTGATTTCACTAGTGGTATTTTGTGTGTAATATAATTGTATGTGATAGGTTTTCGAGCAGCAATAATTGCAGCATCTTTGGCTGTGGATGGGCTTATATCAGATTTATGCGTTGAATCGTGGTTAGTGGGATTGTCTTTCTTATTATAATTAGTTGATAGGTTGGTCTTAACTATACTTGAGAACATTGATCCGTAGTGGGCTTGCCTCGAGTTGTAGAGTGAAGTAGCCTTTTCAACATCGACTTTTTCTAAAGTTTTTCTGGCTTGGATATATTGCTGCTTGACAAAGATCCTCTGTGTTAACGCAAAGATGTTGGAGATGTGTCCGAACCGAAAGTAATTGTTGCAGCGAAGTGGTGAAGGTATGTAAGCCCGGACTTTAACTGATTCGTAGCCGATTTTTATATTCTCTGGAGTTGAGACAGAGGCGAAAGTAAGGATGACTAAACCAGTATCGACTTAAACTTCATTATTTTTTTATTTTTTGACGTCACATATGTATAACGAACACGACCTTTTATCTACGCCCGAGAGTCTTCTCTGTCTAACTAACTTGCCTGCTAGGTTCAGGGCTCGGGTGGATTGTTTTGACTCTCGAATTGTTGTAAACCGTTCCTCCCTCAGGCGACCTTTTATATATTTGCTGAATCATATTAATTTCCATTGTGATTATCTGCATTTAATTATTAATCGTTGAATACATTCTAGTAGTTACTAGTAATAATAAAAATAAAATAAAAGTATTCTTCATTGAATTTCAAATTTAAATCGTTGCTTCAAGACTATCGCTACTATATTAAAATTTATTACATTAATTGTCGCTTAGTTCTAATCGATATTTACTATTTTCACGTTAAATTTAAGCTACGTGTAATTTGTCGGACGCGAGTTCCTGGAGGAAACATAATAATAATTGCGGCTATGCAGTACTTACAAAGGATCCCACGAAGTCAGCAGGCCTGATGACGTCCGATGTTAGGTCGATTTATGCGTTAATAGTGATTTTATGAACAAATGCTCTCTACAGGCTCGAAGTCCAACAATACGTACACGTTAAAGCTACATCTAATGTTCGGCTTATCCAACTTTCTACCATAAACCGAATGCTACCAACATTTAATTGAATTTAAACATTTTAAAGTGCCAAGTTCTCTTCCGTTTAAGTCCTCCAATAAGTACAACGAGTTTCCTATTCGTTTTTTTACTTTTGCCTTATCAACTAAGGGTGCTAATTTGGCGTTAAAATGATCTGCCAGTTTGCTTATCGAAAAAGTCCAACCAGCTGTCCTAGTTGAAAACATCGTGGTCGGCTGCGAAGGTCATAAACTTTCTTATACTGCACATAATCCTTTTCCATGTGGCGATGAATGCTTGAATGAATTTTGTCAAACTCATCGGGCCGCCTTACTTATGCCGTATTATCCTCCAGCAGGCAGAGGTTTCTAAGAACGTTTTAATCCTATCATTAGTGACCATGTGTTGGCCATACACTACCATATAGGGTGACTGTCCGATTGATTAGTGTATGCTATTACGCAGAAACAAGTTTATGCTGTTCTTATATTGATCCCAATCCCGTTGGTCCGATCGAATGTACGTACGCAAGGCTGCGTTAATAGATCAATTGACTCTCTCAGCCGAATTGCATTGCGGCGAATAGACTCTAGTAAACACTTGGGTGATCCCATAAGAGGTCAGAAACGAAACAAACTCATGGATTTTAAATGGAGTGCCATTGTCGCTTACTAATGTTTCCGGCAGTCCTATGCAAGAGAAAATATCCTCCCTAAGATACTGAATAATAACCTTCTTTACAGGCTTGAGGAAGGTAAATTTCGAAAAGTGATCAAAGATTATGAAGATTCCAATATTTCCTCGTTTAGATTGCGGGAAGGAACCTATAAAATCAACGTACAGCCTTCAAAAGGGCCGATGCGTAACGACTGGAGATCCCATCGGTGGCTTTAACGATCGCGTGGGATATTTTTAATTCTGACACAGTTCACACTTGCCTACAAAATCCCATACGTCGACAACCATACGTGGCCAGTATGGTGGCCGCAGATTCCAAAACGGATTGTCTAAGACCAACCGGAACAAACAGCTTCCACTCGGTGTCGATATCTCCTTTAAGTGATGGAAATTTGGGACGATGATATAAATACTTATCAATAACTTGATAATCGGGAATAGCAGCCTTTAAAAATTTTTCTTTTAACTCTAGATATTACTTGTCTAAAAATGCGGAAGAGTCTAATTTGATTGCAGGGACATTTTCAATGTCGATGGCTGAGATATCGGTTTCTACTTCGTGTGCTCGTGAGAGCGCATCTCCCACTATATTTGTGATCCTTTCCTATGTTCGTTCCTATGCGCTAGACGCCTGCTAAGATCCTTTTGTTTTATCAACCACTTAGGACTGGCGTAGTCGGTGATTGTTTTAAACGGGTGTCCATCGATGTACATACGAAATTTATTTATTTGCCACTGCCAAACATCCCAACTCAGTCACCAAGTAGTTTCGCTGAGCTTGGCTTAGTTTCTTTGACATATAAGCTATCGGAAGCTCGTTTCCCTCGTCGTCAAGCTGTGCTAATACTGCACCAATACCAAAGAAAGACGCATCGCATTGGATGATGAATGGTCGGTGGTAATTGGGATGTCGAAGAAAGAGTGCCGAACACAGTTTGGATTTTATCGCCTTAAAAGATTCTTGGGCAACTTCGGTCCATTCGAAGACCTTTCCTTTCAGTCGGTCAAAGGGTGTCGCAGTCACTGAGTAGTTTGTGAAAAGGTCTAGTAAGGCTGTTTAAAGACGTGTCTGATGGGGTTGGAATATTCTGTCCTAGGCTGGGCTCCAAGCTAACATTCCAATCATCCTCATCCGACTTGGGTTTTAGTGACGGACATCCAGTCTCGGACGGCTCCGGATATCCACGTTGGAGTTTTCCGAAGTCGGTTTACAATCTGGACAACTAGTCTTGTACGTGTCCAGTTTCCCACATCCATAATAAAATACACGACATCACAATTCCAGCATTTGGTTGAGCGAAGGGTATTAACCTAAACTTTTGATTATTCTCGTGATTAGCGTTACCGGCATCTTCATACATTACTTCTTGCACCACACGCCTTTGGTTCTAGGGTCTCTATGATGACTTGTTGGTAACGTGGCAACAGAATTCTTCGTGCTTATGGCATTCGCTACGTAAAGCAGACAAATTTACGATTGGCAAGAGTTCGTGTCTTAGCTCGGGCTTCAGATTTCTCTTGACCGCATATACTAGGTCGGAATCTGACAATCGGATACGCTGACAATCGCCAACATCGAGTCCAAAAAATCGTCGAAGCTTTCATTCTGTTTCCGCATTCGTCGCACAGTGGCGCATTAGATACAAATGCTATACTAAAATCAAATTTTGATGACAACGAATGCGTGGGATATCGCACTCGACAGGTAATAGTTCAAAAGGGTTGGATCCAAAAACAGATTCAAATCGGTTCAGTATATTAGAAGTTACACGTGTTCAAAGTTGAACCTTTTTTGGGTTGCAAAAAAACAGGTATTTTTTGTAAAAAGAATCGGACTTTGCAGCCGATTTTTAGGTAAAATATATTATAGTCTCTATGGAAAGGGTTATCAAATCTCGGTAAAATAAATGTATAAAGTTCTTATATTATAAATTTTTTCAACTTTGATGGAGAATATAAATCGATTCCCTTCCATTCCCTGGGTTTGGAGTATGAGGTGTTGTTCTTAAATATGTTCTTTATCAGAATCAAAGATCGGTTCCCCCCACGTCCCATCATGAATTTGCCAGGCAAAAGATACTTTCAACTCAGCGTAAAAAACGCGCGGCTTGGTGAAAATTCTGCTAAAAGCGCAGTTGCTGCGCTGTACGAAACTGTATGGCGGGCATACATTTTTTCCTGTATTGGTGGCTTGTTTTTCAATCCCTGACTTTGTAATGATTTTAAAGGAATATTCTTCAATATTATTAAATGAAGTAAAACTTATTGTTTATTTTTAAATGTTTGTAAAGAAAAGGTAAAAACAGATGAAAAATTTTTACAAAAAAAAAAAACATATATATTTTTTTTTTAAATTTATTTTTTTTTTGTTTTTAAAGCATTAAATATTTTTAGAGAAAACATATGAAAAGTATTTGTCGAAATTGGATACAAATTGTGAAAACTGCCTCCAAAACATTAATTTTCAAGAATAAAATCTACTATTTATCACACCATATTGTATGACCACTTAATCGAAAGGTATTAAAATTACCTTTCATTTAAAAAAATTAAGAAAATATCTCAACTGGTTCAAGAGTTATGATTTTTGTAACCCAAAAGTATCTAAGGCGCCACTGTGCGTCGTCTGATCATATCCTTGATGTCTTCATTTGAGCGTTGATATTGGTATCTTTCTCTGAGTCGGGTACACAGATTAATCCAATTTCTATCAGCCGAATTTCGAGCGCCAGTAGAATATTAAAGTTGGTCCTGAGAATACCAGATAGGCGAATTGGTACAAGAGGTGGTTTCAATGATCGGAACTTCGCCAGCTACTGTATCGTTACAAATGGTGCATTCAGAACTCCTAGAACTAGAACTCCTTATTGACTTCTTGTTTCGGGTTGACATAATAACAACCTCGTTATTTAAATTATTATGAACGGTCTGGTTTGACTAAAATCTGCTAATTCCAGCAATTCCTTGACATAAAGAATATAAATATAACTATTTCCACTAATAACAAAGTTTAGGGTGGCCATCTAATACTGGGAAGTGGAGGTATTCGTAGGGTTATTTGGAACTTGACTATTTGATTGTTTAATCAAGTTTTATCCACCAAACTAAGATTCCTTCGAGAATTTAATTCACTTTGAGCCCCACGTGGGCGCCAATAAGTATGTAACGAACACAACTGTTTATCTACGCCCGAGAGTCTTCTCTGTCTAACTTACTTGCAGGCTATGTTCAGGGCTGGGGTGGGTTTTTTCGACTCTGGAATCGCAGTCGTCACATTACCAATATGTAGACAGAGGCATTGAGTGCCATTTACCTGGAACTCCACTAGTTATCGCTTTAGATAATAAATCGAAATCTTGAATTTGGGTTTAAAACCGCCCTAACATATGTTTTGTGCTTTTAATTCCTTTTTTATTTCTTCTGCAGTAAGGGGGCGTAAATCATTAGAGTAAATAACACCTTTTGTGGTATTAAGCGTTGAGTGTTCCGAAACTTCAATTTCGAGCTCTTCTATGATTTTAAATCCTAGTAGTTTAAATGCTTGGAAGCCATTTTTGGTTTTAGCCAAAAGATTCCGTCACCTGTCTTTTTAGCAAATATAACTTCTCCATTACAGGTAAAGTCAATTTGTTTTTTTATCAAAAACGGTGAAACATTTTCCATAGATTCATTGTCTTTACGTTTCATAATTAGAAACCTTGGTTCGGACCCATTTTGTTGATAGCGTAACTGTATGGGAACTGTTTTTTTTTTTGTTTTAATTTTTGGTTCGTAACTTTTTGGTTAACTGTGATTAGAGATAACGCGCGAATAAACACTTGCGGAGACACGTCTGGTCAGTACGAAAGTCAACCTCGAACTGAGAGGCTTGAAAATTATCTAAGACGTATAACGAAGCGTGTCCGACCATATTTAGTATATACAAGTTAAGTGCCGACGACCGGGAGGAATGCCTCCAGATCGGCACTTGGTTAAACATTACCTAATTATAGGTTCCATAGAAAAGGACAACGATGAAGCATTTACTGTCTTTAGGGAACGCCAATATGTAGAGCAATAAGGTTCCATTGGTCACAATGGTAGGCCGAGAGAATTCGATGGCTTCGATCAAATTTTTATATGGCAAGTTGTCCACTTCCCTCAGTATGGTTTTAGCCAACTGGCAAGCTCTGACGACTTCGGAAACCTGGTTAGATAGGATGATGGACTTGTGTAGCACCGTCGTAGTGGTGTACAAATCGCTGTCCACCGCATTCACCTTCGCGATGACGTTGTTTAACTGCTCGATGGACTCGTGTGTTGCATCAAAGAGACGTGCGTTTATCCTTAACTGTTGGTCGCTGTTCCTCGCTGCCATCCCTTGCGTAGCTAAAACAGCGTTCCAGTCAGCAGCATCTGGAGATCCAGCTATCCATTTCCACGCCGACCCCAGCCAGTCCAATGAGCGAGATCTGCGCCGCGCTCGTCCCGAAAGCCTGTTGATTCCTTCTATGGCTGTGTTGAGGTAGTAGTCGATCAAAGCTTCGGCTCTCTTATCCGCCAAGGTAGCCGTTTCTCGTCCGATTTCCTCAGCCAGTCTGTTCATTTTTGTAAGATCGACGAGGTGCGCTAGTTTGAAAACGCCGTTGATCCTCCATACCTCGCCGTGTTGCAAGGGGATCACCGGCCCCTCGTACTTATCGAGCTTACAAATCGAGCTTACAAAAAGACAATTCGTTAATATTTGATCGTTTAAATCGTTCTTAGACTACATATTGTGTAAGATCGTGTCGAGTGTGTGGATGGGGGTACGGTACATTTTATGTGTTTATTTGTATTTATTTTTATGTTTTGTAATTTTTTTAATTTTTTTTTCTTTTTGTTTATTTTTTCTTTATTAGTGGAAACCATGTCTCAATTCCTAAAATCAGATTCGTGGAAGGTTTTTCCTGATCTGGTTCTAACTGTTACCTTGTTGTCTTCCTGTACCTTTTCGCATCTGAACCTCGGTTTTTTTTTGTTTTTATTTGCTTATTTGCAACAAAAACCTCCTCCCCCGACCCATAAGACTTGGGCTCGCTCCTAGTCTTATTCCGAGCCGTGTTAGTTCTAATTTGCTTATGCTCGATTAAGCCCCTTATGTCCTCTAAAGTCTGTCGCCGGAAATCTGTCAGACCCTGATAATTTACCCTTGACGAGCGGTCGAAAAAAAACATCTGCTGGTTTCCGATTCGTTACAGAGTGGACAGAAGTGTTATATCGGTCCACCGCTATCGGTACCAGTTCGACGGGTTTGAAGGTAGGGAGCTCATCCTTAAGACAACGATAGATTTCTAGGAACGTAGAATGGAATCTCTCGACTTGTCCATTTACTTCACTCTTCTGAGTTGGAGCATAATAAAGATTTATGTCCAGAGACCGAAGATAAGTGAGCACTGTCGGGCACAGTATCCCTCGCTCGTTATCTGAAACCAAGACTTTAGGGGCATGTAGAGCTTCCACCAAGGTTTCCCGCAAATGCACGGATGCTTTTGACTGCAGATGGAAAAGTTTAGCAAACTTGCTGAATTTATCAATGCAACTAAGGTATAACTTTTTTTCAAGCACGAAAATGTCGATGTGAAGTATTTCACACGGGTAGTTAGGAATAGGCGTGGGTTGTATGTTTGGCTTATTAGGGTGTCTCTCGTATTTGTAGAGTTTGCAACACTGACATGAGGAAGTTTGCAGACGGATCGCACTGGACATCCGCGGGAAATAATATCTTTCTAAAAGTTGGAGGCGAATCTCCGTAGGGCCCTGTGTGCCCTACGGTGTTCTTTTTCGATTATTTCACAAATTTCCTCTGCGTCAGCCACGTCCGCCACCAGACGCTGCGTTATCTGAATTTTGTATGGAAGAAAACTCGCTAAGCAGATGGATTGGAAAAGTTGCAAATACTCTTCTGGGATTTTGACGCCGTTGATTATTACGGGTCGCAGATACGATTGTAACGAGTTGGTTAAATCGGCAAGTGATCCGTTTTTAAGAGGAATCAGATGGGGAGTATAACCTGGGTGCGGGTGTTCGCATAAGTACTCTGACCTGGTCGTGTCGAAAATGAGTTGATTCCTGAAAACGTTGATTGGAGATTCGACGTGGGGAATCAATTGTGAGCTGTCATGTGAAGCGCTATGGGTAGTAGCCAAAGACTGCGTATCATCATCTGGGTCGGCATTTAAATCGGTACTTAACTGGTTGAGCTAAGGCGGAATGCGTGAAAGCGCGTCAGCCACCACGTTGGATTTCCCAGGTTTGTAGATGAGTTCGCAGTTATATTCCTCTATACAGCTTTCCAACGTTTCAGTTTCGCATTGAAATTCCTGTTGCCCAGGGCAAACGTGAGAGGTTGATGGTCAGTATATACTTTAATAATACCAGCACCATATAAGTAAGCCCGAAGGTTGTCTAACGCCCAAACTATCGCGAGCATTTCTTTTTCGATAGTAGCTTAATTTTCCTCTGTTTTATTTAGTGAACGGGAAATATACGCTATCGGCCTATCTCTACCATGGTCGTCCTGTGAAAGGACAGCTCCGATGGCATAATTAGAAGCGTCCGTTGTTAGATGAAATGGCTTAGTAAAACATGGAAATGCCAGTATCTCAGAAGATGAAAGGATTGACTTTAAATCGTTAAAGGACTGTAGAGCCGTCTCGTCCAACGTAATTGGGACTTTGCTTGATTGTGAGGATTTTATATTCGCATACAGTCCACGCGTCAGGTTCGTGAAGGCTTCGCTATCTTGGCATAGTCCTGAATGAACTTCCTGTAGTATGACGTCATGCCAAGGAATCTTTTTAATTCCTTAACAGAAGTCGGGGGTGGCATTTCGCTGATCGCTCTGACCTTTTTTGGATCTGCCTTAATGCCATCGGCCGTAACGATATACCCCAAAAATTCTACTTGTGTAGCTAAAAAATGCGACTTCTCAAGGTTTAATTGGAGGTTTGCCTTTGATAGGCTTGCTAATACCAATCGGAGATTTTTCCAGTGCGTTTCGTAATCCGCACTGAAGACGATGATATCGTCAATATAAACATAGCAAACTTTGCCGAAATGCTCGCGCAAAACATCGTCGATCATTCTTTGGAAGATTGCAGGTGCATTCTTCAAACCGAATGGTAGACGGAGGAACTCGTACTTTCCATTTAAAGTGGAGAAAGCTGTTTTGAGAATGTCGCTATTCTTCATGTGGATTTGGTGGAATCCAAAAGTCAAATCTATGGTGGTGAAGTATTTGGCGTTACCAAGGCTGGCTAGTGTAGCATTTATATCTGGGATGGGGTAAGTGTCGGATATGGTGTCGGTATTTAACTGCTTGAAATCGACTACCATGCGATATTGTTTTTCCCCGTTTGGTTTAGGTTTCTTCGGGACTATACAGATAGGGGAATTGTAAGGGCTATTAGAAGGTCGGATTATACCGTCCTGCAGCAGTTCGTCGATTTGACGTTCGACTTCACCGCGCATGTTGACTGGGTACGGGTAACTTTTGGTATAGATCGGGTCTTGTGTACTCGTGC